>NC_062288.1:106015505-106323535 GCF_902655055.1 Lutra lutra | reverse complement strand
GCTACCGCTGCCAGCATCTGGAGGCCGGGAGCCAGGAGCATCCGTCCTGATTAGGAGCCGGCTGGGTTGGCCTGAGCCGAAGGCAGGGGTCAGGAGTAGGATGGGAGTCTGCCACTGCAGGCAGCCGGCCCTGTGCTGGTGGCTTGCCTGGGCCTACACCGCCACACGCTGTCGCAGACGAGAACAGCCGAGCGGGGAAGACTCGGCACCCACCGCAGACCTCCCAGCTCCCAGGCTCTTTCTGCGGATCTCTCCGTCTTCCCGCAGAAGCTGGTGCATTTAGCAGAGCAGTTCCGGTGAATTTCCGAGGCACCGTGCCTTCCCCGCAGCCCCCCCCCCCCCGTGTTGCCTACTTGTCTCCTAAACTGTGTCTTAGCAGCATGTGTTAGTAGAAAAACACTTTCAAGGTGTCAAGACACACTTGGTAGGGAAGGAAAATAGTGGTTTCTTATCACAACAGAAAGAAAAGGTGTGGATGGGGCGGCGGGGGGCCGGCTGGGCTTCAAGCCAGAGAAAGGGGGGACGGGCAAGCGGTGCCCCCACTTCGCGGGGCTCCGCGGCGGGAGGCCTCCGGATGCGCCCTTCTCGGGACCTCGAGGTTGCGCTCCCGGGGCGCGCGGCCCCCTCCTGGGCCAACCTGCCCGCGGGGTCCCCCTGGCGGGGGTCCCTAGAGGCCTCCTCGCAAGTGAGCAGCGGTAATCCCGCGCGGGGACCGGGATTCCGGGCCGGGGAGGGCAGCCCCCGGGGTGGGGGGGGCGCAGAGCCGCTCATCGGCATTCGGCGCACGCGGGCGGGGCGCGGGGCGTTGCGTGTCAAGCAGGGTCGTGCGACTGGACGACTCGGGCTCGCCCGCGCCCCGGGTCGCATTCCGGGGGGCGCCGGCGGGCCTCCAACGGCCAGGCCCGCACTTCATGCCGCAGAAACCGATGAGAAGATTAAAAACCCTCTGTAATTCCGGCAGAAGATTCTCTCTCGCATCTCTGTTTGCGGAAAGCCTGATCCCGGAGATTGGAATGCGGAGCCCTCCCCGCCCCTCCTCCGCGGCCCCGCTCCCCGCCCCGCTCCCGCCATTGTCCTCGGGCGGGGAGCCTCAGAGCGCGACCGAGGGCTCGGGAAAGCGGGGAGTCCGGGGGCCTTGAGAACCGGCCGCTGCCCGCGCTCGGAGCAGGCCCCGCCATTTAAAATTCAAATGCGCGTCCTGAGAGCCGGCGAGAGGTCTGGCTGTGCAAACAGAGCTTGTGGGGCCCGGCCTGGAGAGCCGCGCGGACCGCGGGGGGCGGGGAGGGGGCGCACCTGAGCAAATAGGGAGGGGGCGGCGGGGGGGGGAGATGGAAGTCGCCCCTCTTCCAAGAGTGTCTCCCGTTGATTGCCCAGCGCGACGACAATGCTGGGCCCTTCATGGGATTTTAATTAGAAGATCCACACAAGCCCGGGCTTCGCACCTCCGCGGGCTCCCTGGAATGTTTGTCCAGTTGCTACAACGACCACAGCTATTTTTCACCCCGCCCCCCGCCCCCCAGTCCCCTGCAAGCGGCCGCACCAAGGCCCCCGGCGGGGGTGGACGCTGGGGGGCGGGCAGGCGACGGGTCCCCGCGGCTCAGCCGGGGTGCGGGGCGCGCGCGGGAACGGGGGGGGGGGCGAGGGAAGGAAGGAGGTGCCCCCCCACCCCGCGCCCGAGGGAGCTCAGGGAGGCTTCCGGAGGAATCCAAGTGCAGAGCAAACACCCTGCGAAGTCAGGCGAGGTCGGGTGTGCGCCGAGCCGGGGGCTGGGGCGGGAGGAAGGCGGAAGGGAAGGAGCGTAACCGGCCTCCCGCCGGAGACGCCCTCCGACCCTTGTCGCGGCCGGTCCGCCCCTAAGAGCGCCGTGGAGGAATGCGTCTGCGTCTGAATTTTGTCACCGAGACGGTGGGGCTGCGGGAGCGAGGCCGGCCGCACCCGCGGGGGCTCGGTCTCCCCGGGGCTCCCCGGGCCCGCGCGCGCCTGCCCCACTCGTGCCTCCCCGTGGGCGCTCACCACCCTGTCCCCTCTTCTCTCCCTCCTCCAACCCCCGCAGAGAATTCGGTGGCGGCCAAGTCCGGCGGCTGCTTCCCGGGCTCGGCCACGGTGCACCTGGAGCAGGGCGGCACCAAGCTGGTGAGAGAGCTGCGCCCCGGGGACCGCGTGCTGGCGGCCGACGACCAGGGCCGGCTGCTCTACAGCGACTTCCTCACCTTCCTGGACCGCGACGACGGCGCCAAGAAGGTCTTCTACGTGATCGAGACGCGGGAGCCGCGCGAGCGCCTGCTGCTCACCGCCGCGCACCTGCTGTTCGTCGCGCCGCACAACGACTCCGCGGCCGGGGAGCCGGAGGCGCGGGCGGGCGCGGGGCCGCCGCCGGGGGCCGCGCCGGGGCGCCGGGCGCTCTTCGCCAGCCGCGTGCGCCCGGGCCAGCTCGTGTACGTGGTGGCGGAGGGCGGCGGGGGTCGCCGGCTCCTGCCGGCCGCCGTGCACAGCGTGACGCTGCGCGAGGAGGCCACGGGCGCGTACGCGCCGCTCACGGCGCAGGGCACCATCCTCATCAACCGGGTGCTGGCGTCGTGCTACGCGGTCATCGAGGAGCACGGCTGGGCGCATCGGGCCTTCGCGCCCTTCCGCCTGGCGCACGCGCTCCTGGCCGTGCTGGCGCCCGCGCGCACGGACCGCGGCGGGGCCGGCCACGGCGACGGCGCGGGCGGCGGCCACCTGCCCCTCCCCGCGCCGGGTGCGGCCGACGCGCCGGGCGCCGCGGGCGTCCACTGGTACTCGCAGCTTCTCTACCAAATAGGCACCTGGTTGCTGGACAGCGAGGCCCTGCACCCGCTGGGCATGGCGGTCCCGTCCAGCTGAAGGCTGGGGAGCCGGGGAGGGCGCGGGGGCGGGAGGGGGCGGGGGGCGGGGGGCGCGACAGCGAGGAACAGCAAAGGACACACGGAAAAGCGCACGGAATGAGACTTTAATTATAATAATAATTAATAATAATAATAAAGTAGGACAGTCCAAAGTAGACTATAAGGAAACAGAGACCCCGGGAAGTTTTGTCGTCGTGCTTAGTTTATATATATTTTTTTGAATTTTTTGGTTGTTTTATTTTGTTTTGTTTTTTTTTTTTTCACCTCTCCTGGCTATTTATTTGTTTGGTATGAATAGATGTTTTAAATAATATGAACCGGACCTTCAAGAGCCTTAAATAGTTTGTTTCTCGGATAATTTATTATTATCATGTGAACTGTACTCACGGGGGAAAGATTATTTTGTGAGGCCAAGCGACCCGCTCAGAGTCTATTTTTCTACACGTCCCTCGCCCTAACTTTCAGAAAGCAAAACTCTGCACTCCGCACTCCTCCCTTCCACGCCTGCTTTTCGGCAAGAGTAAACTGAAACATGCTTCATGGGGGTCCACAAATTATATTTTTATACACAGAATTGTAAATTAGATTTTTTGAGAGATCAATACTTAACTGAATGACATTTCATTTTTGAAATAGTGTAAAATATGAAAATATATTATTTTAATTTAACTAGTTTCCAGTGTAACAGCCACCTCCTGTATGTCTTCAAGGGTTAATATTTGCTCCATCATTTCCATTTTGGCCATGTTCTTGGAAGTCAAGACTGTTACACACACACACACACACACACACACACACACACACACACCGTTTTTCTTTTTTTCTCTTCTTTTCTTTTTTTCTTTTTTTTCCCTTTTCTTGGACAAACTGGAAGAACTCTGTTATTTTTAACTTCAAAGAATTTATTAGAAAATAATATTTTTTAAAAGCGCACATAGTGATAAGCCCACAAGAATGGAGCCTGTAGTTTGTACAGAGAAAAACAAAGGATGTTTTTGCATTAATAAATTGAGAAATTACTGCTGTAAATTTACTAAAATGTATTTTTGAATATTTTGTAATAGTTTTATAGAAATAAAATGTGCCACGCACAGACTGGTTAGTATATAATAACCAAGAACTCCTGTTGCAGCCCCGTTTTCTTTTCTGTTCTGGCTTCTTTGTCTGGGAAACCTGGTGCTGACAGGAGTGCCCAGCGTGACCTTTAGATGTGTTGCTTATACTGTGAATTCAGATCAGCTTAAGTAGGAAACCAAAGTAGGAAACCAGACCAGCTTGTTTATTTGCACCGCTGGAGAGACCTCAGCTCTGTTCCTGTTTGTCGTGGGAGCGTGTCTGGGCACTCCAGAGGCTGGGGTGCTGTGTGCGGGAGCCGCTCTGCTCTCACCCCCCAGCCCTGAGCTAGCGCAGCCCGGAACTCTCTCCCTGTGCTCCATGTACTTGTCGGCAGACCTCATGCCCTCCCCTGGGTGGCCCCCACTTGGAGAGCCTGGTCCTCTGGCCTCGAAGGGAGGAGGCCCCTAACTGCTTTGTGAAGTTGGGGGGTGCCATTTCCAGATGGGTCCCCAAGGAGAGGGCCAAGTGTTGACCTTCCCTGAGCCCCCCCGGGACCCTCGTGGCAGATCCACTGAGAAGCGCACATTCTCCACCTGCTCCCGGGGGGGCCCCGCACCCCACCCCCCGCAGTCGCAGCTGCTCATCTCTGGGCTGCTGGGGTCCTTGGGCCACGTTGGTGTTGTCGAGTCCAAGCCGTCTGTCTGGAGTGGTTGTTCGGTGTAGACTTTCCTCCCTAGGGCACGGTCCCATTTTAGTGGACACCCTGTGGCTGGTGCCCTAGGTCAGCTGCGTCTGGAGGGAGAAGTCCTCAGGCTTGGCATGTGTTAGAGACTCGGCTGAGAGGGGCTCGGCCCTTGGCTGTCACTCTCAGCGTTCTGGTGCATCAGAGGCTACTGTTCTGACGTGTGCTTTGGGCCTAGTGTGTGAGCAGGCTCAGCTCTGGGAGGGAGGCTGCGTGCGAACAGGGCCTCCAAGCACCTTCAGCCTGTCTGGAGGCTGGTTTGGGTCCCGGGAGCAGAAAGGAGCCCGACGGCTTCAGGAAGGGGCTGGAGATGCTGTGCATAAGGCCAGGCCTGGGGTGGCGTCCTCAGCCAGAAGCACGGACCCCCAAGGGGCTGCTGTGTGGCGGGTCCAGCGTGCTGGGCCTCTTCCAGGAGGCCGTGAGCCTGGAAGGACGGCGCTGGGGCCAGGGGGCCTGGCCCACACCCCGGCACCTGCCCTCTGCCAGCTTCCACGGGGCCGGGCCCTCCAGCCAGGAGTGGTCCTCGGTTGGTCTCTGTCAAAGACTTTCCTTTGGTCTTCTAGGTGGTTGGCAGGTGCGAGGTTCGCGGTCCCTGGTGGAATTTGGCGCTTTCAGGTCTGTTGACCGTCCCGTTCTGAGTCTAGCCCTGGGGTCCCCAACAGCTCTGGTTTCATGGGTTGCCTGACTCGTTAGCGGTCAGCTTGCTCAGCCCAAGGGAGCATTGGTGCGCGGGCCAGGTCCCAAGGGACCCATCTGTTGGGGACCACCAGTGTGGGGGCACCCTGGCCGCCCCCCCCACAGCTGGGAGCGGTGGCAGCCCCTCTCACTGCTGCCTCGCCCTCCCTGCTCCACGTCCACAGCCGCTCACCCACCTTCACATTCAGAATCCTCCGTCTCGTGGCCGAGAAAAGGGAGCCACGCCGTAGGGAAACCCGATACGGGCACCAGAGGGTGCGGTCCGCTCCCAGGGGACGCGGCGTCCACTGCGCCCTCCGGGTGCGTGGGGTGGAGAGTCTGTGCGAAGTGTCCCCGCGGTGTCGCCGCCGCCTCCCTCGTGACTAAGTGCGTATCTATTCCTGTCAAAAGCGTGTATCACAATGTACTTGAAACTGTTCTCTTTGTGCTCTATTGTTTGAATAATTAAAGCAGTTACAGAGACCTCCGGCCCTGTCTGTTCTGTGGCAAGAATCCTGTCCCCCGTGGTCCTCATGTTGTGCTGAAAGGTGAAAGGCAAAGTCTCGGGAGGCCCCAGCCACGCAGGCCTCGGTGGCAGGGTATGACCCAGCTGGGGAGGGCTCCCCCGCGTGGATGCACGGGGCTGGGACATTCGGGGGACAAGGTGGCGCCGTCCAGTCCTGGTGGAGGCCCTCGGCTGCCGGCATCACACCCGCACGGCAAACATGGGCCAGACCTGCAAAGAATGCCAGTTGGTTGCAAGATTTGGCAAGAAAGTGGCACCACCCCGGCGGTGAGCCAGCGGCAGGGCTGGTGCAGCGTAAGCCCTCTGCGTTCTGAGCTCTCCAGTGACGTGTCCTTCCGAAAGGACACGGTAACTCGGAGGGGTTGGGAGGCCCTGGGAGGTGGGCTTCCAGGCGGCTTCTCATGAGCAAGTCACTGGACACGTGGTGAGCCCTGGTTTGGGGCACGTGCTCTGCTGGGCGTACGTTTTCCGACAGGGGTTGGCAAATGACAGCCATGAGCTATGGGTTTTTACATATTTTTTTAAGGGCCAAAAAAAAAAAAAAAAAAAACCCTAGAGAATAAGATTTCATGACGGGTTTAAATTATAGGAAGTTCAGACTTCTGTGTCTATCCATAAAGTTATCTCAGAGCACCCTGTCCCCCCACACCCTGCCCCACCCCGGCTAATTCCTTCGCACTCTGTCTGGCGGAGCCTTGGGGCACAGAAGATGCTTTGGGAGCCACGTGGCCCACAGAGCCTGAGGTCTCTACTCGCTGGACCCTTACGGAGACAGTTTGCCACCTGTGGTCTAGGATGGGAAGACTTTGTCTGTGCCGCGGAGGCAGAAGGCTGGGGCGGTGTGTGCCCACCAGCAAAGCCCCTCCCCGCCCACTTCTGTCCTTACTCAGAGCCACGGAGAGGGTGGCAGGTTCAGGGAGAGCCACCAGCAGCCGCTGGGACCTGCGGCATAAGAGGCACAGGTGAGCCCGGAGCCGCTGTGCGCCAGCCCGGAAACGACCTGTCACGCAGGGCGGGGCCGGGACCAAGAGCAGCGGAAGACGGGCTCCGAGCGAAGAGCCCCCAGGGAAGAAATCAGTAAGTCTGGATTTGAGATCATCTTTCCCTCAGGGCCGCCCCGCGAGACGTGGACACAGAATATCACCTTTTTAGCGCGTCTGTGGTTCTTGCTGTGGGGCCGCTGTGTCCCCATAAGGGGGAGCCGGCCTGAGTAAGGGGCTGGAAAACCGGAACACGAGATAAATTAGAATAGATGTTATGCCCAGAACCCAAGGAAACCATGGCCCCGAACAAGAGATCTCCGTTTCTGGACGCCATCCCCCAGGTCAGGGCCAAAGTGTCTGCTTCCAGGGGAAACTGACGCCCTCTCCACCGGAGCGCCCCTCGCCCCGCGGGGGATTTCCTTCCTCCACACCCAGGAGAGGGCAAGGATCCGCTTTGACAACCTGCCTCTGCCAGACAGATACACAAGCCGCCCCGGGGCCCTGCATCTGCCTCCCTGCCGCCGTCCGTGACCTCCGCATCCTAGCACACCCCTCGGCCAGGCTGTGCCCAACTGCTCGCTCGGTGCCGGGCCACCCAACGGGAGGCCCCACACAGGCCCCCGCTGAGCAGGAGCCTGTCCGAGAGGCAGGGTGGTGGAAGGAGGTGGTGGGGGTCCGACGTTTGCCGGTTCGGATCGACCCCCACGGGTGGGCTCCAGCCCGAAACACCAAGCACCGTTGCACCGGCGGCTCACCTCCGGGATATTGTCGACGCCGGCCAGCCGGCCTTGTGGTTGTTCTCCCGACTGGGCGCTGCCTGCGGGAAGGCACAGTCCTCGTTCCCGAGCCAGCTCCCTGCAGGGTTCCCCCGCCCCAGCCCCCACCCCCCACCCCCGCCCTCTGTAGCCAACTCCCTTCCACCCCGCAGCCCGCCCACGGGCAGCTCCCACTGCCCGCTGTGCACCGGCCCTCCCGGCGGGGTCCCCGCTGCGCCGCCCGCCCCGGGTCCAGGGCCTGGGGAAGCCTGTGGGAGCAGGAGGCCTCCCGCCCCTCCGGGGTGCAGGCTGTGGCCCTGCGCGCGGGGAGAGCTCCTGACAGCCGCCCGTGCCCTCCACGCTGCCCCTGGTCATGTCAGGCTGTGTGCGAGGAGGATGCGAGGGGGAACTGGGGAGGTGCGGGGTGCTGGGTCAGCAGGGCCGGCCATCCGGGGCGCGGCCCCCCAGCGCCGCCGGCCCAGCCTCCCCAGCCTGCCGCCGGCGACCGCGCTCCCCGGAGTGGAGTCCGAGCGCCCTCTGCTGGCCGCGCTGCGAGAAGGCGGGAGCCGACCCCGGCCGCGCTGCCGGGCCAGCAAAGCCAGGGACGGTGACCAACGGCTGGGGCTCGTCAAAACAGATGCCCAGGTGTCTTCAGAGAGCAAGGGACAGCAGATCGAGCCCCAGAGAGGAGTGTCAAGGAGACATGACGGGCCGGCTGGAGTGCGTGGTGCGGGCTGTCCCCGGCTGTCAGAGTGGCCTGCCCTCCTCCCACCCTCCATGACCCAAATTCAAGCTCAGCCGTCCCCGACGGCCTGCGGGTCTGGGTGGTGGGTTGGCGCTCTCCAGGATGACTTTATTCTTGGATACCAGCAGCCAGCGGGGAGGAACGAAGTTGTCCGTGTCCCCCGTCTTGGGGGGAGCCCTGCTGCTTCTCTGCTGGGAGCTGCCACTCCATGTCCCCCCCTGCCTCCATCTGGGCACCGGGCGCTGCGGAGGGAGGGGCGGCCGCAGCTGTGTGCAGAGCCAAGGGCTTGGGCAGACCCTCCTCCCAGCAGGTCTGGGGCTGCGGCACAGGCCTTGCTGGGCCATGCGGCCGGGACCAGGCCCCTGGTCTCCACAGCCCTCGGCTCCTGTCCCTGGACACAGCTTCGCACGCCTTAGGGTGAGTGGGTGACCTGAGGAGAGGTTTATAGGAAGGATGGGGCCACACGGGGGGATAGTGGCCACGGGGGCCTCTCTGAGAAGCCCTGGGGCATGGGAGCCACGCCCCTCCTCTGTGTGGTCTGGGCCTCACCGAGAGGGAGCCAGGGACCGGGAACCTTGTGGCCCCACCACGACCCGCCCCTGGATCTGGAAGGGCTTCGGACACAGGGAGGGGAGTTGTCCTTGGCAACCCAGAAATGCTCTGGCTCGAATCTGAATGTTGTGGGGCTGGAGGCACTCTGATTCTCTGTGAACAGACCCTTGAGGTCGTCCTCAGTGGGGTCACTGCCATCGGGTACCCGCTGTCTCCTGAGAGCTGGTAGCCACGCCGGGCTGGCCACCACAGGGAGACACGGAACAAGAATGTAATGAAGCTTCCTTCCAGGGTGACCCACCTGGAGAGGACCGCGCATCCTCAACCGGAAGGAAAAGGTGGCCTCCCGTCTGCCAGGGGGTCCTGCCCAGCCCTGCCGGGGGGCACATTGTGGCCATGACACAGTGTCCTCCCGGTGCCACCCAGAACTGGTGGGTGCCGGAGCGGGGTCGGATGCGGCGTGGCGGGGTGGAGGGCAGAGCTGCAGACAGAACTCGCCCGCTCTCCAGGCTACTTCCTTCCAGAAAGCACTTTCCTCCCCACTGCCCTCGATCAGAGCCCCGGGGTCACTTCGATGGGGACCCAAGGCCACGGCGGATCTCCAGGCAGCCTCTGGGGCTGGGAACCAGGAAAAGCATCCCCTCAAGGCGTTCTCCTTTTTAAGGAGAAGTTTCAGGAATGGCAGAACCTCTAGTGGGCCAGAGCTCATCCGGTGTCCAGAATCTTCCATGCTGGAGTTGGTGTAAGCCTATGCAGCCCAACCACATCGGACGCCCGCGGCGAGAAGTGTGACCTGGAGCGTGGCCCCCTTCGCCCCAGCCGCAGGAACGCTGACAGCCTCCACGCTTCCTGTCCTGACCGGGCCATGGACTGATTTCAGGGGTAGCGCAAGGGTTTGGGGAGCCGCTGAGGTCACTGCTTTCCCCCCGGCTCCAGGGCCAGATTGGGAGCGAGAGATAGAAGCCAGAGGGCACCTCCTGCCGTGGCTCTGAGCCCTGTGTCCCTGTCCCCGGGGGGCGGCCCAGAGGCCCCACCCCTCAGTCTCGCCCCTGTCTGGCGCCCGTTGAAGAGCCTGGCCGCGCATCCCTGAGAGAGACACGGACTGTCCCACAGCCCCGTGCCCCATGCCCGCTCTCAGGGGAAATCTTTCTCCCCCAGGCTGAGGCCGGACGAGCCAGGAGGAGGTGAGCCCCCAGGATGGGGCAAGAACCAAAAGGGAAACTGAGCCAGCCGTGCCCAGAGCCTGGGGAGTTCCACAGGGGGCTGGAGAGGGCTACCCGTAGACCTGGCCTCAGCGGAGGGAGCACCGTGTCCTTGGGCCCCAACTACCTGCCCCTGTGGGAGGACTCGAGAAAGACCCAAAGCCCCAAGGCGGCTTTGCAGAGAGGTGGGAGCAGAGCCAGGGGGAGCGGACCCTGGGTTCTGGCCGTTCCAGGACGAAGGGAGTTTGGGCTGCACCTGTTCCCCGCACAGTGGGTCGGGGTCTGACGGACTTGGGTAGGTGCAGATTTGCTACTTTCCCGTACTTTCCTAGTTCCACTTCCACTGCTCAGAAGGATAAACTAACTGCTAGCTTCGCAGGGCACCGACCTGCTACTGTCATCGCAGGGCTGTGGTTGGCGGTCTGGGCCCCCCAGCCAGCAGCCCCCCACCTCTGCGGGCCGGGGGGGAGGACGGGCAGCAGCAGGGGCCCCAGGGGCAACCGACACTGAGCCACGATGAGCCCAGCCTGGCCAGGACCCCCACAGCACTTGACACCAGGACCCCCACGGGTGGGCCCCCGGACCCCTGTGGAGGCCCAAGCTGCCCCCTGTGCTCTGCGGCGGCCACACGGCCTCCCCAGCCGGAGCACTGGGCTATTTATAGGGGGTGCTCCCATGGCGGTCCTAGAGACGAGGTGTTCTGTCAAAAAAGAGCCTTTTTAGGTCAGGGAAATGAGTTTAAAAATACTTTTGTCTGCCTGCGACTATGCCAGGCAGAGGAACATGGGCTCTGTCACTTTGAGCAGCCACACGGGCTTCTTCCAGGGGGACGCGCTCTGGGCAGCCCTGGGGGTTCCCCACCCGCAGGCCAGCCCAAGCCCCGAGCCCCCGCTGCGAAGGGCTGGGGTCCCCTCACCTGCCCCCACCCGCCAGCTGCCGGTGACCTCTGCTCCGCTCGTGGGGCAGGGGGACCCCCCAGGGCAGCTTCCTAGGAGCCGGGCTCCCCTGCGCCCCCTTCCCACACCACAGAAGGTGTGGGACACAAGGGGCGTCAGCACAGACACACCCGGAGAAGGTTTTCCAGTGTGGCTGTGTGTGCAGCTGTGAGTGTGCAAGTCTTCCATGGGCGTGAGTGAGTGTATGAGGGGAGTATGAGTGTGCAGGTGTGCACGCGGGTGTGCAACGTGTGGTGAGTGCGTGCCAGCGTGGGTGGGCTGCGCGAGTGTACCGGTGAATGTGAAGGAGACTGTGGTGAGTGTGCAGGGCCCGTGTGCGTGTGTGAGTGTGCAAGCACGTGGGAGTGTGCTGTGGGTGTGCGTGGGGGTCTGTGTGCGTGTGGGAGGGGCCGGCAGCGGGCGGATGGGAGGGCCTCTCCGGGACGGGGTCTCTCTCCGGCCCGCGGCGCAGTGGGGAGCCGCCTTCCTCTGAGTGGGGCACCTGCCAGCCAGACGTCAAGGGCACAGAAGGTCAGGGAGCTGGGGGAAGCCACCTTCTCCCTGCGAGGACAGCGCTAGCTTAGACTCAATGCAAAAGCCCTGGGGAATCAGACTTGAAGTCACGTCTTAAGTATCAAATCCTTCTCTGAGATCAGGTTTTGAGAGGAACGGAACAGGGAGGGTGGCTGCCCTGGGACAGGTGCCGTGGGGCCAGGGACAGCAGAGAGGCGGGCACGGTGCAAGTGCGGGCACCCCGGACCACCGGCTCCCGCCGTCGAACGCTCTCCCTCCCCCTCCCTGCCCAAGGGTGAGTGGTGGAGAAAATGGGGCACGGAGACAATGGGGATTTTGGGTTTTTGGTTTTGGTCAGAAAATTGCTCACTAGGCATCTTAGGAACTTATGAGGCTGTTCTAGGGGCTAAGAAGGACTTTAAAGGAGTCACGCACTTGGGGACTCCTGGGGGCTCAGTCTTAAATGTCTGCCTTCGGCTCAGGTCATGATCCCAGGGTCCTGGGATCGAGCCCCATGTCGGGCTCCCTGCTCAGTGGGGAGCCTGCTTCTCCCTCTGCCGCTGCCGGCTTGTGCACTTTCTCTCTGTCTCCCAAATAAATAAATAAAACCCTAAAAAAAAATTCATGCACTCTTCAAGTTTCCTAGCAGGAGAGGAAAAGACCCACATTACTAGCCGTGAAACAGAGAATGGTTTTTCCTTCCCATCTTTATCACGAATAAGCAATAGCGACTCTGCACCAGGCTTTCCTCCCACGGCCCTGAAACTGCTCTCTTCCCTTCACAGATGAGGACAGTGACCTCTAGGAAAGTAAATGGTTTTTCCCAGATTGCCCAGCTGAGGGAGGGAGCTGGGACTGGAACGTTCCGCTTTGGAGCCCACGGTGCGCCTTGCCTCATCGATCCACCTGCCTCCGCGGTGCCATCGCGGCATTCACTGTCAGTCCCGTGTCCCCTGCTGCGAAGCCAGCCGACGTGGCCTCACCCACGACAGGCTGAGGAGCTGCCATGGAGCCGTGCCGTCCGGCGGCAGCCATGGGCAACCACTGGGAGAACCTTCCAGACACCGATGGGCGGGCGGTGGGGGGAGCTGCAGCTGTGGCCACAGCATTACATGGGGAGGAGCAGGGCTGTCGCTGAGCAGGGTCCCTGGTCCACCCTTCTCTTGGGTCTGGTGGGGACAAGGCAGAGGGGGAGCCTGGAGCTTCTCTCTGCAGGGAGGGGGGAAGCCAGACTCCCAGTTTCCAAGGCCTGGCCCTGGGCCCACCTGCTGGGCAAGGCTCCCTCTCCCCTGGGTGCCCCGGGACCCGATGCCGGGAGCATCCCAGCCAGGCTGGGGGCACAGACCCCGGCCAACATGCGGTGGTCCCATCGGCCCTGCAGCCACTGCCACCTCGCGCTGCTGGGGCTCCCGGGGCACCATCTGATTCTAGAGCCATCAGTGGAGAAAGCTCTGGCTCTCCTCGACCCAGAGCTCATGCCACCACGCCTGCGACAGAGGCTGCGATGAGACGCTGCCTCTAACAAACATGGTAGCAAGCGGGAAACGGACCCTCTCCCGTGTCACGGCGTGAGTGTGCTCTGGAACCACCCCGTGACCTTTCTGGAGGACTGCAGACAGAATGTGTCACAACAGAGGATGTGCGAGCGCCGGGCCAGCGATCCTACCGCCGGAACCCGTCCGAGACTCGCATGTTCACGGCAACCCGACACGTCTAACGGGCAGAGTCCGAAGGGCCCCCGCGCGGGTCTGGTTCATTACCCGTGGGAGCAGCCGGCAGAGCGCTCACTGGCAACGGTCCACAAGAGCCTCAACCATGCGTCCCTGCGTGGCCCGCGGATGTCCGACCGCATGCGAGACGCAGGATTCAACAGCCTCTGCCGCGGTCCCACGTGCACCTGAGCTCCCGGGACATGCCGCGGACTCCCGGCCGGCCGCCGGTTTTCCCGAACAGAAACGGGAATCCATGTTTCGCCCTGCAACGAGCACGGAAACCAAACCTGCCTGCAGCAATGGCCGGCTCCTCGGGGCCGGCTTTCAGGGCTATTGTCCTCGTGCCCCAGGGAAGCTAAGACGCAGCCTTTGGAGTCACACAGACGTGGGGACCCGACGCGGGCACCGGGCCCCTCCGAGTGCCGTGACCCTGGGAACGGCCTCACTCAGGACGGCTCATGGTCCACGGGGTCGCCCCGGGAAGCAGCACCCACGCTGCACGTGTGTGTGACGGACGTAACGTGCAGCGCCCAGCCCAGCACCCAGAGTCCCAGGAAGGGGGAGCTCCGGCCACTTCTGCCCCAAGACGCTGGACGTAACCAGGGGGCGCTGCCAGGGGAGGCTCTCACAGCAGGGTCCTTCCTCAGACGGTCCACGGGCGGCCACTCACGGGGGCATCCGGCACTGGTCACGCGAACATCACGCACGCAGGGGTGCTCACCGGGTGACGGCAATCGTGGGAAGCGCCCGCTCTCGGAGACATCAGGGGCGGAAAACATGGAGCGTCTTAGAATCAGTGTCACATAATACACCGCAGACGTCTTTTCTAGTGGGCGGCTCGGTCATTACGTGTCTGCCATTGGCTCAGGTCATGATCCCGGGGTCCTAGGATCGAGCCCCACATCAGGCTCCTGGGATCGAGCCCTGCATCGGGCTCCGTGCTGTGGGGACTCTGCTTCTCCTTCTCCCTCAGCCGCTTCCCCTGCTCGTGCTCTGTCTCTCTCTCCAATAAATAAATAAAATCTTTAAAAAAAATAAGCACTACATCAACCTATTTTCTCAAGCCAACACGGACACTTATTTATTTGCAACATATATTGAAAACAAACACGTATGTGTTTACCAGAAGCCTGGGGCTTCCAGGACGACGCGGCAGGCCGGGCCCACGTGCAATCCAGGAGCGCGGGAGGGAGGAGGGCCAGAAGCTGCTGACTTCCAGTGGGGGCTGAAGGTCCCCCCGTGCCCTGGGTCCCCACAGGGATTATCAGAAAACGCTGCTTTCCACGGACAGCCCCGGCTCTGGCTCGGCGACCCCCCTTGTGCCACGTCATCTCTTGAACCCCCACCGGCTGGTCTTCCCGAGCTGACTCGGTGGGCTACGGCGGGGCACGAAGCCCAGGCCCTGCCTCGTGCGCCTCGACCGAGGGGGCTGCGGGGTGTCGTCCACGCCCGCAGGGTCTGCAACGCCGGACCTCCCAGAAGCCCCCGCGGCTTGTCTCCTCGCCCGTCTCCAGCCCCAGCGGCGAACTGAACGGAAGCGCCTTCCTGCTCAGTGGCCAGCGCAGCCGGCGGTGAGCCCGAGGTCCCCCCGCTGGGCGTGAGCGGCAGGTGCGGGCCAGAGCCCTTTTGCTCCCGGAGAAGGTCGCGTTGCAGCCGGCGGGAGGAGCTGGGGCAGGGAGTTGCCGTGACTCACTCACTGATGAACTCGCCACCCCTGAGCAGCAAGCATGGGCCCGGGGCCTGTGGACTGAGCAGGAAAACCAGCAGGAACACCTTCCTTCCCTCCCGGGTTTACCGAGACAGTAAGGCAGGCCTGTGAGCCACAAACCGAAGACACTGTAACATGCCGGGTGCCGCAGATTCTATGCGGGCAGAACAAGAAGATGGGACCTTCTTCCCGTCACGACACAGTGACCACGACCCGGGGCTGTCCTCCTATAACAGGCACCAGCTGTGATCACACACCGTCAGCTCCAGGGTCCCCCAGGCCTGGGCACGGACGGACTTTCCGAGTTCCATGCGTGGGGCTGGAGCCCGTGTGGAGGGCTGCTCTGTGCAGGGACTTGGAGCAGATGCCGCTACACAAGGAGGCTATAGAAACCCGTGGCAGGGCACCGTCAGGCCCAGCATGTGTCTAGACACAGGCCGTGGGGCCGGGCAGGGGGCGGCCGGCTACCTGAAGCAGGCCGGGCCATCAGACACTTCCAGAGCAGAAGTGGATGCTCTCTGCAGCAGACGCCCAGAACATCCGATCCAAGGTCACCGGACGTCCACAAAAGCCAGCAATAGGACACGAGGCCCCGGGGGCACAGTCCGGTACCAGGAGCCACGCAGGCAGCACAGGAATGGAGCAGGGGGCCCTGGAGGGGTGTGGGGGCAGGCCATGACTCTGCCCAGGGAGGCGTGTTCTGGGACACGGAGGAGGGCAGGGCTGCTGGGCAGGGGGAGCAGAAGCAGGGGGGCAGGGGGAGGAAGTGAGGGACTGGTGTTCGTCTGCGATCGGAGCAGAGCTGACCCACACGTGTGCCGTCGGCCATGCTCACGCCACCACTGTTGCTCTGACGACACGTCCTTCGGGGCGTCTTCCAGAGGGGATTCCGAGTCCCATCTGCGTGAGAGCAGAAGTCCTGGGAGCATCCTGAATGCCGTCATCGGACTCTGTTCTAACGGCTGGCAGGAGGTAGGGTAGACGTGGGCCTCCAGAGGTGGACCTTGGAGACCAGGCTAGTCCATGTGACCGAGCTGGGTGGCTTTCTCTGGGGTCGTGGCTGAGGAGCCAAGGGAAGGGCTGAGATCCCGGATACTCTGGGAGACAGTGCGGGCCAAGGAACGGGGTGTGTTAGAGAAGGAGAGAAGGCACCACCAACCCCCAAAGCTTGGGGCCTTGGGCGTCCTTAAGAAAGGAGCTGCCAACTGCTGCGATGCGGGGAGACCAAGGGAAAGACAAGAGTTCCGCGGAGTGAGTTTGGACCCCCGGCCGAATAGCTAAGCAAAGAGGGGGGTCTGCCTGCCTGGGGTCAGGGGGACAGAACGGGGAGAGGTCCAGGGGCTCCCCCCTTTAGCAGACAGGAAGACAGAGCACCGGGAGCCCAGGAGGCCAGACGGAAGAGAAGACGCTGACCCAGGGGCCACGGGAAGAACGCAGACACCTGTCCTAAGCTGAGGGGGAGACACGTGTCCTGAGGCGCCTGACTCGGGCACGATGGGGCCCATCAGACTTCTCAGCAGAGGCGCTCCGGGGCAGTGCGGGGCTGGAAAGCCAGGTGGGTGTGGATTCAAGAGGGAATTTGAGGGAGAAAATGCAGACGGCAAGAAAGCCAGCCTTGTCGGCGCGTGTGTAAGCAGGGGAAGGAAGGACGTTCCCGCTGGGAAGCCAAGGGCAGGGAGTCCGCTGGCTAGCAGGGGTGGCCGGCCAGGAGCGGCACCTGCCGAGAAGCGGCTCCACGGGGACGAGGTCTTCAACAGGCGGGCGGGTGGGGCTGCGGAGCAGGCCGGGAGCTGGCCTTGCACAGGAGCGGGGACAGGGACAGCGGGCGAGGCGGGGGCCCCCGCAGGAGGGCCGGCAGAGCCGGTGGCCGGCACGACGGGCCTGCCGTCTTGCTCATGACGTGGGAGGCCCGGGATCACCTGAGAGCGAGCAGGAAGACGCTGCACGCGCGCGGCGTAGAGGGAGCGCAGACAGGAAACACGCCGAGAGAGACCGCGACGGAGGACCCCACCTGGGATGCAAGGCTGGGATCACGGGGAGTCCGAGTGCTCCCAGTGAGCACCGTGAGCCCCAGCTCTAGGGGAAAGGAAGGTGCTCGAGGCAGCGATGAGCAAGGACGGCCTGAAAACTGACACACCGTGTTGAGGTGGTGCCGGCGAGAACCACCGGCCTCCACCCGGGGGGGGGGGGGGGGGCGCTGGGCTCCTGGGGCTGTGATGCCCGAGGGCTTTCCTAGCCATGACAATGACCATTTGGCCTGGCACTGGGTGGCTCCGAGTAGGGGAGAGGGAGGCCCATCTCAGGGGAGGACCGTGCTGGGGAAATGACAGAAGTCATGGTGGAGAGGACAGAGAGCTAGGTCAGCCGACAGTGGCGGGGGGGGGGGGGGGGGTGGCCCTCCCTCCACAGATGACAGCCACTGGCAGAGCGGGGAGCTGGAGTCTCATCTCCGGTTCTCGCAAGGATGTGGGGTCTCAGGCCAGGTTACCTGAGGAACTGGAGGGCCTCTCGGTCACCCTAGACCCCGAGGCATTGGGGAGGCAAGGGAGAAATGCAGCGACACCCTCCAGGCCGTGGCCTTGGCTCGTGGGGTGGGGCGGGGGGTGCCAGGGCAAGCCCCTCGAGACGACCCCATGCAGGGATGCTGGGGGTGGGGGCCTGGCAGCCTGGGTGGGCTCTGTGCTGGCTTATAGGATGAGCGCGGGCCCGGGAACACGGCACCACGAGGGCCTCGTGGCTGGAGGACACGGGCCCAGGGTTGCCCCAGCTCCAGTCCTGGAGCCCTCAGCACCACCCCCCCAGGCCAGGTTTCCGACCCATTCCGGCACCATGAGTGGCGGGGGGAGGGGGGCCGGGGTGCCACCTGGGATGCACAGGCTGGGGGGGGGGCGGGCGTGGAGGACCCACCGGGTGTCCTGGACCCGGCCCCACTCCCCCACCACCCGAGCTCAGCTGGGGGTCTTGCACCTGATCTGCCTGGGCCAGCCCCTCGCACCCTTCCGTCGCACCCCGAGCTTCCCACACCTGCCTTCTGGCCCCCAAACCCCGCCAGCTCCCTGACTCTCTCCACCCTCAATTCCAGACATCCGTGAGGGTTCCTGGCACAAACCAGGGCACGAGCGAGGCACTGGGTGGGCGTCCTGACACCAGCAGACATGCGTCTGGAAACCGAGTCGCCTCCACCGAAGCTGATGAGGGGGCCCCGTGGCCCAGCTGAAGCAGCCCCGGTCGCCCCCCAGCTGAGGGCGGGGGTCTGGCCAGGTGCGGGAAGGAGACCCTCTGCTTCCCAGGGCACATGCAGGCAACACCCTGGTGTGGCCAGAAGACGCCAGTGGGCGTGCGTCTCAGAGCCGCCGCACTCTCCAGTCTGAGGACTGCATCAGGGAGCCGCCCTGCAGCCGACACCGTGCCATGCTGTCCCTTCCTGGAGCCACACGCCCCCTGCGTGACACTCCTGCTCCAGGCCTCACTCTCCCACCAATCTCCCCCTTCAGACTCACCAGTGAGTCATCCCCTTCCAAGTGGAGGAATGTGCCCTTTGGTAAAAGCGCCTGTCGCGGGAGGCGGAAGGTGCCGGGGGTGCGGCCTTCGGCTGCCTCCTCCGGGCAGCAACCCAGGCACAGACCCCGCACGCACGCAGCCCCCCCGCACAAAGCCCTCCACCACCACCGGCCTGTGGCCCTGAGCGGACACCAAGCATGGACACAGGAATCCCGCAAGGAGCTCCCTTTCCCTAGGGTCTCCCGCTCACTGCCCAACACCGAAGCATTTCCAGCCCCATCTTCTGTGGAGATCCCATCACTCAAGGCGAAGGCCAGGTTCTAGAGACCTTGCCCATGGAGTATGGATTGAAATGGGAAAAATAATGGTTTTGGCTTCAGTCACTAGCCATGTTCAGATTCTGGTTTAGGGTTTAAAAGTCCATTAAGTTGGATCTAGGAAATCAATCCGTGTAGACCTCTGAGGGGCATCACTTCCTGTTTTCCCCCCAAATTAGCCGCTTCTCCTGCCTTCTCTCCCCCTCACTCAGACCCGGACAGAGGCCTCCTCGTCCCCGCGGTCGGGGAAGGGACGGTGTGTGCCGTGGGAGGACTCCGGCAGTAACCATCGTGTCAGGCCGCCGCCGATGCTTGGCAGGGACCCAAGGCCCTCCCGCCCATCCCCCTCGTGGGAGCACCGTGGTCATCCCCCTGTGTTGGCTTCTGTCACTAGACTCAAGCAGGTACCATGCAGAGAGGTCAACCAAGAGAAGGGACCTTGGCCTTGAATCCCACAACAGGGGGTTGGGGTGGAGAGCGATGGTCACTCCCGAGACGGGACACGGGGGGTTATCTTTCATCCCATCAGTCTGTGAGCCCGACTCGCCCACACAACTCAGGGGACTTACGAGGCTTGATCTTCATGAGACAAACCCCCTTCCTACAGGTAAGGAAGGTGGGCTTTGTGAGGCGGGGAGCGGTGTGGCCACCGAGCAGCCCCGACTCCCATCCCAGCACAAGGGTGCATGTGAGCCAACGTCGGGGTCTCAAAGGTTTCCTCCAACGGGGGAGTGGGGTGGGGCGAGTTACTTTAAAAAATGCTTTGCTTTCAGGGGCGCCTGGGTGGCTCAGTGGGTTAAGCCTCTGCCTTCGGCTCAGGTCATGATCTCAGGGTCCTGGGATCGAGCCCCACGTCGGGCTCTCTGCTCAGCAAGGAGCCTGCTTCCTCCTCTCTCTCTCTCTGCCTCTCTGCCTGCTTGTGATCTCTGTCAAATAAATAAATAAAATCTTAAAAAGAAAAAAAATGCTTTGCTTTCAGAGCAGACCAGAAACCAGGAGCACTCCGCAGCAACATGGTAAGCGTGGATGATGCAGGAAACGGAGGGGCACCCAAGAGGGCGCCCCGTGCCACTTCCCAAACAGAAACCGGGCATCGCACACGGGTGCGACACTAAGGGTGACTGGTGTTCTCCGGCTTCAGTGTACAAATGTCCTTTGAAAAGCTGTAGCAAGTATTTGTAATGCCTTAAAAAACGTAAAAAGAAAATATAACTCCCTCCAACCAGAGCAGCACAGCGTCAGCAGAGATCTCTGCAGACCACGGAATGCGGGTGCGGCGGCACGGCCGCTCTGACCTTCCTGCGGGTCGCCTGTTAGAGGCCATTTCCAAGCCGGTCCTGACAGCAGGGGGACACACCCGGGGGGCCTGGGGACACCCCACCCCTCGGCGGAAACAACCTGCCAGTCTCCTGGGGCTGGTGGGAGGCACAGTGTTGTCCACGTGGCTGAGACGAGGGATGGACCGCATCTGAGCGGCGAGATCAAGGAAAAGCTCCAAACAGAACAGAAGTGCAAAGCATTTTATTAACACGTCTTTCAAATTACAATACAGCCCGAGACACGTCTCGGCATGGAGTCACACAGGTGATACACACACAGTACATTTTCCCAACCATGTCACTACTGTTCTTCACATGCACTCCTGATAAAGCTGTCACAGGGATTAGCCAAGTGAACACTGGGGCAAAGTGAGGCAACGCATCTCCCACAGTGGCAAGTGTCGTGTTTGGTAGAAAACGCGCAGCAGACCCACCCAGAGGAAAAGCAACTCAGTCAGCGGGTGGTTTCTCAACTCCCAATGCGCTCCCCGCAAACACAGCGCGCGACTCCGCCTCGGAGCCGGCAGACGGCGGCCGGGCAGCGCGGCGCGTTACGGCTAGGAAGGATCAGAGCGAGAGCGGTAACAAAGGGTCAAAGAGGCCACCACTTCCAGCGGAAAAACCGGCGCGCCCCCACTAACACTGAACTCATGCACAAGAGGTCCTGCAAAGTAGAGGCGAAACAAGGGGTGAGTAGGGCAGGGCGGGCGCGACGCCGGCGGCCAGGGCGCCCGCGCTCCTACAAGCCGAACTGCAAAGTAACAGAAGTCAGCCGTCGCTCTCTCCAGCGGACACCTGGGGGAACAAAGCGTGAGTAAAAACCTGTCAAAGCAAAGGAGGAGATGCAACCGAGCTGAAACACAGTGTGAAAACACGCGCAGCGTCCTTGTACCCCTTCCCGAGGAGTTCTGGATGTGAGACCGGACAGAGGAGCCAGAAAGAATGCAGCGCCGGCGGCAGACGAGGAAGTCCACGGCCCCAGGCAGGCGGGGAGGAGGAGGAGGAGGACATCCAGAGAGGAGGCGCTCAAGGAAAGTGACTTTCCAGAAGGGGAGAGGAGCTCTCAGCGGTGGCTGATAGACGGGTTTGGGGAGGAAAAGTGCAAGAGAACAAACAGGAAGGAGGGGCGCACGCGGGCCCCGGAGGACAGAGGCACCCAACACGGAGCAGCAGCTCGGAATGGAAAGATCTCAGGCTTCGCTGTCGTCAAACCTGGAAATTAAAGTGTGGAATTAAAGACGAAGACAGAGAGTTAAAATCCTCACAGAGGAAAAGCGATCCTGGATCCCAGGCCTGTGGAGAGCAAAGACAGATTATCAGCACAAAGGCTCGCTTGCCCTTCAGCTCAGAGGGGAACCGTGTGCTCTGTGCTGCTGGTTCAAACGCCCACATCAGAGCCTAAGCAACACCGCGGGCTACAAAACGGAAACAGTCCTTTAAAAATCAGCCTCCACTACGTGTGCCCTTACGAAGAAAACTAACTTTAAAGGAAAATCATGGCTAAAAGAACCTCAGGCTCTACTTTCTAGAGTATATTACTAAATACAGAATATATTAAAATAAGTCACTCTGCAATGTATTAAAAATTTCAAACTACATTGTTTCTCTTTAAAGGGCCTCTATTTTTCTACATACGTTTTAAAATAAGTAAAATAAAACAGAGCAAAACACCAACATGATCTTTTTACATTTTAGTTGGTTAGAAATAAAAGGGAAAAGCAATTTCTCACTAAAGATACCTGCTCTAGCTGCCTGGCTCAACCAGATCTCCTACCACAACACAGCACAGAAGAGAGAGAGAGTTAAGAGTTTTAAAAACATTCTCTAGAACAGGCAGGTTACGACGTGTAAAACCAATGATCTTCCCAACCACACGCTACCAGAAGGAGGTACACCTGGGATCCAATATGAATCAGGGAGTTCTGCTTTGGTTCTAGGACATAAAACCACGGGCGCTTTAAATGATGACAATGAAACAGGTCGCAAAAAACCTTACACAAAATCCGTAGGATTTACTAGAGAATCAAGGCCAAGTGCCTTGGGAGAGTTCATATTTACAAATGTCCGAAATAAAGCTTCGTTCACAAGTTTTAAAAATAGCTGAGAAGGTTAATCGAAATGCTCATTAAACGTAGTAAAATATCTAAACTTTCCCCTACATGATCTAAACTTGTGGCTTCCTTCACAGGAGGTGGGGCTGGGGGCAACCGGCTCCTGGCCCTGTCCCCTCCCATTCAGGAAATTCCTTTTCAGAATAATGTCACTTAAAAATCTGTAAAGAACCAACAAGGGTTCTCTCCGAAGCCCCACCCCCACCCCAACCCCAAATAAATAATAAAAAAGGTGGTGGGTGCTGGGACTCAGTACCTGACTAAAAGAAGGAAAATCAGGTCTATCAGTGAGCATGTAAGACTCCCAAGTCCTCCAAGCAGGAAGGGAGGGAAGATTCAAAATGACCCCGAGAAGGGCAGCGTGCCAGGCAGGGAGCCCAGAGCCCTCCGCGGAGGGTGGCCCGAGCCGATCGGGGATGCACGCCCTGCCGGCTGGGCGCAGGGGCTCTCCAGGGAGCTACGTGGGACGAGGGGGCTCAAGGGTGTCCCGCACTGGGCACACAGACCCTACCAAAACCCAACTGTCCGCAACAGGGTCCCTGTCAGTCCAGCGGTCCACCAGCACAGTGAGCTTACCTTCAATTAAACAACAAAGAAATTAATTAAAAAAACAAACAAACAAACAAACAGAACAAAACAGAAAACCATAAGCCAAAAGAAAATGAAAGAAAAAAGAATGGAAATGATCGGCTCTCAACACCAACCCTCTGAGCAAGGCCCCACTTCCCTGCGTCTCCAGCCCAGGGAGCCAGTCCGGCCTCCTCCCGAGGCAGAGCTCAAGGCCCACACGGGGAACGGTGGCTCTCCGGAGGGGTGGGCGCCCTCCCGTCCCCAGCGAGAGCCGCCTGCGAGCCCTCCCGTCTCCCAACTTGACTGGCTGACTCCTCTTAAAGGAGTCTGTGTGTCTGAAGTTCATTATAACACTTATTACAACTGCTTCGCTCTGCAAAGCTCCCCTCCCCACCTCCCCACCTCCCCTCACACCCCCCACCCTGGACGGCTCTCCCAATCTCCTGCACGGGCGACAAAGTCTTCTGCTGGCCAAGTAAGGAAAATGTTCTTCGAAAACGGACCCCCCTAGGTGCGTGATCTGAGCCGTGTCACAATTCAGAGATGCCACAGAACCCAGCGTCAACAAGCGTTCACCCAGGACCAGTACAAATCAAGAGAAGACAACCCAGTGAAAAGTAGTCATGAAGCCCCCTCCCCCCGCCAGTCCCCCCGGGGCAATGGGTACAGGCACCTACACGGGATGCTGCCTGTCCAGAAGGGGGGGGGACCCCTCAACATTTCTTTTGGGGAAAAAAACCAGGATTTCTCCTTTAGAAAAGTATCATTAGAAGGACTTAACAAAGTGGCCGGACCAACGGCAGTGCTCGGAGAAGCGGCTCCGCGAGCTTACATTACAGCACAAAGTCACAACAAGACAATGCAGGAAGAAGTGCCTCGGCTCCACAGAACCTACTGCGATTACCTTACGCGGTACTCTGCTCTTTACTGACTTCAAGCTTCCTGAATTTGGGAACAAATAATACACAGGTCAGGATAAATGTATTGACTTACTACCATCTTTATAAAAATCGAATATACACACAAACACATCAACAGTCATGGACTGCGTCCGCGCAACTCCATACGACAACACAAAAGAACTAACAAAGAGCTAAGATTGTTGCTGAATTAAAGCATTTCCAATTAACATTTTAATTTTAAAAGGTCCGTATTTACACAGTCTGTTAAATGCTTCTGCGTTTCATTTTAAATGCATGATAAAGAAAGAACAAAGATAATGGTTGCAACAGATCTTCTAAGAGGGCTCAGCTGACAGTGCTCTGATTTCACTGCGGAAAGCACGCCGACCACGACCACGGCAATAACGTTACTTTCTAACTCTGCTCCCTCCCTTTCCGGCAGTCCCCTTCGAGGAAACTAGGCTTTGCTCCGGGGCAGTGCCCGGGCGCAGGGAGGCGGTGGCGCTGAGCCTTCTCACCCCTTGGCCCGAGGCTTTCAAGAGCGGCACAGCAACAGGAAGCCTCCGTGTGTGCAGACGGTTAGAGGACACACACGTCCCGGACACCCGTGTCCTACTGAGACAACGCCAGAAGCAGACCTGAAAGTCGCCGCAAGGTCTGTCTTCAAGGGGGGAGGCTGCGTAGGACTGACGAGCGGACCAGCACCAACGAGGAGGTGCGTTTCTGGGCCGACTCTCCAGAGACAAGGCGCAGCCCTTCGGCGTCAAGGCCCAGAGCACCCAGACTACCCCGTTTTACAGCATCAAGTGGTCCTGGGCGATAAAGCAAGTCCACCGACGGAGAGCCCGCCCACGGCCCCGTGTGGGGCAGCGGCCCGCGCGCTCTCGAGGACAGCTTCCAGGCCGTCAAGCTCTTCACCTCAACACAGCGCCCACTGGACTGAACCAAACCAACTACGCTTTGAAACCACCTCAGCCCTGCCATATCTGCCGGTGCCCAGAGTAGCCAGGACAGCCCGTGGTGGCCGGTGAGGCCCTGGCGCGACACCGCCTCCCACGGCGTCGCTGGGGCCCCCGGGAACTGGGGAGTGTTCCAGGGCATCCTAGGACTGCCTGCTTGCCCCCTGGCACCAAACCTTCTGCAAAGCAGCCACCAACCACCAGCACCATCTTCCGGCCCACTGCTACCACGCACTGCCACTTCGGGAGCTGCGCCGCAGCGAGCCCCGCGGGGTCTGAACACTCCCCCGCAGCTCGGGGAGCTTCAACTAGAAACACACTAGAAATGTCACCCCGGGGAACAGGACGACACAGGCTCCCAGGGCCCCCAGAAGGCTGAGAGGAGGCGGGCTCCCACCTCGTCTAACTCCACTAAGCAGCCCGACAGGCAATCTCTGGCGCGAACACAGCGAGCGGGCCAGAGTCTGCCCGGCCCCGAGTGCTGGCTCAGACGGCCCAGGTTCCCGCCACAATAAACCCACAACAGTGCGCCTCCTTCGTGAGCAGAAACACTGAATAAGGCACTTTTTAAAACATCTGCCCAGAATGAACTTCACTAAAGGCTGCTGTACGAGAAGGAAGGGTCTGGCCTGAAGGGACCTACCCGGAACCCCTCAGGCGGGTTCAGGGCGCTACAAACACATGCCAACTGCACTTTGGGCCTGGCAGTCCCTCGCGCCACACTGCACGAGGGGGACCCGCTCCTATCCGCGGAGGACGGCGCAGCCCTGCTCAAAAGGCCCAAAACAAGTTCATCAATGCGATATACCAACCAGGTTCCCAAAGAACGTCTGAGTCACCGAGCCCCTCCGGGATGCATTTAAAACAAGGAAAAAAAACCCCAGCGGGTGTTCAAGCTCTGGGCCGGCCCTCCACCTCGCATGGAACACACGCACTGTCGCCCGCCTGAAAGGGGACTCCACAAGGGCCGCGAGGTGGCCACGCTACGGGCACCTTCTCAAGGCCCACGGAGGTGGAGTGAGGCCTGCCAGGGCCACTGCCTGACTGGGAAGGGCGCAGAGGGGCGGGAGTCCCCTCCGGCACTGGGAACACACCGGGCGCTTCTGGAGCCGTCACAGGAAGCAGCACCTGCCACAGTCAGTGCCGCTTTCAGCCACCGCACACCCCACTGTCCAGGATATGCAACTGTCGGTCGTAACCACCCGCGTTTTAATCTACGTTTTTCCAAGAGCCTTTGGAGGGCTTTCTGAGAAGACAGCGCAAGTTACGCGTGGCCGGGAACACACCTGTCTAGCCTGCACCGAAGATAAGTGCAACCATTATCAAGTATTCTCTGCTGTGAAAAACTACTTAAGAATCCGTGACGTTAATGTCCCTTCCTGAAGCTAAGTGATCGATCACACGGTACGACCACAAAGAACGATGTCTACATGCACTGTGAGCACTTGGAAAACAAAAGCAAACGGAAACTGTAGTTCTCTGTGCTGACAACAGAACGTGAAGCAGTCTAACAGCAAACCCCAGTCCGCCGTGTCCCCAAGTCCAGCTGTGCTGGCATCAACACTGGGCTGTGTGCCGCTCCGGACAACAGGCACGCAAGGCTGCAGACGGAGAGGCCTACGCTCGCGGGGACTCCGCGCTGCCACTTCCTCGAAGAAACCCCACAGCGCGGGCAGTGTCAGGTCAGCATCTCCTGCCAGACGTCACTCAACAATCAGGGCCACGTTTATGTGGGACAAATCTACCATGTGCCTGTGGAAGTGCAAACCAAGAGTCAGCGTTAACGCGGCGCCCCGCACCGGCGGTCAACTTAGCCGGACACCGGAAAACTGAGGTGGTGGGTCTGGATCCACGGAACCATCAAAAATGCAGACAGACATTGGGACGCCTGGGTGGCTCAGTTGGTTAAGCAGCTGCCTTCGGCTCAGGTCATGATCCCAGCGTCCTGGGATCGAGTCCCACATCGGGCTCCTTGCTCAGCGGGGAGCCTGCTTCTCCCTCTGCCTCTGCCTGCCTCTCTGTCTGCCTGTGCTCGCTCGCTCTCCCTCTCTCTCTCTCTCTCTCTGACAAATAAATAAATAAATCTTAAAAAAAAAAAAAAATGCAGACAGAGAAGATCAATACAAAAACGGGGCAGGTGACCCACAGGAGAGAAGAGCGAGCCATGGGCGCTCTTCACACACTCCTGGTGCGTCTGTCCAGCAGCAGGTGGGCACGCGGACAACACCAAGCTGCCTTGGCGGACAGGCTCTCCCACCCACTCCCACAGCGCCCTGACCACGGAATACACCAGATACCTGTGGAATTTCTGCTGAAATGCTAACGCATGAGCTGGTTCCTTGAACTTAGCTATGGCTTTCCGTTGCTGGGGAAGCATCTGTAAACTCTAGAGAAAAAAAACAGAAATGTGTTAAGAGCATGTTGTACGTGCTTTAAATAAGCCCAAACACCCACCATATTTATACAGTAGCTTTCACACAAAATTCGAGTCCAGGCTGACACTTGGATCAATGCAGAAAATTCTATCTCCCTGGCAATTTTCTTATCTCATCCAGAGAATCTAACCCAAAACAGTCACTCTCGTGAGTAGCCCCTGTATCCTCCCAGCCTGGTTCGACCGGCCACTCAATCTTCTCCCTCAACCTCCTTCTCCGTGGGGCCCGCTGGCGGACACTCGTGGAGAGTCGCTTCCTTCCGCATGCCCTCCTGCCAGGCGATTCTCTGCAGGGCCCTCGCCGAACTTTCCAGAAGAGCAGTACTCATCACACGGGAGGGAACTGCTGTTTAGCGGCGGGACCCCACAGCTGCCGCTGGGGTAAAAGGAGGCTTTCCTACATCTAGCTCGTCACAACGAGGCACAGCGCGGCCGGTGGCGGCTGTCAGAGCAATCTGGTCACACTGTACTGAGAAGACGATCGCGAAGCGACGCTGCAAGTTAAATCTTCAGGCGCTAAAGAACCATTCCCCAAGCCTCTACTCTCTGCGGTGAAAACCAAGTGAGTCTGTGCATAAGACAGAAGGAAAGAAATGATCCACTGAGCGGAGAGGATCTTCCTTGTCTGAAAGGCAAGCACTGGACAGAGGTTATCTCGGGCCTGGTCCTCACACCTGCCCTGCAGAGGGCGCAGGGCTCCAAGTTTTCCCTGAGGTCTTGGGATTTAGGGTCTGAGGATGCGGGAGGGGCAGGTCAAAGGAGGAGACCTGTGTGCTCTCTCAGCCAGCCCTTCCCCAAGAGCCTGCTGTCTCCCAAGTATCCTGGTGATGCAGCCAGCTCGGCACGTGTCCCTGGGGGGCACAGCGCAGGCTCCAGGCTCTGCAGAGGGCAGGGTACATGGCAGCTGAAGCCGGACGCGTGCTCACCCCAGGACACACTGCCACTGCTCCAGGGATAGCACAGGACTCAATTGCCTCAGTGTCTGGGCTTCTTAGTGAAGCAGGGCAACCAGGGGGAAAAATGAAGGTGACATGTGACCCTTAGAAGTGTTGACCTATGTGACTAATTTTAAACCATGTTTCAAAGATCTACAATGGAAACACGTGGCTAAAAATACGAAGTATTCCGCCTTTCAGTAACCGCAGGTGTCTACCAGTCAGTACAGGGAGGAGAGCTTAAAAACGTAGCCACCTTCCCCAACGTCACCTGTCGGTGCTTCACGGGAAACTAAACCGTTTCAAGTCGGCCGGCTTCGGAGCGCTGAGCTGTGCACACAGAGCCCCGGAGGAGAAGCAGTCAGCTTGGGACCCGGGGTCCCCTCCCCACCCTGACCACCGGCCGGGAGCGGCCCCGCCGGGCAGCGCTGAGCTGGGCCTGCCCGCCTGCCGAGCCGAAGCGAGCTCGCTAGAGCACCAGATTCCTCCTCTTCTTCGGGATATAAAAACCGGAAGCAGAAGAACTTTCTGGATGATTTCACTTCTCATTAAATTAGCAGCACACCTGAAGCACCACAAAGTGGTCTCTGATGAACGGCATCGACCCCGCCTCCTTGGCTGCACCCTGGGGCGGCTCGGCTTCCCCGGCCTGGGAGGGGCACCCCGGGTACTGGACAGAGGCACCTCCTCCTCCAGGTGACCTGCCTCGTGCTGCTGTTCCCGCCGCCTGTGCCCCATCCTGGAACGAGGTCAGTCGCTGCAACTCTGGGGCTTGGTCCGGGGCGGGGGCGGGGGCTGTGGGCAAAGAACCAGGCCTCGGTTCATGGCAGAGTCAGCTGCAAATCCCACCCTGTGCCCGAGCACCTGCACAGGGCCCAATGCCAGGCCCTTCCTTCTGGCTCTGTGTGCCTCTGGCCTGCTCCCCTCTCCTCCAGCCACAGGGTCACAGGCACCGAGGCCCGAGGGTAGTGACTGCCGCCAGTGCTGAGACAGACCTCAGGCACGCGTCAGAAGAACTCACCTAAACTCTCCTCTAAACATTTAAGAACTTTATTAGGAACAGACAAGAAAAACTCATTTCCGACCGGCACATGGGGGGAAGCGAACACTCCAGCTTTTCCTGTGACTCCGCGTTCCCGGAGCGAGACCACTTCCCTCCGTGAGAGGAAGGAACTGTGCTTCTCTAAGTAGCAAAATGCATGATGAGACCCGTGTGGGCAGCTGCCCGCTCGGACACCCTGCCCCCCACCCTGACACAGGGCCGGCCCCTCCCCCTGACACGCGACGAACGGTGACAGGCTCCGACAGCCCGCAGCTGGATCCCAGGAAGACGTCCATGTCGCTCAGATCCCTGACCTCTCGTTCCCAACTAGGGAAAGTGCCTTCTCCTTCTCGGAAGCCCGTGCGTGTGCGCGTGTGTGCATGTGTGTGTGCGCACACACACTCGGATAAACTGCGATGTTATGAAGACACTATCAGGGTTCTGCAGCCCTGAAAATCCGTTTAGTCTTCTTCCCCCCGACCTCCAGGGGACGCCTGCCTGGTTCAGTCGGTTAAGCACCTGCCTTCAGCTCAGGTCGTGATGATGCTGGGGTCCTGGGATCGAGTCCCGCATCCTGCCCTGGCGCTCCCCCAACTTGTGCTCTCTCTTGCAAATAAATGAAACCTTCGAAAATAAATGAGCTGCTTCCCCTAGCACTTCGGTGATCACGTCAAGCCAAGAATGCTAACAGCTGCCTTAAACACACGTGAAACGGCTGCAGCCCTGACCCAGACACCCGTGGGTGGGCTCCTCTGAGGCCAGCCGAGAGGCACGGAGAGCACAGAAGCTTCCCCCTGCGGCCAGCACCACTGGCCTGTTCTCCGTGCCCAGCAGGACCGTGTCCCCGCAGCAGCGAACAGTACCGACCGCAGAAAATGCACCCTGCATGGCAGGCAGCCCCCCTGCCCACCCTCCAGCTTAGCAACAGGCTGGGTCGGGTCCCGTCTGCTCCGCAGTCCAGTCGCTGTCCTTGCTCAAGTCCCAGGGCCTGGGCACACCCACCTGCGGTTCTGCAAGCTGACACTGCTCGTGCTGATGCCAATGGCCCCCCGCCACCCGCCTCGCTGCTGGCCCAGCTTCCCTTGGCTACACGAACCTGCCCGTGAGAACCCATGCGAGCGCGCGCTTTTAAGAGCTCTCAGGCTGTCGCACGGAGCTCCTGAAAATCCGTTCTTCCTCTGGGTTCCTGACAGTTTTCAGGATGGGTTTTTCACAGTACAGCTTCGGAACATGTGTCCACACCTCTATTTTCTTCCCACCTTGTGGCGTGGGTCCGTGGTCCACCTACACCGATCATAGCCAGTGCTTTCCTTCCCAGATGTCCTCAGCTGCAGAACGGCTGCACTACTGCCGCCTCCAACACTCCTCGGTGGCTCAGAACCAGCCGCGCTTCAGGGCAGACTGAGGCGCGCTGCCGACAAGCAGCGGGCAGGGCCCCGAGGGGCGGACCGAGAGCGCGCCCCTCTGGGGTCAGCACCACCTGCCGAGAGCACACCTGCCCCTGCAGCTGGGTTCGTCCTGTCTCGCTCGCTGCCCCTCAAGGGCGACGTGGAGGCCCCTCGGCCTCGTCCACCCCTCAAGGTTTGCCAGGGCACGACGGAGAGCGACGAGGAGCGCTGAAGTTCTCGTGCAGGTGACCCGAGTGCGAGGGGAGAGGGCGCTGTCCGAGCACCACACGCCCAGAACCGGCAGCACCGGGACGGGCCCCAAAGCCTTGTCGCAGAGCCCGGTGCGGGTGCGACCCCGGCTGCAGGACGAGGGGCTACGGCAGCCTCCACAACAGGCTGCCCGGGGCCTCCCCTACTCTGGACCCAGCTCAGGGACGACCCGCACAGCCGCTGGGCCGCAGAGAGAATGTGCACAGCACCGCTGCCCGTTCCCTGCACCGGTGCTGTCAGCGACCATCGCAGCAAGGAACCGGCCACAGTCTCGTTAAGTGATTCCAAACGTTCTGCTTTTGTGAAGAAACTACTTTTTTGTTTTTACACCGTGACATTTCACTTATTTATAGGATAACAAATTTCTCTTCCTGGCACCATTTCAGGCATAACCTACCAAAAGGGGAAGTAAAGACAACGAAGCAAAAAAGCCACAGGTGTTCCAACCAGCCTGTGTCCTGACCCCAAGAGCTCCCTTGGCTTCTGGGTTTCAGGACAGAGCAGGAGGTCAGGGTCACTCCTGCGGGAAGCTGTGCAGGCCGCCAGCCAGCAGCTGGGCGTGCGCGCCACTGCCCACAGCCGCCCGGCCCCCGTGAGCAAGGAGCAGCTGCCTCCCGCTGGGTGTGCCGACCAAGGCACGGCCTTCTCGCAGATCAGACTCCAGCCACCGCTGCTTCGGAGCGCCTCACGGCTCCCCTGAAACTCAGAACACGCCCTGTACTGCTCACACCACTGCTACCCCGGTTGTAACAGGTCCTTCCCTGCTCCGTAGCGAAGCAGTCAAATACAGGCCTTAACCCCAGACCCTCTAGAGAGGCTTCTGAGCAGCGTTTAAGGGAATACCGCATTCATCTAGAAGAAATGTGGCCGCCCCGTCACGGTCCAGGGTCACACTGAGCGCACCTCTCTGGTTCCACGGTTCAGCGCGACGATTCTCTCGAACATAAAGGCCCAAAGGACCAGGGTACCTCCCTGCCCCAGACACCACCACTCGCTGTTACCCGACGTGGACACAAGGTGGCACCAGAGCCCGCCGCACACGCGAGCTCCACGCGGGGCTTGGGCAGGGCGGGGGAAGGTCCGGGTCACTGGCGCCATCAGTTCCGGGCCTATCTGCACTTACGCCATTGGGCGAGCCTCGTCGCAAACGTCATTCTCCCATGTGTCATCAGTGTCACTCTTCAGCTATCCAACATTGGCAGGGCCTTGTTCTGTTGTTAGTTGCTGGGTTTTTTTAAAATTAAGAAACCTGGGGCGCCTGGGTGGCTCAGTGGGTTAAGCCGCTGCCTTCGGCTCAGGTCATGATCTCAGGTCCTGGGTTCGAGCCCCGCATCGGGCTCTCTGCTCAGCAGGGAGCCTGCTTCCTTCTCTCTCTCTGCCTGCCTCTCTGCCTACTTGTGATTTCTCTCTGTCAAATAAATAAATAAAATCTTTAAAAAAAATAATAATAAAATAAAATTAAATTAAGAAACCTGACCTTTTGTAAATACCGTGTTTATAAACTCCCCCTCAAAGCCCTCCTATGGGACTAAGACGGGCAAGATGTGAGCTCTCTCTGTTCCCCAGGGAGGAAGGACAGGCCCCTCTCTGAGTGCTCCGTTCATCACGCCCCAGGGAGTTCTCCGGGGCGGATGGAAAGTCACCATCCACGCCATTTTTAGGGTACCCGATGGAACCCAGAGAACGCATTCTCCTCCTATCTTCCCTCGCTTTCTAGCCCAGAACGAGGCATTAAATAATCCTACGTCGTGTTTGTTTGGCTTTAGGTTCCCTCAACCAAACTTTATTTACAACTAACTGATCTCCAATACTTTTCAGAACGGGGGTGGGGTGGGGGGAGCCATTCAAGAGATCTATAGGCCCCAAATGCAAAATTCAAAATTCAAGTTTTATGATGGTTAAGAACACGGTGAGTGCCCTAGCAATGGCTCCAAGCAGCAGTGTGATGAGAAGCAGCCCGTGGTTCAGATATGGACCCTGACAACCACGTCCCATGAAGACGCTCAGGACAATTACCAGGACTGCCACGTGAGGAAGCAAAGCCATGACCACTGTGGAGAAAGCAGCCGCGCCGTCACCCCCAGCCCACAGGGCAACGGAGACACGGAGACAGGAGACTGCCCACGAGCCCTCATGGGAAACACCAGGCCTCAGAACTCCCAGATTCGGCTCTGGTTAGTCTGGACCCACTGTGAGGGGACCCCCGATTCTCCACCACCGCGCGGGAGACTCTCAGACCAGGACAATCACGTGCTAACGCACGTCCAGGACCACTGTCAGCTCTGCTCCCGCAAACCCGCCCCGTCGCGGGGGCCTGTGCGCAGGGGCTGCCACTGTCCGCAGCGTGAAAGCCCCGGGGCATCACTGACCGTCTCTGCCGCACCCCGCGTCACCGGCCGCCCGGAACACGGAAGCCCAAGTGCTAACTTCCGACTACGACACACAGACAGATACGAACGCTCCCCCCTCCCTCCAGAAATGAAGAACAGGGCGGGTTCGGGAAGCATTTTCATCCACGCCTCACAGGTAGTGACTGACTCTCAATGGTAGACAGATCTCAAACATGTTACGAATTATTTGTATCAACTCCAGCCTGAAATGTTCCCCTTTCGCTCACGCAACAAGAGGCTGTGAAGGAGCCTGAGAGGAGGCACGTACAAATCTGACGTTCACACTCCTCGTCTTGCCCGCTGGGATCTGACGCGGTGCGGATGGCATCTGGGATGGGGGTGGGGGGAGGGTGGGACAGGAGAAGGCCATGACTCGGATGTGGACGGGACACGACCTGAGAGACACAAAGCTCAAGGAAACCCAGGCCAGCTGGCTTCTCTGCGGGTGTACCCGTGAGACCAGCAAGGACGCAGAGGCTGGGCGTTTGCATGGATAACGCTATGCACCACGGACCTGGGCACGCCTGCAGCCGGCTCGGCGGAGACTACGGAGCATTCAGAAACTGCCCGTCGTAAGACAAAGAGATCAAACCGTAGTCTGCATTATTTCATGTTTGCAAAATCGAAACCAAGTTTCATAGTTGTTAACATGTGAGCTATTTCTCCAAATTAGGGTCAAGGAGAATAGATGCTTTAAAAGTTCCCAGTTATTACAACCAAGAGTGTATGACAGAGCAGAGCGTCAGGATACTGAGCATCTGAAAATTTCCAAATAATCTAAGGCAAAAGTTCTGATATTAGGTATCCACAGTAAATAACGTACGTGTCTTTCTTCTCAAATGTGCCATTTTAACATGAAGTAACCAAAAGGGAATTATCAAGGCTTAGCGGGTCCTGGGAACGGGCCCCGGGGGGACACACCTGAATGGGACCCACTGACGTCAGCAGGCTCTTCAGCTGGACGTCAGTCGTGGACGAGGAGAGCCCTTCGACAGACACGACGCAGGGCTGAGGCTTACACTCCACCACCCGGAGGTTCTGCTTGTTCGGCGTCAGGCGTCCCCGGCCCATCGCTCCGGCCACACCTCGGCCTCTCCCGTGCATGAGGACCTGGCAACAGCAAAAGTACAGTTTGACTTTGAAGCTTTGGGTTTTTTCCCCGCAGCTACTAAGATTATATAAGTGGACAAACAACTCAGAATCCATTAAGATCGGCCATGAGCTATGGGATTGGCTGTACGTTCACCCACCACCAGAGCAGACCTGAATGTCAAGGTGAAACTACCCCCACGAGTCTGGGCGGAGGCAAAGGAAGACACAGCAGCGTCAAGTGTGCATCTACTTCGGTCCCAAGCACAGGAGGAGGAGGAGGCACTTTCCACGCAACCACCACTGGCGGATGCAGCGGCAGGATCAGAGGGGTTGAGAAACTTGTTTGGGTTTGGTCCTAACAACTCCAGAGCCCAAATTTCTCCCCGCGTACTCCAGGCCACATCCGTGGGGACTAGTGCCACCATGCGCCCACAAGCCACGATGTTATGGACCCGAGGCTCCTCGTGACTCTGTGCGGCTGGCACCCTGAGAACCTGAGCAGGTTCTGTAGCTGGGGCCACCTCCCATCTGCTGCACCATCCCGCACACCACAGCGCTTTCATACCGCACTGAAACCCAAGCACAACAGTGCCCGCACGCCCACTGCCACCTCAGTGATGAGGTCCCTGGTCTAAGGTAGGGTCCTGACCTCAGGAGATTTTTAAGTTGCCCACGGGTTCAAAACTACTCTTATGGGGTCTTTTCTAAAGAAGAGGAGACACTGAGGTAAGTACCACGTGCCAAGTGCTTTCTGTAAAACACAACTTGTCCTCTGCAGGACAGCAGTGAAACGCAGGTGGCAAGTCGAAGTCAACAGCACCAGGGCTTCCAGATATCCTAACCCTAATTCTGCCCTGGAGTCCGGGTATAAAGGGACAAAAATGGCCCCCTGTTCCATCCCAGAAAAGGGCAGAGAGAAAGGTAAGTAGAAATCATAAAGGAACTTTTTTGCACATGAACTGGGCACCACACAAAGGGAAAGGGCCTACAAACTGACATTTTTTTAACACTCCCAGAAGGCAACAAAACTCCACCTGGGAAATGAGTTTTTGAAAAGTGCAAAAGGACATTTCAAGAGAAGTCACAATGGAAAACATGCATCAAAATGTACATGTAAATCACATCAATAAGAAAAAGGATAAAAACCGTTATGATCACTTCAACAGATGCAGAAAAAGCATCTGACAAAGTACAACATCCATTCATGATTAAAAAACAACAAAATAGGTCTAGAGGGAACATACCTCAACATGACTAAGTTTATATATGAAAACCCACAGCCAACACCATACTCAAGGGGGAAAAAACTGAGAGCTTTTCCCCAAAGATCATGAACAAGAAAGGGAAGTCCACTCTCACCACTTTTATTCTACACAGGACTAGAAGTCCTAGCCACAGCAATCGGACAAGATAAAGAAAGAAAAGGCATCCAAACTGGTAAGGAAGAAGTGAAACCCTCACTACCTGCAGCTGACATGATACTATACACAGAAAACCCTAAAGACGGCACCAAATACCCACTGGAACTGATCAATGAATTCAGTAAAGTCGCAGGATAAAAAAATCAATGTACAGAAATCTGTTGCGTTCCCATACATTAGTAATGAAACAACATAAAGAGAAATTAAGAAAACAAGCCCATTTACAGTTACACCAAAAATAAAACGCCTGGGAATAAACCTAGGAGGGGAAAGACCCATACTCTGAAAGCCACACAACACGGGTCAAAGAAACTGACGACGACACAGAGAGATGGAGAGACATTCTGCGTTCATGGCCCGAAGAACAAATTATGTTAAAATGTCTACAATACCCCAAAGCAGTCTACACATTTAGTGCAATCCCTATCAAAATGCCAACAGCACCTTTCACAGAACTAGAACAATCCTAAACTTTGTCTGGAACCGCAAAAGACCCAAAACAGGCAAAGTGACCCTGGAAAGGGAAAGCAAAGCTGGAAGCATCACAATTCCAGACGTCGAGTGGCACCTCAGAGCTGGGGTGATCAAGACAGTACACTACGGGCACAAAACAGACATGCAGATTAAGGGAAGAGAACAGAAAACCCCAAAATGATCCCAGAACTGCATGGCTAATTAATCTTTGATAAAGGAGGCCAAGAAGGGACGCCTGAGTGGCTCAGCCGGTTAAACCACTGCCTTCCGCTCAGGTCATGATCCCAGAGTCCTGGGATCGAGTCCCACATCGGGCTTCTTGCTCAGCGGGGAGCCTGCTTCTCTCTCTGCCTCTGCCTCTGCCTCTGCCTCCCTGCCTGCTTGTGCGCGTGCTCGCTCTCTCTCTGACAAATAAATAAATAAAATCTTTAAAAATAAAAAAAATAGAGGCGAGAGTATGCAATGGGAAAAAGTCTCTTCAACACGTGGTCTTGGGAAAACAGAGCAGCCACGTGCAGAAGAATGAAACAGGACCACTTCTGACACCACACACAGAGATAAACTCAAAATGGATTAAGGACCTAAATGTGTGACCTAAAATCATAAAAATCGTACAAGAGAGCATGGGCAGTAATTCTCGAACACTGGTCATAGCCATATTTTCCTAATGTGTCTCCTGAAGAAAGAGCAGCGAAAGCAAAGAGAATTCACTGGCGCCACAGCAAAATAAAAAGCTCAGCAAGTTAAACACTGAAAAAGGCAGCCTGCAGAATGGGAGAAGACATCTGCAGATGACCTATCTGATACCGGTCTAGTACCCAAAATACATAAAGAACTCAATACCCTAAAACCAAATAATCCAGTTAAAAATGGGCAGAAGACAGACATTTCTCCAAAGGAGATCTTTCCAGATGGCCAAAAGACACATGAAAAGGTGGCCCATGTCATGCCTCATCCGGGATAATGAAAACAACGGCGGGCGAGCACCTCTGCTGTCCGAACGGCTAAAATCAACAACACAGCAGCTGAACTGTGGAAGCAGCCCCGGTGTCCACTGGAAGATGAACGGAGGAAGAAGATGTGGCGTGTGCGTGTGCACGCGCGTGCAAACATACGACATACACACACACGTGCAGTATTACTCAGCCACAAAAAGGATGAAATCTTGCCATTTGCAATGATGTGGATGAAGCCAGAGAGTGTTATTCTAAGCAAAGTCAGTCAAAAGGAAAAAAATACCATATGATTTCATTCTCATATGGAATTTAAGAAAAAAATGTACAAGGGAAAAAAAGAGGCAGACCGAGAAACAGACTCTTAGCTCTTGAGAACAAACCGGTGGTTACCCGGCAGGGGTGAGGGGGAAGGCCGGTGGGCGGAGGGGCGAGATGGGCGAAGGGGGTTAGGAGCACACTTAGCACAGTGAGCACCGGGTAAGGTGTGCAATTTTGCTGAAAGTAACTACAGTGGCATCGGAGGGGAGTGGCAAGTAAAACTGGCCGGAAACCAGCAGTAAGTACTGGTATATCCTAGCACAGTAAGTTACAACATTAATAATACTATCCTTTACCAAATGCTTCCCTCATACACCAGGGATCACGCTTTTTATCTGCATCTTCTTATGAAATCCTCCCAGGAGCCCAGGTGAGCCCGGAAACATCGCGGTCCTCACTCCACAGGAGAGCAAAGGTTTCAGATGCGCATGGCTGTCGGGGGCAGGAGGCCTCTAATGTCTCTCCTCGTGTACGGGGGGGGACAGCCCCTGACTGAAGCCAGTTTAGACCAGAGCAACCTTCAAAGACTGAAGATCTGATGTCTGTACCCCCGTCCTCTGTTGCAAAAAGGGAATAATTTTGTTTGCTCCTACATCAAGTGCTTATGATGTCGACAAACGCATTTAAATACTTCCAAGACCCAGAATGGCCTTCACAGTGGTACTATTACTACTGAGTATCGGTAGGAGGCCGAGCAGAGAGGAAGAGCTAGGAGACTGCAGAGCTTTCCAGAAGAAACTCAAAGCAGGTGTCGCTGCCCTGATTCTTCCCTGCCGTAACTCCATCAGACGAGGGGCATCTGACTTATGCACCAAGAGGAGACTTTACTTTTGGGCAGAGAGGCGGAGGCCTTGGGGAAGTCACAGAGACAGCTCCCCTACCAGCCGAGGGGAAGGGCGCCCTACCACAGGGACATAACGGGACAAAGCAGACACTCTTCTCCTAGGGGAGGTTTTAAATTCCGTGCACAAAAGGAGAACAAGCACCTCTGCAGAAGGCATTCTGGATGCCCTCGTCTCTTGTCCCACAGTTGGTCAGGACCCCTTTAATCCTCAGAGCAAAGGAAGGAGAAAAGAACCAGAGTCAGGGTCACTTTCTTCAGACAGGATCCTTCACCCCCAAAGGCCTCGCTTTCCCGCCTGTGAACTAGGGGAAAAGCAAGGAAGTGGCTGAGCAAACGTTCCCCTGGCTCTTGGTCTGGGGAGCCCGGAGGGCCAGCGAGCAGGGGAGGAGGTGTGCCGGACCGGGGTCCATGCACACAGCATTGTCCCCAGCGCACGGGTCAGAGCTGGAGAAAACAGCCACACGCCCCGGTTGTGCGGCCTTTCCCTGACGTGTCCTATACAAAGTCAGGAGAGGGAAGTCCCTTTGTGAACACACAGACTCCGCAGCCAGAACAAGAGAGACGACCGTCCATTCAGAAGTTCACTCGAGCCCTCCTACTGCGCGCGGCCCTGCTAGCCGAGAACCGTCCACACGCCGACCGCTACCACCAGGAGCAGGAGGACAGCCCTGCGTCGGCGGCACTCAGCCCAGCTAACAGGCAGTACCTTCTTGGCCGGATGAACTCCCGGGATGCTCTTGATGCCCGGAGGGCCGGCCGAGTGCACGTGGGACCCCACTGGCGGGTGCTGGGGCTGCTGAAGGGCCCCCTTGGTCAGCGTCACCTTGCGGGCGGGCTGCTGTCTCACTTCTGGGGGCTGTGGGAGCCGCTGGGGCTGGCCCTCAGGGTGAAAAAAGGCGTCGCTCTCTCCTCCCTGCTGAAACAAGGCAGCGTGCTGGTCAGTACCCGCGCGGCCGGGCGGGCGGCCTTCCCCAGCCTCGGGGCCCACCGCGGTTAGCCCTCACCCGAGAGCAAACCGTCTCAAACAGGTGAAAAACCACCTGTCCTTTCACTAGAGCCACTAAGGAAGTTTCTCATCTGATGTGCGTGGGTTTTCATCGTATTGGTGAAATTTAAACCACGGAGATCTTTAATTACTGTATCTACTCAAGAGGTCTGCAGGTTAAAGTACGGGCTATTTCGCCGAGTGAAATCCTGCTGAACTGAGAAATACCTCGTACTCAACCCGCATTTGCCGCTTTCGAGAGCGTTCTTGCTAAAATCTGTTTGCGCGGCAGTGGTTTCAAACTTTTAATCCGCCTTGCAATGCAAATGGGACTGTCCTCGGGGTGCAGCTGACTGGCTGTGGCCAGAGGGGGCCCTGGGGACACGGCGTGGGGCCCTGGCCCTCTCCCGCACCCTGCCCCTCCGTCCCCAAGTCCGTGATTTCAGAGATGGGACTCGTGGGCCCTATTACAAGCTTCACAAGGATCAGAACCTTTTGAGTTTCACTAACAACCCCTTGTTTCCTGATCTTAAAAATGGCTCTATTTCCTAAAAAGAAAGGCACAGGCCCAAAATGGGGTCACTTAGAGCTCCCAAACCGGGGCTTGCGGAAGAGCCAACCTCCCCAGAAACAGGAAGTTTTCCATCAGCACTCAACAGCAGGCCATGGGCCCTATCTCATCTCCGCAGGTCCCCCACGCGCCCCCTAACAGAGAACCACCTGCCTGAACCCATCCTTTTCTTCTGCCAGTAGCATTCGTGCCCGTCCCTGTTCTACAATGGTCTCCCGTTCTGCGCCTCCCGGGGGCCTCCAAGGCTTGGTGGCTGGGACGCCGCCGATTCACAAACCTTCAACGTGGTCTTGCTGGGATTTTTGCCCCTGAGCACACTCAAGCTGCACTATTTACGTTCAGGACACCGCCAGGCAGCACAGAACACCTCTCTGGACGGCGTCTGTGGGCTGCTTTCCATGTAAAGGAGAGCAACCGGGGCCAAGAAAGAAAGTTCGGACAGAGAAGCGCGCGCTCTAGCCCCGCTAAACCACATGGCCCGAGCAGAGCCGGAGGCCGGGTGTGCCGGGAGGCCGCACTCCTCACCCGCACTGCGAGCCCAGCCCCTGCCTGCTCAGGCTCCAGTGTTTCCACAAGGGGCTGCGGGAATGAGCTCAGCAGTGGCCCCTGTACTCGGTGCCTCTCTCCCCTCTACACTGATCTGTTAGAGACAGTTTAGTGGATAGCGAAGGGACGGAGGCTGCAGGAGGACAGGGGTAGGTAAGATTTGTGTAAAAAAAACTGCCCGAAGTAATTGGGACCCGAGAGAAAGGGGATTAAAACTGTCACATGGCAGGGCTTCTGGCCGTGGCAGCCTGAAAAGGAGGGAAAAATCTCTGACCCGCCCCCGCCCCCAACAGTAAGTACCTACGTGACAAAGCCACACCCAGAACAAGCATTTCAGGTCTCTGGGAGTCGAAGTGAAAGGAGTCATGGACTCACACCTACTCCTGGGACCTGGCCAGCAGGGCAGCCACAGGGGGTGGTGGGCTGGGGACTGCCCACCAAGCCATCAGCCGGGGCCTTTCTGGAACAACAGCAGACACAGTGGGAAATCCCGGAGATCAAAGAACTCCTGAAGGCCTAGGTGAGTGCTCTCTGAGGGTGCCAGGGAGCCGGGGGACTCACGCAGGTAGGGGCAGGTAGAAGGAGGAGCTGCGGTGGGCTCTGCGAGCCAGCGCCCCCCCACCCACACACCACTGGACAGTGTCTTCCTGAATGACTGGCCGACCAACAAGCTACGCAGCAACAGGGTCAACCCCTGCGAAGCCAGACTAAGAAATGAAGACTAAAAAACTCACCAAAAAATATTCTGAACTGAATAAAAATACAACATCAAAACTGAGGGGATGCAAGTTAAGAGTTATGTCAGGAAAGATGGGGCGCCTGGGTGGCTCAGTGGGTTAAGCCGCTGCCTTCGGCTCAGGTCATGATCTCAGGGTCCTGGGATCGAGCCCCGCATCGGGCTTTCTGCTCAGCAGGAGCCTGCCTCCTCCTCTCTCTCTGCCTGCCTCTCTGCCTGCTTGTGATCTCTCTCTGTCAAATAAATAAATAAAATCTTTAAAAAAAAAAAAAAAAAGAGTTATGTCAGGAAAGAAAAGAAATCTGAAATCAGTAACCTGAGCTTTTATCTCAAGAGGCTAGAGGAAAAAAGGAAATCAAACTCAAAATACGAGGAAGGAAATTATAAGATGGCAGCAAAACGCAGTGACACAGGAAACAGAAAAACAATAGACAAAAAAAAAAAAAAATCAATGAAACCAAAAGTCGCATTTCTGAGATCAAAAAAACCAATGACCTCAGATAAACTGATCAAGAAAAAGGAAGAGAGGGTACAAATGACCAAAATCAGAAACAAGAAAGCAGGCACCACAGCAGGCCCCACTGAAATGAAAAACGATGTCATGAACAACTTTAGACCCACAAGTCAGGCCACCGGGGTGAAACGGACAGACTCCGAGAGAAATGTAAAACATCAAATCAATTCAAGAGCAAAGAGAAAATCTGAAAATAGGAGAAGATACTGAATTGGTAATGGAAAACCTCCTGCAACGAAAAACCACTGTGTCAGGAAGAAGACGGCCAATCTTAGAAGCCTCCTTCAGAGAAGAGAGGAGGAGGAATCTTCCCAGGCCCCCGTGAGGCCGGCACGACCCACACACAAGCGCCGAAGAGGCCGCGTTAGCACCCCCACAAATGCATGTCAAGACCCCCCGAAACAGCAGCAGCGTGACCCACCCGCACAGAAAAGGGACCGCGCCCCACGCCCAAGCAGCAGACCCCAGGAACGCAAGGCTGGCTGGACACCGAAAACCCTAAGGACTCGAGGGGGCTAAGTCAGCTGCCTGGGGGCCCACCCGGCAAGGGGAAGTCTGCGGGTTCTGGAGCATCCGCTATCTCGCGAGCACGTACAGAAACCGGAGTCTAGACCCCATCATCCTGTGTTGCTCACCAAACCGAAATTTCTTCAAAGTATCCAAATACTAAGGTTGTCTACTGAATGGATCGATAAACAGCGATTCATACTTTTAAAAACAGAAGTTCTCAATGTGCTAGAAAAAAGACGGTAGTATCAGGACCTCGAGGCTGCAGCCACTGCCCGTCAGCACACAGGTGTTCCCTCAACGTTGCTGTGACATGCAACGGGCCACCTTCCAAGGCAGCAGCACTGTCTGATGCGTCAAATGGCTACGCCATGTAGAACAGATAATCCGCTGGTACGTTCGGCCTAAAAGGGACGATGTCCATGTATATGATGGACAAAGAGAACGAACATCGTCGTCGTTTACTTCTTTAGTAAGCCAAAACTGAACACGTGATCTACACCGTGAGCTTTAACTTAAAAAGAGAAGAGATTGCACCAAGGGAAGATACTCTAACTTGCCTTCCTTGAGGCAGACGATGTCCATGTGTACACCTATTTGGATGATAAAATCAACACGGGCGACCTGATGGTTTCTGAACTGGGAACGGAACTGAGAGCCTAACATCCAGTCAAGAAACACTCCAAATAATAAAAATCCTCTTCGTTGTAATATCGGGCAAGAGACTGGTGGTAATTTACTCTGTGAAGAGGAGACGTTAATGTCAGATAAAAACCCTAAAAAACAAAGCTATGAATTTTCATTTTCCTTTCAAGAAAAGTTTATTTTTTAAAGTAGGCTTGATTCCCAAGGTTTAGGAAAAACAGGTACCACAAAAGCTTCTTCTTTCCTCATTTGTCAAGAGAAAAACTTAACTCTCGTTATGCAGAGTGGAGTATGAAAGCTTGTGACACCAAGAAAGCATCCTAGTCATGGTGTAAAGGTTTTCTAAGAAATCACCTGGAAAGACCGGATAATGACACCGTTTACTTTGGATGTGCACCTCATCTCCCACCGCTCTGGCCCCAGGGCACAATCCCCGGGCCACGCGGTCTCTGTGGGTCCCCCCACCCCCACCGGCTCTCTCCTCCCCCGGCCACGAAGCGCTCGGTGTTTCTGCAGAGCAGCGATCGCTACTGCTATTCAGTTCCCGTTTGCTGGCCGGAAGGGGAGCCCCACGGGAGGCCCCGGTCCCCACAGCATCGTCAGAAGAGAGAACAGAGCAGGTGGGTGACACTTGTTGAGGCAACAACGCTCACGGAAAGGGGGACGTCTCAGGCAGGGATTACGACTGCCTAGCTTTCAGGAAAAACCGTTCCCCTCAGTGGTTTACTGGGAAGTGGGAGGCGGCGCTAGGGAAGCCCTGGAGTGGCTCACGGTCGAGGCCATTCTGTACACCTTCTATGGCTGTAAATGATGTCATAAACTCTGTAACAGCAATTTCCCAGGCATTCCTAGGACCCCGAGCACCGAGAGTTTTGGTGTAATTAACACGTCCACTGTCAGGAGGGTGGGGGGAGGGAGCTAATGTTTCTGGACCGTCCGCAATGTGACAAGCAGTGTACTGGGCTCTGAACAGACATCATTTTCCTTCGAGGTCAACACTATTCTCTTCATTGTACAAATGAAAAACCTGATCCCCTTGGTCACGTGGTACCAGTGGGGACTTCCTGTTGTCTGCAGTCGGACGCTGCTTCCTAGGGGAGGACTGTAACTGAACAGAATCATTTTTAGCAAAAGTTGAAACAAAAAAGACTAGCCTTCCTGCAAGTGCATGAAGGGTCCCGATGATGACGTGTGTGTGTTGTTCTAAACCACACAGCTGAGCGCTCAGGGCTTACATAGAAGTGATTCCGTTTTGTAAGAAAAATGGAGAGGTTTCCTTGTTTCAACGGCGAGAACTATGAGTCTCTTTCAAGTCAGCACAAGGACAAGCTCATTCTTACGTTCCAGAATTATTCCAGTCAACACGTGGGAAGTCACCAGTGCGTTCATGACTGGGCTCCGGCAGGCACAGACCACGAACACGCACGCGCACACGCAGACCCAGACGGCAGGCGAGGAGAGTGCGCCACGCACCTGGAACCTTCGGCAACTCCCACACACAGTCACGGCACTGACACAGATCCTGCGATCGTTAGGACTCCGCTATGCACATCAGAAAATAGCGCTGACCTCAAATCAGGAACCTCAGAAAACGTAAGGAATAACCGGGCGCCTGTGGATGGCAAATGATGTCCTCTTCCAAACAAGAGCGCTGTGGAAGCCCATCTCGTGGCTGAGCCGGCTCCTTCCCTCTCCCTGCACAGCAGCGTGTGTGCCGTTTCCTCTCCACACAGGTGAGGTGACAAAGTCCAGCCTACCTCCGACCACGCCGGAAGATTCCGCCGGCTGTCTTCCCCAACGATTCTCTCGGTGAATGCCGCAACACTGTCTGTTCCGAGTCCTCTCTCTTTTTCAGATAAAAGAGGTGCTGCCTGAATTCAGTTAGCCTAGGGAACACTTTGCATCAGCTTAATGATTACCAAAACTGAGGTTTGTAGCCACCAGCATTAGCAGGACAAATTTATTTATAACAGATGGTTTAAATGCACAGATAAAAATGCCCGTTGATACGGTCAGGGCTTCTCGCAATTTGACAGATCAAATCTTATTTTCATTCTTAAACCCCGTGAAGTGGTATCACGGACTTACATTCGCTAGTGAGCAAATTGATTAATCCCTCGCTATAGAAATCTCAACTCTTGATTACACCGATCAGACCTTAAGCAGCATTATTCTAGGGTGACAACACTTGACAAATTCCCCAACCATTTTTCTCAGCTTTTGTGGCCCTGCTAGCTTGTATTAACCCTGATGAAAAATTAATTTCCCTTATCTTCCTCTAAACCCCGAAACCCAAATCCGCCAAACTGGCAACTCTTTCTGCAAAGGTATTATGAAAACCTCTAAAAGATTAATTGCATGTCTTCAGGTGACATTAAATTAATTTCTGTACTCATGACAGACATTTGATACTCCGCACTGAGAGGACAGATAACATTGTCAGGACACACACAAGGACAGTGGTTAGGGTCCCAGGGCAGCCTCTTATGAATTTCCCTTCCGATAAGGCCCACTTCACTGTCACGGCAGTGCCGCTGATCCCACAACCCACAGGCCGCACGGAACGGGTTTCTATTAACTGCAACAATGCTGGGCCTCACCCTGTAATCTTCAGAAAGCTCACTCCGAACCTGGACAATAAATGATATGCATGCTACGTGAAGTTTCCAAATATAAATACATTTAAGGCTCTATTTTGTCTTTGAAGACTATTCTTTAAAAGAAGAAAAAGTAAAATAAACAGGCTAAGGTTTTTTCCAGGTTCCTAGATCAACTTCCTAAGGAAACTGTTAGAACAGGACAGGAGGGGGACTACTTTACATTTGCTGACTCTCTGCAATCAGTCACCCTCACATGTAGCGAGCCTGCAGAACACGGACCCGACCTAAGCCTACGGTGCCTCCCCCGAAATTTCAATACTGGGCCCACATGAACTGAAGTGCAGCAAAACCCCTGGCATCAAGGAGACCAGGGCACACAGCGCCTGCTCGCGCCCGGGCGCGCTGACCGGCACGGACACTGGACCGGACAGCACGGCTCGCGTGGCGCAGCTCCCCGCCCGCCCGCTCTCGCTCCCCATTCTACCTTCCTGAGACGAGTCAGGTGTGGGGAAATCTTTGGAAGACAAAATTCACTGGACTTTGGAGGAATAAAACGAGCCTCTGGGGGGTGGAGGAAGGACCTCCTGCCCCCGACTCTTCCACCTCTCTCACCAGAATGGGCTCCGCTGGAAAGGAAACGGAAGCTGAGGCTGAAACACGGTGGGGCGGCGGCACGCCGGGACCCTCCAGCAGCAGGGCTCCTGTAGACTCGGGCTCTTCCAGCTGAGCCCCCCACTTGGGTGGGGCTCCAGGCCAGGGAGAGAAGCTTCCAGTGCGCCCTTGCCGAGCAGCTTGGAAGAAGCTGCTTCCCTGCGGAGGTACCATGACTCCTATCCTTGGCCGTTACTGGAAGTCAGGAGAGGGAAGTTACCCAAGACCCTGGAGAAGGATTTCCTCCTCTGCTGGGGACAAAATGAGTTACCACATCCTGATTCCTAAATATCCATGAGTTATTTCTGATTTAAGCACTTATGTTACTCCCCAATATCATACCCCTAAAAACCCCAAAATTAACACAGACAGACTGAGTCGTTAAAACCGATTTCTTTCCTCTAATGAACAACTGCTGATTTTGCCCAAATTTAGAAAACACGCGTTTAAGAATGCTCAACAAGTCCTCTCTCTGGAAGCTATTAATTCTGTCCACTAACGCACTTCAAAGCTCTTAAAAACTTTGTATACAATAGCTTCGGCTCCAAAAGAAGTTTCTGGAATATACGTATTCTCAAAGACATGACTAATGAGGATTCAGGCCCAGGTCTCTTCCTCTCTTCCGCTAGTTGCCTTCGGGCCCTCTTACTGCTCATGAGCACCTGGCATGGGGAAAGGACCCCGCAACCAATGAGGCCCACTTCCACCCCACCATCAGCCGCGCCCCTACCGGAGAGGGAAGGAGACCGCGAAGAAGGGTCTGTCTGGGCTCACCCTCGCCCCCGGCCCTCCTGGCTCCCCTACCTGGATTAAAGCAGCTTACACTCGTCTGCCTGGCCATCTGGTCTTCCCAGAACCCGCCCCCATCCCCACTCCGCAGAAGCTCTGTCCCCCCGCACCTCACTTCCCACCCAGTCCCACCCAACTCACTCCTTCCTGGTCCTCGAGTGCGGGCTCAGCTCCCAGGGACAGCCTGACCCCGCACGAGCTTCTGCCAGAAATCAAGTGAGTCAGTGCCCTCTGCACCGGGAAGGCAGCTCAGCCCAGGTCACAGGGTCACCCCCACAGCATGGGACACGCTTTGCCTTGGCCTGGGTCTCTGTACTGGATGTCCTCACACCTACCCACCACTCAACACAACCCAAAAAGTGCCAAACCGTATGTACAATATAATCCCATTCTGTACGCCGAATAAAGGAGGAGTCTGCGAGGGAACCACAAATGTTAGCGCGAAAAGACGACCAAGAGAATCAATAACAAGAATTAAGGCTATTTACCCCCATTTTGCTAACTGGTGCTACCCAAATGCCTACAACAGCGAATACTTTAACCACCAGAAGCACTCATGGAAAACACACTGTTGTAATTCCTGCTTTGGTGTTTCACCAAAGAAATCCCACACAATGTCCAGATTTTTAAAGGGAAAAGATATGTTCTCCGTTATTTCGACAAATGCTTTTTGAAACACCGGTGACGCGCTTGAGACTGTCCCCAACCCTGGACACAAGATGTGAGCAGAAGTGCGAGCCCGGCCTCGTCAGAAGCAGTGGGCAGGGACAGCTCCGAGAGCCCGCGGCCACGCGGCAGGTGGCCGGCGCGAGGCAGGGAGCCAGTGAAGATGACCAATCCCAACCCTACCTTCTACGCGTAGGAGTTGTAACTCCTCCTCAAACCAGGAGTGCCCAAAGGGTGACAGATGGCTCCAGGATGAACACTTCTATATCTAAAGCCAACGCTCAGTTGTGCCTATGACTTTCTGTGTATTAACACTAAAGGCAGAGCCTTGGGAAAAAAACCAGCAAGGAAGGTCTAATTTAGAAATATCCTTCTAAAAAACAAGGTTCAAACACTAGTCCCTCATCTCTCTGCTAAAACTTTCCAATCAATGGCTCTCCCGGATCTGATGATCGAGATTCGAGCTCGAGGCCCTAAAACAGCCCACAGAAGCCCCTGTCTCCAGACCGACTTGCTTTCTGCACTCTGGTCAAACTGGCCTTCCTACAGTGACAACACTGGCCGTGACCTCCCTGCCACAGGACCTTCGTCAGTGCCCTCCCCCAGCTGCCTGGAAGGCTCTTCTCTTTCCTCCTGGCTTCACCCAGGCAGCTCCTCCCCTTCACTCAAAGTCCCTTCATCGGGTCTCCCTACCTGCGCATCACAGCACCCATCAGGGGCTGCTTTACCTGCAGTCAGGACGCCGCCTCCGCCCGCGCAGCACCTGGGCTGCGGGAGCAGCTCCTACGCTCCTGAGGCACCCAGCACGGCGGCCTGACATGCTCTATCAGCAGCTGTCCTGACCACGAGCGCCGGCACCAAGGTCGGAGCTCCCGGCCATGAGTGACTGAGGAAGTGGCAGTGCCCCCTAGCCACGGCTGCCAAAAAGCCCTGCGGACACGCACGGCAAACAGAACAGAATGCAGAACTCCAACCCCAGGCCACTGCACCTGCCAACTCCGCCGGGCCCTGCCGTGGCTTGGCTGCCTCCTTGTCCACCAATACCCTCGTTTTTAACGTTTAAACAGTGACGTTACTTTCTCTCTGATTTGCCACACAAGAACAATCCAAAAAGTGAACTCAGCATAGCAAAAAGTCTGTTTTAGTCATGTCAGTGACCTGGTTCAAGAAACGTAGCGGACAACGGCATCTCTTCTCGATGCGTCTGCCTCTGGAACTCACCGCGACGGGCTGGGCATGGGCGGACGGGGCCCAGAGCGATGGCGCTCAGTGAGCGCGCCCAGCTCTCCACCCTGCAGAGGCGGGCCTGACCCCAGAACTGAGCGGACAAAGTCCAGCGCGAGCCCCATCCTCTTCCTGCACCAGATTTCAGGCTGTGTTCAAAGAGCGATGGAGACACACCAACGAACACAGAGCCAGCCTGAAGGGGCTCCCACTGGCCCATCTGGGACAATCAAAACTCAAAACCAACAACGGGAACCGTTCACGGGATAAAGTGAGAATCCACAGGCCCAGACTGCTGGGAACGCCTGAGCCCGTGAGTCCGCGAGCAAAGAGGAAGCGATCAGAGCAAGCGCACAGAGTGAGTGCGGACACTGTAAGAATCCCGGGGCTTACTAAAAACAGTGAAAATCTGACAAGAAATGATACATTTCTGTAGTGTCCAAGTACCTTCCCATAAATCACATATCGATTACAGAGAGTGGGACTGCAACCCTATGGACAGACTTGCAAACACCACTTGCTCAAGTGATCCAAGTTACCAACACCGGACAAACGTGTCAGGAGCCTCCCGACAGGACCCACCGTGGACACGACGTGCTTCTACGGGGCTCCTGCCCGAAGCACATCCCCCGAAACAGCACGAGAAAAAGTAAGACAAACCCAAATTCAAGGACATCTGACAAGATCGTCAGCCTCCCCTCTTTAAAAAAGTCAAGGGCAAAACACACAAAGGCCAAGCTGCTATCCCAAAGTCGTGGGGACCATAAACGCAGCACATGCCCTTGAGCCGGGCTGGGACTGTGGCTCTGCACTGGGAGAGCCACGCCGGGGACGAGCTGCGCTGTCGATGCTGCGTCTCCCGAGTTCCGAGGACGTGTCCTCGTGGGTGTGCAAGAGGAGAGCTCCTGCGGAGGAGAGACGCGGCGAGGCTGCGACAGACTCCCCGGCAGTGACAGAGCTGCGTTGAGCCTGGGGCGGGCAGAGAGAGATGGCGGCAATGCAACGGGGCAAAACTAAGGGGGGGGCCGGAGGTCCTTATCCTGTTTTTGCAACTTCTCTCCGACCGAAATTACATCAACATAAAGCGTCCTCCACCAACACAGAACAATCAGGTAAGTACGTGTTCCCTCTTCTACCACATCCTGAACAAAGTCTGAGAATAACCTGGGAGCGGGGGAGGGCGGGCAGGAGCGTACAAATGCAGTCCGACCCCCCAGAGCAAGCGCACGCGCACAGATACGCTGGGACCTTCCGCAAGCAGCACTTGACAGCCTTTTAAAGATAAAATACCAGAGTGTCGCAACTGGACAGCTGGCTTTCCTGCTGAGGCATTCTGGCTTCCCCCACTTCTCTGTGTGGCCGGCAGAACAAAGGACTGTTTACTTAATTTGCTGCCAAATTCTTAAAATTTTTATTACCTCAATTAGAATAAAGCCGCTGAATTCAGAGTTTGCTTCCGTCTTCTTCAAGAGCTCCAGAAACTGCCGCTCTAAGCCGCTGCTCCTCCCGGGGGCGGCCTCCGAGAGCGGCTCCTCGCACCCGCCCCGGCCTGGGACCCTCCCAGCCGGCCTGGGGGAGCACAACGCAGCTTCCAGAGGACACCGGGGCCCATGGGGGCCACGAATGAGGGTTCCCTGAAGCCACGACCCAACGCGCCCTAGCCCAGACCCAGAGCTGCAGTCCTGGCGCAAGTCCTGCGTGAGGGAGGCCCCGTGGCGGCGCTCGGGCTCTTTCCTGCTGTGTGCTCCCAAAGGATGGGTGCGTGACGACAGCGAGTTTACACTGAGTAAACACTTCATATTGTTACGTTTTTACTTGAGTAGTTTTCCTGGATTACGTATTGGTTATAAACAGAAGTATGTGTAAGTAACCCGGGGAGGCGTAGGAAATTCTGGAAACGCTCAACAAGATCCAACACTTGGCGAACCACCACCCTGCACACACCCCCTGCTCTGGTGATCTCACCGCGCGAAGCCCGGCCACGAACGCTGAGCGGGAAAGCTAATAAGATCCACACACCCGTTGAGGAGTCCCACAACACAGGTCTCTTTAGGCAGCAAATTGCCCTCGCTTCCAGCCCAGTGTTTTCTAGACAAAATGTGACCTCACTGCACTCACACAGGAGCACACGCCGAGTTACAGCCGCAGGGAGCCCGGCGACCCCGACCCTCGCTCGCTCCACCGGGCCAGGGGTCAGGACCCCCGCCGTGCTTACCCCCATGTTCAAGTTCCGAACAGGAATGACGGAAACCCGGCCGCACCCGGGTCCTGCACCCACACCGCTGCCGCTATGCACCCATCATGACACTTTTCTCCAACTTCGGAAACCTTCTCAACCTCTCCAGGCGGTCGCTACCCTGGGGTCGGCCAGAGAAGTGGAAGCTCATCACCCCTCACGGGAGACGCCCCGGCTGCAACTTTCCCGAATCCATGCTGCCGCGAAGCCTGGAAGCGCCGGGTACCATCCCTGACCGAGAAGCAGGGAACGCTTCGGAACGGGGCAGGCGAACCACGTCTGTATCCGTCACAAATACAAATCCCGAGAACCTTGGCCCTGGCCACCAGCAGCTGCGGGGCCCCGGGCTACTCGCGCGACGTCTCCGGACGGATGTCCCGCCCCGGCCGCGGGCACGCAGGCACCCGCCTCACCAGGCCGCCCCGCGCATGCGCTCGGCAGCACCCCCGTGCGGCGGAGCCGCGACCGCGCTCCCGCGGGGCCTCAGCAGCGCCGGCGAGGCGAGCAGCGAGCACACGGGCGCGGGGCGCCTTCCGCACGCCGGACGCGCCGTCACGCACCCCCACGGCCACCGTGCAAGCCGGCGCGGAGCCCAGAGACTGGGGTTCAGAGAAGGGAACCGACACGCGCCCACCCAGACGCGGGTCCTCCTCACGGACAGCCACTCCGGCCCCACCGTGTCGCGCCACCGCAGACGGAGCGACCGGAGCGCTCTGCCCGGGCCACGGGGCGCTTCCACCGCTACCTTCCGTGAAGGGCGTCTCGCAACGACCAGTGACCAAGAAGGCGCCAACAGAGCCCGGTGAGGGCGAACCGCCGCTCTTCGGGCTTTACCACGCCACTCGTCGCCGTGACCGTGAGAACTTAGACCCACAAAGAATTTTTATTAAGTTCTTTTTGACAACGCTTCCTATGCCCGGGTGCATTAGCCGTAACAGAGAGAAACGATATAAAAGGACAAGAAAGTCTCCTGTGATTAGGGTGAATTAAAACCACCTTAAAAGTAAAATAATAAAACGACTAAAAAAATAACTGTTTTAAGACTTGGCTCTTTCACATTTTAAAAAACCCAATTTAATAAAACCCAAAGATTATTTGATTATAAATAATGAAATACGGAAAGTAACAGAGAACTTTGTATTGATTCGCAATCGCCTCACAGGCACACCTGGAGAATCCTAATTAAGTTTTAAGGCATTTCCAATCTGTACATCAGAGTAAGAGCTCAGCGACATTTCTGCTTTCCCAAGCATCCGATGGACACCGAGCTCAACTGTGACCACCGGACCTTCCGGCGGGACACTATGCACGGCCGCGTCCTATGTCCTCCCTAGAGACCGAGCAATGCAACCAGAGGAGGCCACGACGACTGGAAAGGATAGTGCAACTGCATCTATTTGCCGCCAGTTTAGGTCAGAAAAAAGCAAAGGAAACAAACTGACCCTCTCCACAGTAAACCTCTCTAGGAAACCTTGTAAGGACAATATCCCGTGCCTCTGCCCTAACAGGATGTAGAGAAGTCCAGGCCTCGCGACAAAATACAAGAACATGAACAGACGACGAGATGCTTTTATTCCCTAAGTGATTATAGAGCTGAAGTGCATAAATACTGCTCTGCACGGGGGGTGTGATGTGCTAAGCCTGTCAAAGCCTTACCAGGGTGCCGGCTGAGCCCCAGGCCTAACACCGGGGGCCGCAGGGGCAGAGACAAGAGGCAGGAGAAATGGGAGCTGACCCAGCACCTACGAATGGTTTCCTTTTTGCATCACCTGCACAGTTAGGAATATGTTCTCTTAAGAACAGTTCTACCCACACAAAAAGACCCAGGCCTCTTGGGAAATACCAGTTTTTTCTGGTTCAGAGACAGACACACAAGGGAGACTGACCCCCCAGTAAGTTGAAGGTTGCCAACACGCCACTGCAGGACTTGCTGGAATAAATCCTAAGACACAGAACATGCTACTTAGGTGACTTAAGAATTACAAAGAGATAAAAAGTTATTCCAAATGCTGTCAAGGAGCTATTTTCACGCAGCAGTCCTCTGTTGTTCCTCTGTGTGCTATATAATTAGACAGCAGGATTCTGGAATACAGTCTTACAAAATACACATTTTCCCCCCACCGGAGAAAAAACCAAAAATTTAAGTAGATAAATTCTTTTAAAGGAAAGGCGCTTGTTAGTGTGAAAGCCGCTCTCAGAGCACAGCAGCCCCCGGACGTCCCAGCCCACGAGAGACCCTCACTTCACACGAGCCACACTACGCACAACACCAACCATGAATGTCACGGGAAAAGGCCTCCTCCCAACCGTGGCCCCGTGGCCCCATGTCCCCTCCTCCTAAGTTTTTAACTCAAGCAAAAAAATGAGACACTGACAAAGTCTGCCTAAAATAAGGTCAAAACAGAAGACCACAGATACCGTGAAACTGCTTCCTGCTTAGGTCTTGCCTGAAGAAAACAAATTCATACGAGGACGAGACAAGCTAACGTGATAGAGGTCATCTGCTTATCCACACTCTGAATCACAATGAACGGAGGTGAGAAAAACAGATCTGAAAAAACAGCACAGGGTCTGTTGAAGATGGAATCTCTAGATCATACTATTCTATCAAAATTTTTCTCATCGCACGTGAAAAGCTCACACTTTCAGTCTACGGACCTAGAAATAAAAGATAAAACTGAACTTAAACGAGCAGCAACGAGCTGTCCCTTCGGGTGTCGCTGGCCCGCTCCGAGGGCCTGCGTCTGCGATCCTGCCCTTCCTTCCTCCGTGCACAGCACAGATGGCATGCAAGGGGCAGCGCCATCCTGACGCAGACCATAGGGCGCCCGCCATTGACACAGGACAGACGAGTCCCCTCCCATGAGCAGGTCAAGAGCATGTGGCATGGTAGGGACGGATGCTACAGAGCGCTGCCTGACCGAGAACCTTCTGCAGGGCGACCTGTCTGCAGCAACTGTGTCTACTCTGAGTACAGAGCTCATCCGAATCGCAGTGGCTGGGCCTCACTGAGAATGATCTAGAAGGGGCACCGCCCGAAAGGAAAGAAAGAAAGGAGGCACGCTCCCCTTCTGCACGCAGGTCGTAAGACTGTACATGACACTTCACTGCAGATTGGGTTAATCCTTTTGGTCTTCACGAGGGCAGAGATTAGCTTGAGAAGAGAAGACGGGACCGGCCTCTGAAACGCCACCGCTTAAAAGCAGCCGCACGACGCACGCTTGCCCCCCGGGTGCTCCCTGGACCTACAGCTGCACACAACAGATTACTTGTTTTTTGGTAAAGGAAATTTTATTTTAAAACAAACCTGATGGTTCTATCACAAATTATCTACAAAAATAAGCTACAAGTGAGAAACACCTAATTTGGGGACTGTCCCACTGGTCTTTCGGGAAAACTCAAGACAGAGTCTGAAAGACCACGGGTCCCGGCCGGAAGGAGAACCTCAACGGCGACTCTCGTCACCGAGTGCGAGCACGGAGCGGCTGGCCCGCGGGGCCGGAACAGAGGCAGCTCTGACTTCCCTCTCTTCGAAACCCTTCTCTGGGAATTAGGACATTCTGAGGGAAGCACAGATTCCAAGAGGCACCAGTTACCTCGTCAACTTACCCCGCCTGACAACTTAATCACCCTGACCTTGGAGCTGACGTGCGGCCCATCTCCGCCACCGCTGTTTGCCCGGTGCATGACAGTCCTTTTCGCGCCGGGCTTGGCGTCCGGGGGCCGGCCCTGCAGGGACGCCACTCGAGCGGTCTGTGAGGGGGGTGGCGGCCCCTCCCCGTCCGCAGGTTTGACCTGCAGGACTTTGTGCTGAGCTGGACTCTGAGGTACGGTTCTGGCCTGTCTCAAGTGTTTCAACGGTTTCATCAGTTGTCCTTGATACTGCATGTTAGCACCAGATGGCACAAAATTGGATGTTTTGGGCTGAACATTTGAAACAGTGACATCCTGGTTTTTCACGAGAAGTCTGTTTTTCACATTTTGTCTGACCTGTGCACCTGGGAAGGGTAACAGTGGGCTCCCGTTGGTGGGCGACGGGGCGGCAGCGGGCTGTTCCTGCTCGGCCGCGGCCGGGGGGGGCAGGTGGAGCTGCTGCTGCTGGGCCAGCCTCTCGAGCAGCTCCTTCTTCCTCGCGCCCGCCTGCTGCTGCCGACGCAGCTCCTTCTGCTTGAGGATCTCTTCTCGCAGGCGCTTCTGTTCTTCTATCTTCAAGCGATACAGCCTCGTTTCTTCGTCTTCGTCAGGAAACTGCAAGAGAACACACGGCTGCTTTACTGCGGAGCAGGAGGCGAAGCCGGCTGAGCCGGGCCAGCGCAGCAGCCCGAGAAAGTGCGCCTTCCAAAAACGCTCCGCTCGGGATCGGAAAGAAGCCATTCAAAATCTGCTTATAGACTTTAAGGATAACTCCTTCCTCTGGGGAGGGAGAAACGATTACACGCAGCTCAAGTTAATTTGGAAAATCTTATCAGAATATTAGAAACTATTGAAATAATGTAAATTTCCACTCATTTACAAGTTTGAAACCAATTAAACTATTCATTTGAGATATCAAAATATGTTTCGAATGGAAACGGCAACAGTAGGGAGACCGTGCTGTCAGAGAGGTTTTATCTGGCTCTTCTCTGACGAACCAACAAAAGGTGGGTGTAAATGACCTGAAAGGGCCTGATTAGAACTATTGATTTTTCGTACAGAATTTTCAGCCTGATCTCAAACTCATTTGTCACAGAATAATTGGTTATAATGAACAGCACAAGTCAATCTCTCTGACCTTGAACTCGCGCACTCCCCACAGAATCAAAATGCCGCGAACGCGGTACCGGAATACGAATGGTGTGTAAGGAAGGCCTTGTACATGCCAGCCCCAAACTATTCTGAAAGTCCACCCAAAAAAATCTTTGAGAAAGTTCAGGAACTTTCATAAAAAGCATCCCATGAGGAAAGTTTATTTAGGATAAACATTTGTTAAGAATTACAGTAATTTTCTTAAAAAAAAAAAAAAAAAAAATCGCAGATCCCCTCATCCAAAGATCCTTTACAAAAGAACTTAATAGGATCTGATCTCACTACAATTCAGCCAGGAACAAATAAACCTTAAGAATCAGGAATTAAGACCAAAAGGCAGCTGAGGAGTCCGTGGGTGCTCCCAGAACCCACACAAATGACCAAGGACAGAGTCAGGCCTCGTGAGGACTTGCCTGGCATTTTCAGAAGCCATCCCAACCAACTTGGTTATCGACTTTCAAAGTCTAGGACAGATCTGAAATAACAAATCCAAGGTAGATGAAGGCTCAGGGAGGCATCCGGAGAAAGATAACACTTGTTAAGGGAAGACGGACAGACAGGAGGACGTGAACAACAGCTCAAAGGCGCAGGCGCCGCGGCTTTCAGGAAGAGGCCGGCTGCCGGGGGAGGCGGCAGGTCTGGAGCACCTGCTGTTCCGGCACAGGAGCAGTTCACATTCACCAAGCAAGCTCCCCAAGCAATCAGGAAAGCATTAATACACGTTCAAGTAGATACGAATACACACTTGTACACAGCTTTGTCCTTTATTGTATCATCACCAATTGGGTGAACATAAGAAAATAAACCACATTTACCCAAGCCAAACAAATACAAGACTTCTCACAAAGTAAAATGGTGTCACTCTTGGTCCCACCGCATGCACCCAACACAGAATGGCAAGCAAATACACGAAGACATCCAACTTACACGACGGCTACCTGCGAGTCCCACTTCATACACAGAGCACCTGCTGGGTTCCACCGAGGGCTTCCCCAAACCAGCCGGGGACGGAGCAGCCCCAAGTGGCCCGTGGTGTGCCTAAAGCTCACGCTGCTCATTTTATTCAGCCACCACTACTAGAAAATTAAAGTGTCCCGTGACTTAATTTTTCTGAGCCGAATCGGGTTATACATACAAGGGGCGAGCTATCAGGACTGTAAGCAGGATAAAATTTTTAGCTAAAATTTCTTTTTATAAACTATCCTAAACCACTTTGTAAATCTACCTAATTTTTTCACATATTGACTTTAAAACCAAAAAACTCGCCCATTCTTTTAATATGATCTTAGTTGTTAACACTGTGTCTTGACTTTGCATTTACTTCCTCATGTGGTAATGTGACATGACCACTGCTCCAAGCATTTGCCAGGAAAGCCTGGGGACCCGAGTGGTGTGGTCCATCAAACATTCCATCTTGATTTTGGCTCAGGTTGTGGTAACAGGATCAGTGAGATGGAGCCCTCCTTCGGGCTCCACAGCTGGCAAGGAGCCTGCTTGGGATTCTCTCTCCTACTCCCTCTGCCCTTCCCTCCCACCAGCTCACTCTCTAAAAAAATAAATGAATAAATCTTTAAAAAAAAAAAAAAGTTTATTAGGATTTGGGGCGCCTGGGTGGCTCAGTGGGTTAAGCCGCTGCCTTTGGCTCAGGTCACGATCTCAGGGTCCTGGGATCGAGTCCCGCATCGGGCTCTCTGCTCGGCAGGGAGCCTGCTTCTCTCTCTCTCTCTCTCTCTCTCTCTCTCTCTCTCTCTCTCTGCCTGCCTCTCTACTTGTGACCTCTGTCAAATAAATAAATAAAATCTTTAAAAAAAAAAGTTTATTAGGAAAATCTGACCCCACCTCCAAATTTCAATGGAAAGGTAACTGATTAAGAGAACATGACTTAGGGACGTCTGAGTGGCTCAGCCGGTAAAGCGTCTGCCTTCGGCTCAGGTCGTGATCCCAAGGTCCTGGGATCGAGCCCCGCATTGGGCTCCCTGCTCAGCGGGGAGTCTGTTTCCTCCTCTCCCTGCTCTGCTGCCGCCCCTGCCTGTGTGCACTGACAAATAAATAAATCTTTTTTTAAAAAAAGAAAAAGAAAAAAGAAAACGTGACTTATTTCATGCCTATATTACTTCATGAAGTTCTTCACACTGCTGTTTTCATTATTTTTTTTTAAAGATTTTATTTATTTATCTGACAGACAGAGATCACAAGTAGGCAGAGAGAGAGGAGGAAGCAGGCTCCCCGCTGAGCAGAGCGCCCGATGTGGGGCTCAATCCCAGAACCCTGGGATCATGACCCGAGCTGAAGGCAGAGGCTTTAACCCACTGAGCCACCCAGGGGCCCCATGTTTTCATTAATTAAATGTTACGAACTCACTGTATACCTTCTATATACCTTTAAAAAATATTGGTGTAACTTCCACATACTCATCTTTTCGCACACCCCAGACACAAAAGCCACTGCTGTGAACGGCGGACCCCTCCCAGGGTGCGTTACTAACCTAGGGACAGCAGACTCCTGTGCTGGGTTAGGAGCTTTGCCGCACAGATCTGCTCCACTGCGGCATCTGTATCTCCAGGGAACAGCCCGGGACTGAACGCCCTCGCACGGAAGCATCAGGCTAACAGATCCAATAACCGGCTACCCACCCGCTGGAGGTACCAGGCTCTGCAGCCCCAGCTACAACCGGACAAACACACAAATGCCACCTAACGTCATAAACCCGTGAGGATGAGTGCGTCTCACATGGACATGGCTGTTAGGTTCACTGAAGGATCTGGCTGGAAAAAAGTGACAGTTTTATGAAAAACCTGCTGGACAAGTGGACACTGAGAGGAACAAGCTGATTGTAAGGCTTTCCATTTGAGATCAAAGATTCTTTAATGAAAATGGTCTTACCTCTGGTTCTGCCTTTGCCTCCTCTTTGGGCTGAAGCACAGGGCTGACTGGCTTGACTTTGGCTTCGGTCTTGCCCTGTGTGCTCCTGGGCCCACCCCCCGGCCTCGTGGGCGGTGACGTGCTGGCGACAGGCTTCCCTGGAGCCGCAGGCGTGGAGGAGCAGCGGCTGCTGCTCATCTCCATGACGTGCGCCGGCGCGATGGGCAGCTCCCGCAGATTACTGTTTCTCGGGGCAGCCGGCTGCATTTGCTGCATTGGCCGTTTGGACACATTCTGAGAAGTTGTATTCTAGCATGAGAAGAAAGAAATTTAAACTACAACTGGATACTTGGGAGAAGGAACATAAAAAGGTGCATTCTTAGATACAAATATTACAAGAATCATGTTAACTACTGCGTGACTTCTCCTTCTGGGGCGCTGATACTTTCCCATGTGAACACCTTCTTTCACGCAGGGTCGCTCCTGCCCTACGGGGCAGCACACGCTCCTGCTGAGGGTCAGGCCTGGTCAAGGTTATCCTACCTGCCTGCGGACAGGCTCCTTTTGAACAGAAATTACCACCACGGGACTGCGACTGCTGCCTAAGGATAGGGACTGACGTTTTTAACAAAACTGATGGGGCCAACAAAGGCGGCGGGCACCACTTTCACTGGGCCCTGCATTCCGTGTGGAACACGAGCAGGACAGTCAGTCAGTGTCCTACGGAAACCGCCCTGCCGGGGAAGCATGCTCCAAAGTTTCACCTGAGAGGAAAGTCTTAGCCCTGCTCATCCCCCAGATTCTTAACAGAGAGCCAACAGCTGGAGGAGCGCACAGGTAGTGGGGACGGCTGGAGGAGGACTGCGCTCCGACAGCACCAGGTCGGGGCCCAAGGGCACAGGCAGGGGTGTATCTGTTACGCTGCTGTAACGGAACAAAGCCTCTGTCACAACGCCGCTCTCCCCAAGTCCTTCCTCATTTCTTACATCATGTTAGTCTCAATGCTACTTTAGCAAAGAAAGAAAGGCTAGTGAGTATGAGAAAACTGAAATTACAAGTGGCTAAGTGACACGCGTGAAGCTGCAGGTCAAGGGGAAAGTACTTAAAGGAAAACCTAATTACCTCCCCATCGCTCTAACCAGCAGCCTCTTTATGGAGTTACTTAATGGAAGACAAGACAACAGCAAAGACTACTGTCTTGTGTTTGTGGAGCAACGCACATTTCCTAGTTTCCTTCCGTGCAAGCCGAGTCACACACTAGCTGATGGTCCCCAGCCTGTACCCCCATAGCTAAATGTTCATCTCCCACCATTAAATACGGGCCTCATGAAGGCAGGAAACTGGCCCTTGTGTTCGCAGGTACTTTCCTGGGAACTGGAATGGTGCCTAGCAACAGAGACTGGTCAGACAATTCTTCCTGAACTCATTTATTTAATTATTCAGAGCCCAAGAAGACAGAGACAATCCAGCCATCAAAAAGCAGGCTACTGGCAAAGGCAGAGTGCCCACCACCCACAAGCATTTGCTAAAATTATGTATCTACAAATAATACCATCTATCACTATGAAAATATCTAGATGCACAGAAGAGGAGGAGGTACAGAACATCAATGCAGTCTTTCTGGCACAAACGGGACTTCCTTAATTTGTGTAGTCCTAAGAAAATCCGATTCCTAAGTAAGCAGTTTTTTTCAACACTCACTTTACAAAAACGTACTATCCATGTTTCAATAATTAAATCGGAACTGGAGAATGTTCCAGCTCCCAAGTACTGCCCCTCATGTCCCGGGCCCTCCAAGCCCCTCCTCCCCCGGGAAGACACTCACATGCCGCAGTCCCTGGCGCTGGGGGCACTGCATCCGGCCGCTGCTGGGCGGAGGCTGCGCCGTCTGGACGTGAGGCCTGAACTGGGGCTGCGCCATGGGCATGAGCGGCGGCGGCGGGACGGAGAGGTGGTGCTGGTGCTGGTGCGGGGGCTGGTGAGGCGGCTGCGGGGGCGGCTGGTGCTGTGGGGGCGGCTGCAGCGGCGGCTGGAGCGGGGGCTGCTGCGGGGGCTGGGGCTGCGGCTGGTGCGGCGGGGGCAGTGGGGGGTGCAGGGGCCCCTTCCCGGCGGGAAGAAAGAGACACGACAGTTTGTAAAGGTACACATGTGATGTTCCGATGCACAAGAAACCAGCATCAGAAACCTGAAGTGGCACTAAAATTTCACTTTAGAATTTGTGGACAGAGGGAAGAGGATCTGCCAAAAGCTAAGCTCGTACATTTTATATTTGCCCTGAGTCCTCTCAGCCCCAAAACTCCAGGAGTCTGCTCTAAGGAAAGCAGCACGGCTGCAAGCACACAGCGCTGTGGACGCAGACGGACGGCAGTTTCTGACACCAGAGTACTGAAGCGACGAACGTGCCTGTCAACCCGGGCAGCACCTTCTGAAGGCGGCGGTGAGAAGGACTCACGAGCAGGGGAGCCTGCTGCCCCGTCAACCAGGCAGGGTGACGAGGCTGCACCGCGCCCCCGGGGACCACCAGCACCCGAATGCTGGTGGTGACTGTTCCCAGACCCTGGGATTTCTCACTTCCCTTTTTAAATACTCAAACGGTGCTGCAACGGAGATGTACTCATAGTTTTTAATTTTTAAAAAAGTGAAGAAACATTTTACCCTACTTTAACACTGAAATCATTTTTTTTCTTAATTTCAATAGTCTGCATGTTTCCAAATAGTTGATTCAAGGATACGGTGATTCTGTATGTCACTAGTAGGGCTAAATCTGAGCAGAGTCATACGGGGCAAGCAGGATCTCACGGAAGCGCCAGGCCCCCGCGCAACACTGCCTGCAGAAGGGGGCACGCAAATCTTCCCAACCACAGGGGAACAGCGACTCCATTCTTCCCTCCACGCAAAGAATCTTTCTGCTACATTTTGCAGGAACATAATTTGACAAAGAGCTTTATTTCCATTGGTGAACCTTTCCAGCATCTTGCAACGAGGAGCAAAGGTATTATCAAAATACGTCCTAACTTTATTAGCAGTACCACCTTTTAAAAGAAATCAAATACTGAATTTTTTCATTTCTCCTACGATTAGGGAGAAAATTAATATTGTCAAGAAAGTTGCCTTTAATAAGTAGCATGTTCAAGACTAAACCCTTATCCTCTCCATAACCTCCACACACTAGCAGACTCGGACGGCACAGGAAACATCACCTTCTGAGACACACAGACCCAAAGCTCCGGTGCCCCCTCCACACGGCCGGCTGCGTACCTGCAGGCTGGGCTGCGCGTGGCCGGGCAGGAAGGGCTGTCCCGGGCCGGGCAGGAAGGCCTGTCGAGGAGGGATGAAGGGCCGCGTGGCTGCCGAGCCCGGCTGGCTGAAGTGAAGGATCCCCACGGGCCCTGGCGGCTGGAGGGCCGGCCGGACGGGCCTCTCTCTGGGGAACACGGGCTGCTGTCCCTGCTGACTAAACGCTGGTCCCGGCTGAGTGAACGGTAAGGGGCTAGGGCTGGGCACTGGGTGAGTGCTGCTAAGAAGCGTGGGGGGCGGTGGTGGCGGCGGGGGGCTTCGCTGTTCCAGAAACAGATGACTCGGGAACCTTGGTTCACCTGAAACTGAACGGTGGTGCAACGTTACCCTGGCTCACACACAACACGCCCATCACCCAACAGCAGTCTTTTTTTTTTTTTTTTTTTAAGATTTTATTTATTTGACAGAGAGAGAGATCACAAGTAGGCAGAGAGGCAAGGCGGCGGGGCGGGGGGCAGGCTCCCCGCTGAGCAGAGAGCCCGATGCAGGGCTCGATCCCAGGACCCTGGGATCATGACCCGAGCCGAAGGCAGAGGCTTAACCCACTGAGCCCCCCAGGCGCCCCCAAGAGCAGTCTTATGTGCCATCTTACTGGGAACAAAAATGACAAGCGGTGGGCAGGGTGCGAGGCTACACTTCCCAACTTATTTCTAGATTGCTTTATCGTTCCTCTTTCCTCTTCTACAGAGGACCCGCCTCCTACCGCAGACAGCAGCAGTGCCCGGTGTTAGCATCTGAAGCGGCGAGGAAGCGCTCTGGTACAAAATCTGGCGCTGTGCACAAGAATCTCCTACTGGAAGCTCCACTCAGTTGGCAACACGGAGGCGCTCAGGCGCATCACCCAACCTAACTCTGTTCTGTGAGCCCGGACGGTCCTTTACCTCCTAAGAAGAAAGGGTCTCGCTCCTGCGGCGGCGGCGGGGCCCTCCACTGGTCCTGGAGAGGAAGTCGGGGGGGCTGGCTGAAATTGCTGGGAACGGGCCCAGGTGTGTGCTGCGGGAACTCTGGAGGCCCCTACAGAACAATGGGAAAACAAGATGAGAGGCAGGGAAATGGCCATTTCTAGGAATGGAGACACACGGGGTTCCAACCTGAAAACATCAAGTAACTGTGTCCCGTAGCCTCCCATGAGGTCTTGCGCAGTAAGTGACCCTCCCATAAGGAAACAGGCAAACATCAAAGGCAGCATCAGAACATGAATTCCATGTTCTGGTATCACTATAGCAAAACAAGGAAATTTTTTTTTTAAAGCTTACTGAAATCCATGCAATTACTGACCCTTGACCCTTCCTGCCCATTCATCTAAAAAGCTAAAAGTCTACTTTCAGCGTCCTTGGCATTGATCTTCTCCAACACGCTGTAATTTGCTACCTTCTGAAGACAACCATAAACCCCCGTCATGGAGCCTTTACTTCCAAAGAAGAAAGAGACGCTGAACGTGCAGCTTTATAGACATAGCAAGCTCTGCGGTAAGAGGACAACGTCAAACGTCTAAGAAACCATCCTGCTACAAAAGAAATGTCTCACAGTTGGATTCCATTGGATAAGACACTTTGAATTCTCACAGATTAACATTCTTCCACTAGAAGTCTATTTAGAGACAAACTAAATTACTTCATTTTTCAGTTGGCCTTTTAAGTATTCGCAGAAATCTTTAAAAGCACCACATTTGCATTTTTTTTTTTTTCTGGTGAAGCATTTAAAGAAAGCCTCACCATTTTTTTTCCACTTCCCCAGAAAGAATTAATTATACAGATCACCAAAATAATTTTCATTTAAAAATTTCTTCTTTGAAACTCAGCCAGTATTTCAACTCTTAAAAATCACACTCCCTTCTCATAAACTTGAAATGCTAAGTCTTTTTGTCATTTTATTACTAACACACTTAGCGGTCATCTCTAAATGTGACATCATCTTACTACACTGATAATGTTTTTGCAAACTACACTGACCTCCCTTCTCTCTCTTTTTTAAGTCTGTTCTCCCCGCGGCATTGTACGAACACTGCACAGTAAACAGAAGAGCACCCACGAAAAGCTCCAGAAAAGCCTGCTGGCTGCAACAGTGGCCCATCGGCAAGAGGACTGTTAACCCTGGGAGAGCCCAAGGAACCGTCCTGGAGAAGCCTGGGATCCAAGCCAACTCTCGGGAGCACTGGGTCTGTCCACGTTCTGAGAATCGGGCACAAGCTCAAAGATCAAGTCAAAGCTCCCAGGCTAGTACTGAAACGACCCATGGACCTGCCCGCGTGCGGGGCGCAGGGGAGCAATGGTCCCGATGAGGGAGACTCGGCTAACGGCCTTGGTGAAGCGCTGGGTCTGGAACTGGGCGGGTCACCCGGACCCGGGGCCGACCCTCGGGCTCCTCTGCGCTGCTCTTACAGCCCCGCGAAGCTGGCTCCGGAGGCCGGAGCCCTCAGCCAGAGCCCAGGGCAGGGCCTGAACCGAGGCTGCGGCCGCGTTACCAGCACACCACGGCAGGAGACACTTCTGTCCCCTTGGCACGGATGCTCGGCCTCCGCGCTCGGGAGCCACCGCTCCGGACACACCCCCACCGCTCGGGGACTAACGATGCAGTGATTTGCCCAGTATTTCAATAAACCACCTTGGCAAGGCCAACGTGAGTACCCTGAGAACAGATACTGTGGGAGCACCTACTGCAAGAGTAAGGACCAATGGGCACTGGGGCCGTGGTACAACGGCCACCTTCGTCACCATGGGCTTACGTACATACCGCACACCAAGGTCTGTGCGGGGCTCCCACCACCTGAGCTCAGGACTGGGCAGCACAGCGGGGCACGAGTCCCATCTCACAGCCAAGGAAACAGAAACTCAGGACATTAAATGATTTGCCCATGGTGACACCATTCTCTTCTCTTTTAAATTTTATTTATTTTATTATTATCATTTTTTAAGTAGGCACCACACCCAGTGTGAAGCTCCATGTGGGGCCTCAACTCACGACCCTGAGATCAAGACCTGAGCCCAGAGCAAGAGTTGGACACCTAACTGACTAAGCCACCCAGGCACCCCGATTTTTTTTAAATCAGAGATTTCAACATGCAACAGGTTAAAAGCTCCCAAAGGGTTCATTTTATTCCTCACATGAAAATGAACCAGGGGAAGTTTCAACCCGTATGATATAAATCTTATCAAAATTACTAAATTTGGGGATTTTAAAAACCAGATTTTCTCTTGACTTAGACATGAAAATAACAGCCTACAGCCAATAGAACTGTGAATTCTGGAAACCTGGAAACCATCGCATTATACACAAACTTCCATGTTTCATAACCCATCCTTCTCTTTGGAAAATTTTCACTCTATGTACTGTCTCAGCTGAAATGCACCATCTCTACCAAGAAGGGCTCCTCCTGCAAGTCCTCTGTACAGACACTCCACTTTCTCCGGCCCTGCTCCGCTCTCTCAGCAGCTCCCCGGCCAGCCAGCCCACGATTTCAGGAGAGCCGCCCTGAACATGGCCCGCGGACCCTGCGCCCACCCACATGTCCCACGTCTCCACACATCACTGAGTGTTGCTGGGAGGCCGGAATCACTCGGAGTGTGGGTTTCACTCTCACCGGCTACCAGCGTCCCTGGGCAGTCTCTCACGTACTCGTGCTCAGGAGCTCCAGCTGCCCAGGAGCCTCTGCCGACTCGGAGTGTCTGGCGCCCCTGCCCTCGCAGCATGGTCCTGCCTCAAGCTCCTTGCACACAGGGGCTTCCTCCTCTGGGCTGACAGACTGCCAGTCCTTGCCCCTGCCACACTCTCTGCATTCCATGTCCTAGCTGCTTTCATTCCCTTCCATCTTCATAGAACTTTCTGACATGAATGCTTGCTGCTAATTTTCACTCTATTATTGACATCCGTCAGATTTTTCATTAAAAAGCAGGAACAGTATGCTAAACCGTAACCAGGGCTGAAAGTGTTACACTACTGATCTGTTGGCAAGCTTTCATCCTGAACTGGACTCAGCCGACTTCAGGGCTCCTAACTCATGCGCTGCATCCGTCACTTCTATGTTAAGGAGCTGAGGGACACAGTGTCAGATAAGAGGACAGACAGGATAAAACATACTTTCTGAGAAAGCAGGGGAGTCTTCTGGGGTTATTTCCACTCAACCCTCAAGTCCTGTGTCGTATCAAGACCTGGAAAGCGGCGTTCATTTGAGAACTTCTTATGACCTTACAACCGTTTTACCCGTTCCAACAGAGGGGAGAGCAAAGTGTAATTTCTACACTGTCCCAAACCATGTGCAGATCAGCACTGCTGTCTCCTGCCCCAGGCAAGCCCCACCTGCACTCCTTTGCAGTGAGTGCCCCGCAGTGGGACCCATTCTGTACGGTGTCTCCGTCTGTGTCACCCACACCTCCGATCGGAGGCGCGAGTCAGTCCCAGGCACCTGCGTCCGGGCCGGCACTCCTTCACACAGCTGCACGGAAGCCGGCGACCAGCAGTTTCTCCCCACCTTCCGTCCTGACTCTATTCACAATTACAAGAAGCGGAAAGAGGCTCCTGACCTTTCTGACTTGACTAAAAACCGCAACTTTCTTCGTGATTTAGTATGTGCAGGCCCGATACTCCCTGCTAGTTTTTTTGCCGGGCTCACATCACATGGGGCTTACAGAGAACTGGAGAATACTTGGTTTCTTCTGAAATCTGTTGTAAGCGATAAATTCCACGACTGCGTTTTACTGCCGCACCTCCCTCCCCTGCTGATGAAGGCCCAGACAGGACTGGGTCACGTGGCTGCGCCAACGGGGCTCTTCACAACCCTCATTTTCTCCTTCCATTAGAGAGTTAATTTCAAGTCCTCCAAAAGATAGGTTTTCTCATTATAGATAAGGCCAAATGTAACTGGAAAAGTAGACTGGCTTCCCTTCCATTGTAAGTAGAACGTCTGCTAAGTTTTGATTTTGACTTTGCCACAGGTGGAGGTCAGGCAATATATTCTCAACCCCCTTCATCTGTTTCTAAAAGGAAGCAGTTACTGAATTATGAGAATGAACTCAAAAAGAAACCAATGTGGTTTTTAATAAAAATTCCAAGCTGCCTAAGAACTAGGTACATTCCTGGGAGATTATTTTAAATATTCATAACTTCTCAAGACATTTTTTTGTATTAAACTGAAAATATATTGGGATCATAAATCTTGCCCCCTTTGGAATTCTAATATTGTGATTTTCATCTCTTCCCAGATCTTCTTTCCTTTTACTAATTACCTACATGCTAAACGCGTTTAGACATAAGCATTCAAATGTCAGCAATATGGAACAAGGCCCCCCAAATCCTTTTTCTTCATCAGTCACTAAGGCTAGAACCTGAGTCTTCCAGCCGGTGGGCTCTCTGAAAGCCTCTGGCTAGCAGCAGCTGAGCGGGCAGGGGGCAGCACCGGCCCTCCCATCACCTAGCAGAGCCCCGGGCATGCAGCCCAACCTCTCTGAGCCTGTTTTCTCCTCTGTAAAAGGCAGGGATACCGATGGTACCTGTTTCTCATGGGAGAAGATGAAAAAACACGTTCAAAGGACCTACGACAGTACCCAGCAAACAACAGAAGTTGACAGTGTTTGCCATCATTGTCATCTGCACGTGACACTTTTGTAGACGGCATTCCATACTGCATTCCAACACAGAGCTGCTGACAAGCGACATGGCCGCCTCCTGCACTGCTCGACAGACCCGCGCAGACCCCCTTCCTGCATCCCCACTCCTGAGTCACAGGAGGCAGCCTGCACAGATGAGCCATCAGCATCCTGGCGAATCCACCCCATCGCAAATCCACTCCCACTGTTCGCTGCCCTTCAACTGACAGGTCTGTGCAGGGTGAGACTATGGCCTGTTTTATTCACCAATGCATTTTCATGCTTGGCCCAGGGCCTGGTACACAGATGTTTACAGATATTTAACAAATGAATAAACTGCCTATTTCTAACAGCAAGGAAGTTCCAGCCCCACATTGGAATCTAAAACACTACAGCAGGTTAAACCCCGGCTGCCCACAAAGCACACAGACAGCAGGTAGCGGAGTGCCCCAGGAAGGACTTACGGGACGCTGGGCTAGACCAACCAGACCCTGCGCGGTGAGCCCCCGAGGCTCCTGGGCTGAGCAGACTTAAAACATACACAGTGCACCAGGACCAAAGAGAAGCCAGTTCCCTGACTTAACTGTGGGGCAGAAGTCACTTTCCTACCATGACGCTGAGATAATTAGAGGAAAAGCAAGATGAACGTGGCTTCTTCTCCGCTCCACAACATCCCATTTTTCAAGAACAGAGAATGAAGAATGGAAATGGATGGTCTGTGGGATATCCTTCCAACACTGCTGGTCAGGAGCACAGCCCGGGCCAGGTTTCTTCTGGGCTGTAGACTGAACCTCAGAATCCTACACCGTGGGACGCCTCAGGGGGCTCAGTCAGTTAAGCGTCTGCCTTCAGCTGTGATGACCCTGGGGTTCTGGGATGGAGCCCCATGTCGGGCTCCCTGCTCAGCGGGGACCCTGCTTCTCCCTCTCCCTCTGTCCTCTGCCCCTGCTCTCCGTCTCTCAAATAAATAAATAAAACTTGGGAAAAAAAAAAAAAAAACACCAGCAAAATGCAGGACACTCACGTAAACCAGACCAAAAAACCAGAGTAAAATGAAAAATAAAAAAATAAAAATCTGCTTCCTTTTACTCAAATGGTAGTACTTGGCAATAATCGTGTACCACACATATGATAACAAGGCATTTTTACAGGGTCAATCCTAAAAGTAAATACAGATCAACAAGTTAGAACTACACTCCTTCAGCCAGAAAATGCTTAAGGAGAAGTAAAACATGGTAGGAGCAAGTCTGCGTAACAGCAAACCTGACCATACTACCCTAAAAGCATGATATATATATCCATAAATAAAATATAAATATATAATAGTCAAAAGCCACTTGTAAAATGTAAAAAAAAAAACCATAAAACAGAAAGTACATAATAGTAAAGTAAATGCCCAAATCTGGGCAGATCTTACAGCAATCTGCCAAGTTCTAAAGACAAGGACAGAAGTCACTAAGAAAAAGTGAATGTGACTACCTTAATGTTGCAGAATGCTCATGAACAGAGACCCGTATTCGTGAGGCGAGTCGGCCTTATATAAAAATTAGCTGCTTCTCCCCCCACCCACCCGCCGCCCCCAAGGACACAGACCCCTGATGTTCCCCACGTCCGTGCCCACGTCTTCTTCCGGAGCACCAGCCAGGATCCATTTCCCAGCCAGTCCTGCAAGGCGCTGTGGCTGGCTGCGTGACCAAGGTCTAGCTGACAGCATGTGAGCAGAAGTGACGCAGGCCAGTCCCAGACCTGGCCAGTTACAAAAACTCCCAGGAGTGAGCCTCACCCACTCCCCACCAGACAAGTGAACACAGAGGTCTGTGGGGCCCAGAGAAGTAGCCCAGAGGACACGGTGAGTGAGAAGAACACTCTGCAGTACCGAGCAACTGCGGGCTCAGGGCTGGTCAGTCACAATACTCCAGCTGATCCTCTGGTACGGGGCACCCCGGGGCCATCGCCAGGTCCCCTTTACGTGCAGGCGCCTCAGGCCCCAGCTGCTGCACATCCTGTCCTGGCCAATGCCTCAGACGGTCCACGGCCTGGCCCCACAGTGGACAACTCCGAGGGAGGCTTTATGCGCCACAGGCTCCCCAATGACCAAACACCTCCCACAGATCAGGCCAGGGCCAGAGACTGACCTGAAACTACACAGCAGCCCAGTTCCAGCCCTTCTCCAGTACATCCCCAGCACCCTTACCTAGTCCTGTTCCCCCAAATCCCCATCTTGGGCTCTGCTCCTACTGACCCAAGGCTGCGGCCCACCACTGCTGCTTGCTAGCTAGCTCTGCAGGGGACCCCTCTGCCATCTCCTTCCATCCCTAGAACGCCCTTTAAGGTACAGATTTTGCTCACAGAATCTTCGGAGCATTTTGGTATCTCACACCCAGTACGTGGCTAGAAAGCGGCGGAACCCAGACTCACTCCCGGGCCGCCCACCTCCAGAGCACACGTCCTCACCGTGCCTGTTATGAACAGTTACCTCATGTTCCGCCGTCCGTCTGTTTCATGATCACATATGTGTATGTCCATCGTGTGACAGTATGTGAGTGCTGTAGCGTCAAGAAAACCAAGAAATACTAAATCAAGCCTACAGTCAGAGAGCCACGGAAATTCCTCCGCTGACCTGAATGGTGAGAGAAATTAGCAGTTCTCATCTGATCAGTCTATGACAAACTGATAGAGGAGGCAGAACCAAAGATGTTATCTACAATTTAGAAGAAAGCGCTGACTAAAGTTGAGTAAACAAGGAAATTTCTGGCTTGGTAGTTTGGAATGGAAAAAGAGGGTTTTGCTAGCACAACCTTGAAACCAGAGGCAGCCACCAGCCGGCTGTGACAACCTGGGGCAGCGGGCACCACATAGGACTGGTCACGGCAGGTGGACCGGGCCCGGCCACACTGGCTCTGGGGGAGAGCCAGCTTTATTGGCACCGGCCTCAAATCCAACCAGAAAGAAACCAATTTCCAAGAGGCCAAATACTGCATAAGGGCCAGGGGGTACAAAGATTAGATAAAAGGGGCAGATGATACAAGACAGTATTCAGAAAGAAAGTCAATAGCTCATACATGAAATGAACCAGAATGACAAATGTTCCCTCTCTGGAGGTAGCAGGTCACAACGGACACGAGGGAGAAATCATCTGAGGAAGACACGTGGGACCCCTTGCTGCATCCACTGGCCTCAATGGACAACAGGACCCAAGAACTTGAATATTTACCTGAGCTTTAAAACTTAAGCTTTAAGACCCTAAAAGCTTCTTATTGGCTATCAGCCTTCTTGAAAGAGAAATTTAACAACTGCCAAGTATCACGAAGCTCACAGTGCCACTTTCCTCACTGGTATCTATTTCACTTTGAACACAGAGGTCACTCTCTTTTTCTGTATTTACACAACTTAAATTCCAGCCGTTAAGTTTTAGCCTTGGTGGTAAAGATTGCTAATCGCTTACCCATATAAACTCTCACTTCTTCCTAAGTAATAAAAGGGCAGCACTGCCCACCTAAAAACCTTGAACTTGTCACAAGGGTGCCCATGTGACTAGGCTCTGGCCAACAAGACATCACTGGCACTGCGGGACAGGGACCCGAGGAAGGCTCCTTAGGCGGGCTGCCTCAGCGGGCACACACCTTTTGTCCCCATCCTTCCTCCTCATCTGGCCTAGAATTTGGGTAGAATGATAGAGGGGCCACTGTAACATCACAGAACGGCTATACCAACACAGAACTTTCTCATTTTTATGCAAAACATAAAGACACTCGGTTTATGTCCCCGCTACCTGAGTCTTCTTCACACGCAGCCTCATTCACATCCTGACCCCGACCAAGTCAAGTGTAACCCAGTGTCTTTCACGAACACACTGCCGAGGAACAGGCACAACAAATAACTTTCCCTTTAAGGGACGAAGAAACTCGGGTTTACAGTTAGAAGTGGATTAGCCCAAGTTTCACTGTCCACGTAACTTGGGCCATAAAAGCGCATTTTTGGATTTGCTCTACAAAGTGCTCTTTCTGCTGTCGCACAGCGCTTTCTGCCGTGACCAGTGTGTCTTCTGGTGGCGCCGAACACGCCGTGGCCCCAGGCTGGCGTGCCCCATCTTGGAGCCTCTCCTGATGGGAGCGTTCATTTAAGAACTTCTATCATTTCACGGGTATAAAAGATAATAAATTACCAATTCCCTCTACCAAATGCACAATTATTTTAAGACTGTGAGTGAGCTGTGAATATATCACTTAACAGAACTTTCCGTACTAATTCTTCTGCCTTTTGAAAGAAAAGGCTACCTTAATCCTTTCAACTAATTGCTCGATTTTGCTTTTCTTTATATGCCTTTAAGCGTCTAAGGTAAAAAATTATCATCCTGTCTCCTATAATTCTCATACAAACTGCACGCTCACTTCTTCCGCATCTCTTGTTAATTACATGATGTTATCTGTGTTAATCCTACTCAGAAAGAACGGACAACTTCAACCACAGAAAAAAAAGAGGAGAACCTGCATAAATTGCTTAGCCCAAAGTTAATCATATAATGCGAGAATAAAGCGGCTCTAACGGCTATTGTATGACTTATCAGCTTCCCTAACAGGGTCACTTGATATATTTTAATAAGACTAATTAAATACCTTAACAATGTCATTGAAACTTCATGAATCTTTCAATGAATTACAACCTTCCTTTACAGCATGTTTTCATTTATTAATCTCACTTAAAATGCAAAGAACTATATAAGAGACAAGCAGACACTTAAGAACGATGCGTCTCAGTTAATTCTGATTAAATGTGGGTTAAATGCAGAGAATAAGGCCACCAGTGACCCCTGACATCATTAAAATTATACCCTTCAATCACAGTATTAATCCTCTTATTTCAGTATTTCCGTAGACCTTTTTTCTTCCAGATTGTGCCTTATTTAATACCTACATCTATTCCCTAAAAGGTACTTTTGTATTGGGAGACGCTCTCTAAACATTCTGAAGAAGGACATCGCCCGCGCTAAGCACCGGCCTTCGGAGATGGGGTTGGGGCGGGCAGACTCCACACGGATGGGGTTGGCGCGGGCGGACTCCACACTCTTGAGCCCGTAGACAATGCTACGGGCTCAGAGTGAAGCCAGAGCACATGGTACACACTAGAGCATCTCTAACTTAGTACAAAACCCTGCTTTTGACAAACACACTGAAGCCTACTTATTTCTCATATTTCAACAACGAAAAGCCCTTTATCCCTGCACCTTACGCGTCCCGTTGTCCTCCCCAAACAGTCCCACCGAAGGGCAGTACAGGCCCTCCCAGAGCAAACGTGGCAACTTCAGCTCTGACAGTAACAATCTTTTTTTTTTTTTAATTTTATTTATTTATTTGACAGACGGAGATCACAAGCAGGCAGAGAGGCAGGCAGAGAGAGAGGAAGGGAAGCAGGCTCCCCGCTGAGCAGAAAGCCCGATGCGGGGCTCGATCCCAGGACCCTGGGACCATGACCTGAGCCGAAGGCAGAGGCTTTAACCCACTGAGCCACCCAGGCACCCCTGACAGTCACAATCTTAAACACAGTCTGGATTAATACTCAGAGAGAAAGGGAGAGGTACACCATGACTGCGAGACTCGGACTGCCACGGCTAAAACCCCGTCCGCACCCAGTTATGTGAACTTGAGCAACTGAATCCCTCCAAGACTTGGGTCCCCATCTGTGAGCTGGAGAAGATGTTACCCTCACACGGCTGTGGAACCCAAGCTCTGAGCAAACTCTGAGACACCGTGAGCACTCGGTAACTGTTTCCTTTCCCAACGACGTCCGAGGACGTGCTCCAGGACTATCTCCTCACTCAGAACAGGACGGAGTTAAAAAGCAGAGTAGCAGCCCCACCACTGCGAGCAGTCTGTTTGAACACTCTCATCGGTAAATACCCCCACCACGAGACCCACAATCCCTGCTCATAGCTATTCACCGACTACTACATTTATGTAGAAAACGCACACATTTAATACCAACTTTACTCATAGTAGCCAAAGACTAGAAATAGCCCAATGTCCACATGGCGAATGGACACACAGACTGCGGTACATCCGCACGGGAGAGCACTACTTGCCAATACTAACAGATGAGCCGCGCACAGGGAAAGGCTCTCAAGAGCACCGTGGCAAGGGAAGGCAGCCAGACTCACACCATCCCGGGACAGGATTTCAGTGCCGGGAAACAGATCTGGCTGCGGGGGCTGGGACGGGGAGAGGAGTGACCACAGAAGGGCAGCATGAGGAAGCCACTGGGGAGACAGGACTGCTGTCGACATCTTAACTGTAGTGATTACACAACCGTGGGTACTTGTGAATTTTCACAAGCTTGCACATCAAAAGACCCAAACTGTAAAGAAATTTAAGTTTCTAATCTTTTGAGGAAGTGCCTTCCAGTCCTTTATAATAAAATAGGGCCTCTTTCAAAGTTTATCTTAAAAACGCATTTTAAAAGAATTCCAGGTCCTCTGAGACTCCAGAGAAAGTAAGTATTTAAGATAAAAACTGGTGTGCTCTGCAGGAGGCATCGGTAAACACGGGCCATGAAGATTTTCTCAGCACACACAGGAGGTTCTGAGAGCTGGACAGTCTGGACCGGCCGGACCGTTACAGCACAGACTGTTACAGTACAGTCGGCTGAGCTGCACGCAGGACTTCTAGTCTACTGCTTACGAGAGGATGGATGAAAGGTTTTCACTTCAACCTAACAGTTTACTTAGCTGAAGACTCAAAACGACATTCTAGCACACACTTTTAGAAGGCAGCTGTTATAACGAGGCCTACTGGCTGACTTACTGTACATGAAACCCACTTCGTAGAGTTTCAGTCCTACTCCCGGGGCTCGGAGTCCTGTGTGCAGACTCGCGCCCGGCCGATCTCCAGCCAGCACACACAACGGACGCTGGCGGGGCGGCACGTCAAGTCAACGGGGCGCTGAATCTCATCACCACCGTACTTAATAGCAGTTACCGTAGTGTTTAGCTGTTCCTGTTACTGCTGCAGATGGGAATCCATTGATATGATTAAATTTGATGGTATGATAATATATGGTAATCATGATTAATCAAAGACCCAGTAGCAAATGGAGGACGCTGGGCATTATGTCACCTGCATTTTAAACTGCGTTCTCTCCCTGCAAGCCTGACAATGTTTGACAGCTGGAAGGCTCTCATCCCGCACTCGCCTGCTACTACTCGTAGATCTGATAAGAGAAAATGCCCATCATTCCGTCCCGATCTTAAGTGCTAATAATTACAAGGCATCGCAGGCAAGTTGTAAAAACAGTGAGAGGTTCAAAAGAAAGGCTGGAATAAAGTCCAGGTTCACATCTGCAAGGGCTCTAATCAGAAAGAAATGGAATCTGAGGCAGCAGTCTCATCAAACATGATTTGCATGAAATGCCATATAAAAGCCATCCAGGCCGTGTCAATCACCACCACCTGATACCACACGCCCGCTCCACGGGAAGAGCCTGCGCTCAGACCTACCTGCGAGGGGCTACAGCTACACAGTGAACACAAATGGAAATCTTACCGGGTTAACCTAAGTAATCATGTAATTGCTAAGAAGATTAATTTAAACTTTTTAGTGGTCTTTTTTTTTTTTTTAAACGCAATCTTTAGTTTTAATTCCAACAGAAACCCACTGAGAAATTATTTAGCAGCCAAAGTACCTGGTATTTAACTGTTTAGCTGAAATACCACCTCTACCCAGCGCATCCATTCAAAATCAATGACTGAACAGGTTTTAAAGTACGCTAGGTCAAGAATCTTTACGTGAGTTTTCGGGATTTACCCATGCACTTAAAAACAGCAATAGTACCGACAACTAAAACAAATTAGGTTAGCAAAATCTCAAAGCAACACCTCAAAATATTATTAACCAACATTTTAACGTTACTTTTTTGAGTGAGCCAACTTTAAAAACAATGAACACCTCTCTGAGGGCAAATACGTAACTGGAAAACACACAAAAGCAAGCCTTCCAACTTTACACTGGAAAACACACAAAAGCAAGCCTTCCAACTTTACACTAGTGACAACAACATCAGGGACAGCCTTTGTAGAAAGGAAAACCTATCAGACTAACCCGTAAAACAAAGAGCATTTGGCAATGAGAAGAGATCACGAGCAGAAAGGTAAAGGAGCCTCCCCACCCCACTCCCCCATAAAAACAAAACAAAGAAAACCACAACTGTTCTGTGAAACTACATTCAAAGGTCTTAACATGAGTGAGGCCTCTTCAGGAGAGCGTGCAGGATGGCAGGAGGTAGAAGGCATGACCAAGGAGCGGACAAGGAGGGAGGGACGGGCCCTTACACAGCAGCACGTGTAACTCCTTTTTTTTTTTTAAAGATTTTATTTATTTATTTGTCAGAGAGAGAGAGGGAGAGCGAGCGAGCACAGGCAGACAGAATGGCAGGCAGTGGCAGAGGGAGAAGCAGGCTCCCCGCCAAGCAAGGAGCCCGATGTGGGACTCGATCCCAGGACGCTGGGATCATGACCTGAGCCGAAGGCAGCGGCTCAACCCACTGAGCCCCCCAGGCGCCCCGGCACGTGTAACTCCTAAAGGCAGACGCTCATCTCCTGTGCCCGTCAGCTCCGGTCAGCACTCACTGTTTACAGAGCTGACACAGCCTTTACGTTCGGCAGAGTGATCCTGTGATAGGAAAAGAATTCATTCTCTGACAATGCTATCAAATATACTGAGATAGATAGATCTTTATAAAACTTGGATTTGAAAGAACAAAGCACCGTGGGAATTATAGTTCGTGAAGAGAAATGTTTTAAAGTGCGACACGAAGAACTGTATCCGTAGTGAAAATTAAAGACACGGATCTGATTCTTAGGTGCAAACCTGAATCACAAAACAATTCACCAAACTCCAAAATAAGGGAGTAGGGCTGGGGGCAGACACGGAGCCTCCTGACAGGAGCACAGAAGGGGCAGGTGGATGCCAAGAGCTGAAGCAGAATTTTCCAAAAACATCAACTATCAGGGTGCCCTTCTTACGGTATGTAGTACTCTGACATTCAAGCTTTGTCTTAAAAACCGTTTACTCAAGTCTTTCAATAAAATTCACCAAAGAGGAAATAAAAATATTAGTTCTCCTACTATATCACGTATAGCCTAGAATACCATATTTTCACCTAAGATTAGAATTTTTCAAACAATCTTAAATAATTCTATGAAAAACAGGCCTATTAGCTTGGCTAGACTTTTCTGATTTTTAACTTAAAAATTGGAGGCATTACCACCTAATACAATTTCTAGGTGTACGAGCTCTAAATTAAGAATTTCCCAAGTTTTTCTAAAATTGTCAAACAAAATGGATTTTTAAGTAACGCTTGTCACTGTTAGGGAACAGCAAAACACCTTACCATTAATACCAACTAGATACTAATTCCTTTAAAATCTGGAAACGTGGTGGTACTTGTACTGGCTGCCTTTTTTACTCTTTGGTCAGATGGGGAGAGCTGAATTTTTGTCTAAATTTAAGTGAACGTGACGTAATTCTCTGGTGCAAATTCATGTATGTAGCGTTAAAAACAAGTGAGAACGTAAATTACACACCCCTTCTCCAAACGACTCATTTTATGCAGGGCTCCTCACGGAGTCTGCTTGAGTCAGTACATGTCCTTGGCACACAAAAGGATGTGAAATACAGAAATGTACAGAGCAAAGTGAAATTCCCTACAATCGTGTCCTTCCCAGCCCAAGCTCCTGGACAGAACCCCACTGCTCCGAGGACAGGTGGAGCTCTTGCTGCCGGCTCAGGAGTCCCCGATCCACGGCTGCACATCAGCCTGTGCACACAGTCCTACTCGCCCTGCGCCCAGCAGAGCTGGCCTAGCCCTGGGCCTCGTGCACAGGAAGTTCGATCTACAGCGCCTCAGTAAGTGACACAGCACATTACTACTGAATGATCGCGCTGCGAGACTGCAGTGAACCTCACTTTGCTCAACAGATCAGTGTGATTCACATCTGTTTGTGTGCCAAGGAAGTCTACTGATCTCAACACACTCCATGATGATTCCGAAGTCAGGCTTCCCAACATGACTGCTTTATCAGTATGGGGGGGGGGTCACCTTACAAAGCAAAAGTAACAGGACACACCCCTGGGCAAACTGCCATCAGTTAAGGAAACTCCACAGGGTTTTGTTAAAACACAGCAAGACTGTCCCACTAGTTTTATAATTTTACTCCGGTCAAAACTGGCTTCACTGAATTCTGCTAGTCTGTTTCGTGGTTTGGGACTAGCACTACGCAGAAGCACTTGGAAGGAAGGAGACACATACTCACAAAACTACATTTACACTGACAGCAACCACGTCCAACCTAGCAGAAAAGGGACAATCAGTTTTATCCAATAAAGATCTGGTTTATGTAAAGTACTAGGCAATGGCCCAGAGTTGGTCCCCCTTCTTAATGATATTGTAGTACACCTTTTTAAAACATACTATCTCTTGTGTGTTTCAAAAAAAAAAAAAATTTAAGTCCTCTCTACACACCTGTCATGGAACTTCAGCCCTGAGAGCAAGAGCCACCCGCTCCACTGACTGAGCCAACAGGTGCCCCCACCTCTCACATATAGATTCCACACCTGATCATCTGCTCTCAGGAAGACCGACTACAGAAATAAGCAGAGCACTGCATTCTCAAGACCACAGGCATGCTGTAACTGCAGCTTAAGACCCAGCATTTGGGACATAAGAGAAGGTACAGGACGTGTCAGGTACCAACAGACCAGTGAGCTGCAGGGGCCTCCCGTGTAGCCGAGCAGCTTCCTGCCGCCTGAACGCACTGCCCGTCTCAGAAACAGTAACAAAACAAAACATCACACTTTGCAGAAGCTCTTCCAAAAGCAGCTCAACGGTATTTACTATCCCCACTGAACCATATAACTGAAAAGTAAGTTCACAATTCAGGGGTGCCTGGCTGGCTCCATCGGTGGAGTGTGTGACGACTGGTCTAAGGGTTCTAGGTTTGAGCCCCACATTGTGTGTAGAGACTACTTAAAAATAAAATCTTTTAAAAACAGTTCAATTTCTCCAAAAAATATTCGTTTAGGGGCACCAGGGTGGCTCAGTAGGTTAAGCATCTGACTCTGGATTTCGGCGAAGGTCACGATCTCAGAGTCGTGGGACTGAGGCCTGTGTCGGGCTCTGTGCTCAGTGGGGTGTCTGCTGCTTTCTCTTTCTCTCTCTTCCCCTTTGCCCACCCCCCCTTGTGCTCTCTCTCTAAAATAAGTAAATCTTTAAGAAGACAGAGAGAGAAAGAGAAAGAAATTTTCTTTTATTATCCCCTTATCCTCCAGTATTATGCAATTTGCTTCTTCTAGGATCAGATAAAATTGTATCTCCAGAACAGAAAAATAAAAGTAGACGAAAATTACAAATTATCATCCTAATTTTATATTAGTAAACATTTTTATAAAAATACCAAGTACATACAACAGTGCTTTATGTTTTCCTTAAACTACATCATATCGAATTTTATCTCTATAATGCAAACAAAACACAAAAACAAGTCTAATAATGATTATAGCATAGTTGCTTACATTTCTGAAAAACAGCAAAAAGTACCTAAAATATGAGTGCTTTAGAGTAACTAGCAGGTAAACTACTTCAAAGAAGAAATGTATCTAACAACTAAAACACACACATCAGTGGGCCATGCAATTAATAAACCCTGTCTATTAGGACAATGCTTTGAACACAGAGGCATACTCAATAAATACACCACCTAATTTTAAAGACCTAGTTTTTAGTACTTCGTAAGTAATTTAAAGGAAAAAATAGTTAAATAAGGGAATAAAACCACTAAGAATCAGTTTTAGAAACCAAATTATAATTCACAAATAACTATAACAAATCAAAGTTGCTCTAAAAACAATACTCTGAACCTTAAATCTAATACTGATTTTATTTTTGACTAATCATCTGACTGTACACCCAGAGCCCTCATTAAAACCTTTTTGCTAAATGCCTTATAATAAATATGCTGTCCTTAAGTGTCAAAGCTGGGGTCAACCAGTCTGTTAGATATTTCCTGAAATCAGAGATTATTCAGTCTCAACAAAACTGTATCTGTTTTATATACAAATGATAGTAAAATTTTATAGTCTGGTCCATTTTTTTTAAACATGTCCTCACTGATTTAACGAAGCCAAGAACTAATGACAAGTCTAACCCAAAACTCAAAAAAAGAAAAAATTATTTAAACAGATACAACTATTTAATGGACATTTTTCTTCCAGTTAAAATATATTAAAAGAATGGATAAAGTTAAGGAAAGCAAAGCAAAGTATGGAGGGACGAGAACTGGTGCTTTCTAGTAAAGGTATTTTAAAAAGAAACACCTTCATTTTTAAACTACAAAACCAAAAGCTCATTAAGACTTTTGGGGTTCAGTTGGTTTTTTGTTTTGTTTTGCTTTTTGTTTTTTTGAGCAAGTAGAGATCTCATTTTAAAAAAGTGTACAAAGACTGACTTATTTATTTGAGAGAGAGCATGCACGCGTGATTGTGGGGGTGGTGTGGGCAGAGGGAGAGCGAATTCTAAGGCTGAGGGCAGAGCCCAATAGGGGCTCAATCCCATGACCCTGAGATCGTGACCCGAGCCGAAACCAAGAGTCGGACGCTTAACCGACTGAGCTACCCAGGTGCCCCAAGAGATCATTCTTAATCCACAGAACTGCACACATACCCACACGTACGCAAATCCACCTGTGCACGCACACACACACACCATGATAAAGCAAGGTCCTTTCTCACTTAAAGTACTTAAAGACTGATTTCAATAATGAAATCAAAATTCACCTCTTTAAGATGAAAGGCACTGTATGATGATCCTGATTCAACACTTTTACAGTTAAACAAAATTAATTCCATTCTCAAAAATCCATTGACCTTAAGCTTTTAACAAACATTTTCCAATGCAAAAATTATTGTCAATATTTACAAATCTTTAAACTTATATTTAGTTGGAACCACGCGTATTTGCTGTATGAATGTTTCTCGGCAAACGTATGCTCGTCCTATCGCAGCAGAAGGAGCAGCTGCTACTCACTGGGAATCTCTGCGGCCCCACAGCGGGTCTCGGCTGGCTCGGGACTGGCAGCAAGGGCACTAGGAAGAAAAACAGCTCTGGTTACAAACGCCCTTTACGTCACAAACAAACCCACCGAGAAAGGAATACAGTGTGTCAAGTTTAATACCAAATGAATGTTCTGTGTACAGCATCCGTACTCTGTCAGGGTTACACTTATCCTGCACCCCAGACAAGGACGGGCGAGCGGGACGCGGGCCGGCATACGACAGCACACGCAGAAGCGGAGATTTCAGCGGGGGATTCCTATGCAGAACTAAAATGTTTTGCAACAAAGAGCTTACTCCTCTAAAACGAAACACAGCCCCGTGTTTCACATCCATATTCCAGTTATCCAGACAATCTACTCCGGTTACATTTTCTGACTCCAACCAAATACAGATTTACATCGAAATCCTCTAGAATGGTGACAGGGAGGGAGACGGCAGAGGAGGGAAGGCGCACATGCCCACGGCAGTGTTACAAGGAAACATCTACTACACAAGCTACCACACCGAGACCAGAGGTTCGGTTTGGGTGGTTGTTTTTAAAGAAGCAGAACTCCAGTCCATCTACCAGAGGAACGCAAAACCATGTAATTTCAAAGCAGATATTTTATAGTAGGGAAGAAGCCACATGTCTATTTTACACTACCCTGGGGCTAAATCAGGTATGCTCAAGCTACTTAGAACGTATGCATTTTACTGATCTTGATTTTGGAGGTGAAAAAACAAACCACCACCCGACTGCTCTCTGGGGTGTACCCTGTCTCTCACTTCACAGCCCGATGACTGCCCGATGCACGCGGTAAGCTCTCAGGGGGTCAGGTGTTATGGGTTCAACTGCGGTCCCCTCCCAAATGCCCACGCTCAAGTCCCAGCCCCCAGGCCCTCAGAACAGGACTGCATTTGGGCTAGGGGCCTTTAAAGAGGTGATCACAGTAAAATGAGGTCATATGGATAGGCCCTGATCCAGCTGGCTGGTGTCCTTATAAGAGATCAGAGCACAGACATGCTCAGAGAACAACCAGCCAAGTGAGAAAATAAAATAGCAATAACATCACATACCAAATGTTTAATTTTAAAAATGTCTGGTGAATGAGAAATAGAGAAATGATACAGCTTAAAAGTCAAAATTATTATAAAATCAGAACACTAAGATAAATTTTATTTACTATAGGTACTCGAGGAACTCTAGACATCAAGCCATGTAATGAGGGTCAGACGTCCACAGGTCCAATTTAAAGGGATGGTGTGTACAGAGCAGAGTCACCACCCATCAAACACAAAGTGTGGTGAAAAGAAATTTACTTGGATAAAATGTAAAACGGCAGAAGTCCTGAGAGAGAGAGAGAGAGAGAGCCTAATCCAATCAGGCAAAATTTCAAAATGAGAAGAGGTCAATTTGAGAGATTTTACATAGACCAAGACCGGGTCCCCAAGTCTATACAGCCTGCTAAAAGGCACTGGGGAAGGGGGAGGAGTTCATCAATTTAACCAAAGCAAAAGAGCAGATTGTGAAGTAGAGAAAGAAACAATTAGAGTATCTCTGACCTCAAAAGATTACAGTGAAAGTGAAAGACAAACTACATATTAAACAATATGAAGATGACGGTTTGTAGATTAAACACCAAATATAAAGTACCCAGACCTTCAAAACTATGTGCCACTGATTTTTAAACTTGGCACTTCAATATCAATTCCTGTCAGAAACCTCCAATACAACAAAAAGATTAAAAAATTAGGTCTCTCTACCTGCGCAGAATGAGAGCAAGAAAGCTAGGCACAGTCTCCTGGAAGAAATCTGATTATATAATTAACAGATTTCTTACACAGAAGCCTCCTCGTTAGTTGGCTGGCTTTCCTTTTTTTTTTTTTTTTTTTTTTTTTTTTTTTTTTTTTAAGTAAACTGTAAAATGCAACAAAAAAAGAAAGGAGGGAAAAAGAACAAAAGTGACAGAAGAGAGCAGCTAAGGACAGGTGTGAGGGGCAGATCAGAGATCCAGCCTGGAGAGAGGGCGTCGGTCAGACCACCAAGGCCTCTGCGAAGTGTCCCTGGGGAGCTCCTCAGTCTCCAGGGCCCGTGAGCAGGGACACTTCCAACGAGCTGCCTCTCTCTGCGCCGTGAGCACAAGAATTTAATACTTGTAAAGGTAACACACCATGCCGAACCCTCTACTTGGAACATTTGATATTTAACATTTATCTTTCTGTTGTCCCATGTATTTAACGGACTAAACTGATCAAGTTTTTAATTCATTACAACAGTTAAATAAGCAAAAATCTAGAACACAAGTTAAATTTCCACCAAAACCGGTTAATTATAATATGATGGAACCCTCTGTATCCCTGAAAATGTGCGCCACCAGGAAACAACATGCTTATGCTGTTACTTCTTTTAAAACAACATTTCCATGCACCTGTCGGTGGCCTGCAGCTCCGAGACCCTGGGGCAGTGTACGCACTAGGCACAGGAGACGTGCAGACACTGGCGGCCTCTCTCAGGAAGGGCACACTCATCTCCTGGGGAACACGCGACTCTTCAGCAGTGCCCTGTGCGGATGCCCAGCTAGGACAGGGCTGCGCCCTCCCCCCACAGCAGCCCAGCTCAAGACCAAAGGGACACTAAAGAAGGAACATGGGCTCCACAGCAGCAGGCTTCACATTGAAAAATCATTTAGCTGGTTCCAAGAGTGTAAAACCCATTGTCAGAGCTGGTCTTACATTTATGAACGACGAGCTCTGCGGTGCAAGGCCTGCCTTTGGTACCTGTCAGGCTGCTGACTTTTTGGCAAGGCACATGGTTTTCATATCTGGAAGCTATCCTGGGGTTTCCTTGAAGCTTTCCCACTGCAGACTTCTAACACTACTTGTTTTTATTAGGCTCAAGAGTACCTGTGCATCCCCCACCTGCCAGTTTTCCATTCAGTGTTTATGAGGAAATACACGGTAAACATGCTGACCTCAGTAAAATTCTTCTGACAAGCGACACTGAGTGCAGGTGCCTGTCCTAGGACACCTCTGCGGAAAGGGCTACTCTCGTGCAGGGGTGCGCGCATCCCGCAGCTGCTGCAGGAGACACAGGCTGTGGGCCCGTCACAAGGACGACCTTGGGCACGTCAGCAGCCCTACTGTCTGCCTCAGGAGCACAGAGCCTCGGCAGAGGATGAGGCGGGCAAAAGATTCCAGTATAAGCTGGGGACAGGCAGAGGCTGTCCGGGGGCCGGGGACCCGCTCTGCCTCCGCCTCCCAGGTCTGTAAAGCACGAGCAGTCTCCAATGACACGCCCAAGGCCAGCCTGTCACCTTCACCACCAGACATGGCTCCGAGGCACAGAACAATTTCAGAGCGCCTCCGGGCCACCGCCCTCCCCCCACACTTCAAGTCCCCTCTCAGGCTTCTCCCCAACTTCTGCAACTTTGGGATTCCAAGTTCAGTATCAGCAGAGCCCATGGGGGCCTCAGCCACCCCTCTCTTACTCAATGGGAAACTACACGCTCCCAAAGATGGGGCTGTTTTCCTCCCTGCCAGCTCTGCAGGTGAGGCGGGATCGCTCAGGGCTGTCGGCGCTGTTTCAGACCCAGCCCTGGCTCTCGCATCATCCCACGTGTCACCCGTACCCCCAGCTGCTGTCCGTCTACTGGCTGAACCCGTGCCCCCGAGTTCAGCTCCTGTCCTACCAGTCTCCCGCCCCGCTTTTAGTCCCGAGAGAGACCTCACTTCCTGTGCCCGGTCTCCTGGGTCCCCGACTGCCCTCCGGTACACGGCAGCCACATCCAGACCTGGCTGTCATCGGCGACCCACCTTTCCGCAGGCTCTACAAAGCCCCCTTCTCCCCTCTACCTTCAACCTCGCCACCTCACTCTCCTAGTGAGCGCACCTGCTTCTCACCCGTGACGAGCAGCGCCGTCCGCCACTGCCCCAGCACCTCTGGCAAATGCAAGCCGTGCCCCTGCCCCAAAGCCACGCTGCGGTCTGGCGCGGAGCCCCCACCACACAGCTCAAGTGGGCTGCAACACGCCTACACCCCCGCCAGCACGCCCGCTCCTCTGCTCCCCTAGAGGGAGGCTCCATCCCTCCTCTCCGCTCTTCAGACCCGCAACACCGCCCCTCCTGTCCACCGTCCTGCTCCTGTGTCCTGCCGTGCCCAGCAAACGCGGTCGCCCTCACCTGCACCCGAGTTCTCTCCTTCTCAACCGGCTGCCGCTTTCCCCATCTGAAAATAAGAAACGTTCCCTCAAGCCCACTTCCTCCTGCCAACTACCATCCAACTTCCGTGTTAGCGAAACCCCTTCAAGGACTGTCAATGCCACGCCCTCCGGTTTCTGTGCCCCAACCTCTCTCCAGCCTGCCTGAGTGAGACAGGCACCTTCCCCATGACTCAACCACCTGTCAAAATGCGCAAGCCCCCTGCCGAGGGCGGGCGTCGGCCTGCAGTCCACCCCAAGGGCCCCCTGTTGGCAGAGGCCATTTCCCACCACCGCTCACCCCCCGCAACTCTTCCCGCTTCCTCCTTGCTACCCCCTGCCAGGTCCCGAGCTGTCCAGGTTCCAGGCCTTGGGCTCTCCCCACACTTTAACTTCCCTCCTCTGGGCCTCTCACTGGGCGCAGGCTCTCGACCTACCTATGTGCCAACCACCCAGCAAGTTGTACCGGAACCTGGACCTCCTCGTCCGAACTCTCACTATGTGCACACGGGACGCCACCACCTGCAGGCACATCCGGAGCAGAACTTCGGGCCTCCCCCGCTCAAAGCCACCTCTGCCCCACCACAGGGGGCGGTTAAGTGCCTGCCTCAGATGCTAGATCCCCCAGCACCCCCTCTGCCTCCGCCCTCCCTCACCCCCACCCGGTCCATCGCGTCCTGCTGGGTCTAGCAGCTGACGGCTTTCCACCGTCACTGCCACCACCCCGATCTGAGCCACTATCGTGTGTTACCCATGTCAGCGTCGCCGTCCCCTGGCTGAACGCTGGCTTCCACCTGCCCCTACAGCCCACTCCCAACACAGCAGCAAAAATGACTCTTAAGCCAGAAACCAGATCACGTCATTCCCCTCCTTAAACTCCTCCAGTCACAGCCCATTTTGCTCAGAGGAAAAACCACGGCTCTTCGGAGGGCTTGAAGTCTCACGTGACAGAGGTCGCACGGTTCTTCTCTGCTCTCACCATTCCACTCACGTCATGTCATGTCTTTCTGGTTTCTGGAACACTCAGGGCGTGGTCTCACCCTCCCCTGCTGATCTCTCTGCCTGGAACGCTCTCCTCTGAGACAGTGACATCGCTGGCTCCCTGACCACCTTCACTCTGAGCTCCGTACGAAGCCTGCCCTCGTCTCCCAAGTTGCACGGCCGACTCCAGGCCCCAGGCGCGTGCTCTGCGCGCTCACGTTGCGCACGTGATGTCGTCTCTGTCTCCTAGACAGCAGGATCACCAGCGCAGAGGGCTTTATCTACTGTTTTTCAGCAACGCATCTCAAACGCCAGAGACGGAGAAGTCTCTCAGTCGGCGTGGGCTGAGCAGAGGTGTGAAGGCCCGCTCCACACCCCCGCTCCAAAGCGGCCTCCTGGCTCTGGGGGCAGCCGCGCCTGTGGTAGCACAATCGCGCGGCTACTCACTCGAACCCACCACCGGAGCGCACTGTGCAAACATTCCCACTGGAGGACTGATGAAGACTACCAGCTCGGGCATTTCCGCAATGACCTCTGCTGCCCTTGATCTTGAGAAGTTGCTCAGTGCTTTCCCCCGTGTTATAAAATACGAGGAACAAATTCTTAAACCAGTCTGGCTGGTCAAGCTGGCAGGTGCCTGGGGCAAGGGGAGGAAGCAAAGAAGCCAAACCGTCCTTACAGACGTGCCCATGAGGACGACTTGGCCGCAGGACCCCGTGGCTTTACAGGAGCAGAAGAGACACGTACCTTGGACGGGCGTCACCACCGCCCCTTTGAAGTGGGGGTTTATGTGTATGTTCTTGGGCTGCTGGGGGGTCACGGGGGGCGGGGTCATCATCACCCTCGGGGCCTCTATCTGGGGCGGCATGTGCACGCCCTGGGGGGGCGAGGCGTGGTGCGGGTGCTGCAGGGGGAGCAGAGGCTGCAGCTGCTGCTGCTGGAACAGACTTCGGATGGGCTGCGGCGGCGGTGGCGGCGGCGGTGGCGGCGGCTGAGGCTGCGGAGGAGGGATTAGTCTTGGAGAGTGCGTCTGAAAACCACCAAAAAAGAGGAGACAAATTCACAGAAATCAACATTCAGAAGAAGAGTAAGGGAAGGCTGACGCCTTACAGATCTACCCTGGTGAAACAGTGGGAGGGATGGTGTGAAGTAAGTTTGCAGGGACAACTGGTGTCACACAGTGGGACCAGTAAGCTGCACTGCCCGTCTTCAGCAAGCTGCCTCACAATGCGAACCAACCTCAGGGCAAGGAGGGAAAAAATCACAGCCTCAAAATAACTCGCATGGGGGGCGCCTGGGCGGCTTAGTGGGTTAAAGCCTCTGCCTTCGGCTCAGGTCATGATCCCAGGGTCCTGGGATCGAGCCCCGCATCCGGCTCCCTGCTCAGCGGGGAGCCTGCTTCCTCCTCTCTCTCTGCCTGCCTCTCTGCCTGCTTGTGATTTCCGTCCAATAAATAAAATCTTTAAAAAAAATAAAAAATAAAATAACTCACATGGATTCCAAAAGTTTACAAAATTTCGGTTCAGCCAGTAAAATTGCCCAGAGTGAGCCAAGCACTGTGCTGCAGGTTGAGCCCGAGCTGCCCTCGCCCTCCCCACAGCCAGTCCTGCTGCTCCTCTTCCAGAAAACCAGGGAACAAAGACAGGATGTGCACAAACAGCCGTGCCAGGTACAAGGCCTCCAAGAAAAGCCCAGCCACCCGAGGCAGCGGGGGACAGGAGGAGGGAAAGGGCAAAGACACGGCTGCTGGGGAAAACAAGGGAGCAGTGAGGCCATAGCCATGGAGACAGAAGACGGACAGAGGAAAGAAAACAGACACCCAAAGCAGTCCCGGGGTGGTCCCATCAGACACCAGCCCCAAGGCAAGGGAAGCAGCCACAAGGGCACGATCGCTGAGCACAGGGCCACCCCGTATCATAAGCCCCTATGTCAAGGTCCAAATAAAAAGTAACCGGCATCCCCCTCACCCAGAACCACCCCCCCACCCCCGGCAATGTACTGCAGGGGCTCCTCGTGCCAATCCTGCTTTCACAGGTCCGGCAGCTGGGAAGCAGAGTCCAGACCACCTGCGTGCACAAGTCCTGCTCGTGGCCACCCCTGAGGCCGGCCACGCTCGGTAGCAGAGGCGGCCACTTCGCTAACGCACCGTCTACCGCAGCACCTGCCTTCCCTGCAGGGCTGCCGATGCTGGCGGCTCCTGAAACCCCAGCGCCTGAAGGACCGCGGCTCCAGCCCGCAGCACGTGCGGACACCTACGGACGTGACACGCCGAAAAGCTCGAGGCGAGTGAGACACACCGCTCCGCAGGCTGTGGCGAGAGCCAAAGAGAGGAAACGGGCCACGGCTGGACGAAGAGCAACAGGGAAAGAGGCGTCTCAGAGGCACGAAGACACTTCGGAAACCAAACCGTCTGCAGCCTCGGTCTCTGGGAAGATTGTTCCAGAGACCCCGGGGCCAGCCCACATCCACGGCTACCCATGCTCGGGATGCCAGCGTGTGCCTCTTCTAGCGCACGGCGGGGGACGCGTGCAGCGCAGACAGGACAGTCAAGGAGCTGGGCACCAGCGCGCACAGAGGCCGTCTGAGCCAGCTCCGACCTGACAGTGAACGCGGGGAGCGTCTTCTGCTCACGAACACCAGGCGTGCTAAGGAAATCCCACGTTTGCGACCGGGAGTGTAGGGGCTGTGAGCCACGTGGAGAGGCCCAGGGCAGCTGGGGAGCGCAGAGCTGGCAAGAGGGAAGGGCCAGGGACTCAGACGTGCACAGGGAGGGCCGGTGGCAGGAAGGTGATGGCACCCAGCGTGGGCTCTGGCCAGGAGGAGGGCTGACAAGAAGGCCGGCCGCTGCAGCGGACAGATGGGGGAGGGCGCCGCCCAGCCCGACGTAGGCGGCTCGGGGCACAGGAGCTCCGCGGGGTGTGCGAGGCACCCGAGCGCGACAGGAAGGACAGGCCGGGGCAGGCAGCAATTCCCAGAGCACCTTGAGAGGAGCTGAGGCGGCAAGGGACCGACCTAAGACAAAATGCACTGATGCAAGGACATGAGGAAGATTCTTCTTCCCAGAACTCTAGAGAGTCGGGAAGACAAGACAGCTCTGGGCTGGGGAGTAACCAGGACCAAGAGCGTTTGTGGCCTGAGGACAGACACAGGTGGGAGCGAGGTTAAGTTCATCTCCGACAGCTTCGGTCCTCCTGGCAAAGTGGAACTGAGGAACACCTCGACTCGCACGGCTGGGCACAGAGCTTACGGCCCAGAGCAGGTCACGCCACAGGCTTATCTCCAGTTCACAGAGAGCTGCAGAGCCCAGCTCGGTCGTGAGAATGCCAGAGACATGACACCCCCAGGGCAGCGGCCACGCCGTCTTCCCCTTGGCTAACAATGTCAAAGCGCCCATGGCTCCTCTCAGCCCAGCCTCTTTGGGGAGGCTAGTGGGCTCACCTCCACTCTCTGTGGACCTCCCCTTCTTTCCAGGATCACAGAAGACACAATTACACAAGCCCCTGTGTGGCTGGTCCCCCCCACCCCAAGGAGGCCAAACTAACCAAACTGGCTGTTCAGTACACAGCGAGACGCTGGGGGTGCGGGCACCGGACGAGGAAGAGAAAGAAGGAATGAAAGGTCCAGCCTCTTTGCTAGGTGAGAAGCGTAAGAAAGAAAGAGCTGTATGAAGAAACAGCAGTTCTCAACATCGGCCACTTCTTTTCACTGCCAATTAACCCGACTTCTCTCCCCTTCCTTTACTTCAAAGTCGGAATTCTCACGCTGAACAGTAGGCGCCCTTTCCACCTCACCATTTCGCAAGTGAATGCTTCCTGACACTGAACTCGTCCACGAAGAGGCAAAGTGTGACCTTCCCTGAATTCAGATAAAAATGTAGGAGGGACATGCAGTAGACAGAGTGGACACATATTTGTATTAAATCAATCTGTCCTTGGAGATTGACTTCTGAAGGAAAAAGCCATAAAATCATAAGGCCACCAAAAGAACACGTAACAAAATAACCACTATAATTCCTTCCTTTGCTTCTGCGATATCTCATCTTCGAAATGCACACAAAATGCAACTGAGCTGAAATTCCAAGTACATGATTATGGGTAGGAGAAGACAGTTACTCTAAGAGAAACCGCTCCACTTAAGGAGAGACCTCTGGTAAACAGTATAAAGGAACAACTCTTCTGATAAAATCAACAGTACTACCTAGATCGGAGACGTAACCCAGCCATCTTTTTGCGTACGGTTACGCGGGAGCAGCAGCCCTCTACAAGCAGGGAGGACAGAAGCCAGGCTCCCCGGCGGTTCTCGTCCCTTGGAGATACAGGCCTCCTGTTACTTCTTTCTCCGTAAGCAGCTGTGTACGGAGTCCTCCCACTACGCGATACCAGGAGGAGTGAATTCGGACCACAAGTGAGCGCGAATTGTAAAGAAACTTTCGCCATTATTCCTACGATAAAACCTTAATTTCAGACTAGGAGATACACCCCGAGTCTGAAACCCATGGAGGCACACTTTCATTGTACTAAAGTCTCGGACTGTCGCCATGAAACTAAGCCTTACCATGCCGGGAGGCTGCGTCGGAAGCAGGGCCGGTCTGTGATCTTTTATTCTCGCCCGCTCGCTGTTGTCTCTCCTCTGGTCTCCCATTCCACGAAACGCCACAGAGCCTCCTCTCCTTCCGCCCCGCCTCGAACCAGAGCGCCCCTGCTTGTGCTGTCGCTCTCTTTCTTCGAACTCCAGCAACGCAGCTTTGGCTTCTGCTGAAAGCTCTGTTTGAAAAGATGGGTAGATGTCAGAGCTCTTCCAGGAGCCGAAACTAGATCTACAGGAGAAACAGGGAAGATACACGTGACAAGACACCCCGAGGCAGCGTGGGCCTCACCCACAGGGGTCAGTAGACTGGCAGTGACACCTGTTACACAAAGATGTGGCCCGCCCGCGAACCTCACCTGTAGTGAGGCACAGGAGCCACAGTGTTTTCACCAGAGACCACAAAAATGTGCAGGGAGAAGCTAAAAGGAATGCGCTGGGGCCGGACTTCACACAGCCCTCAAGCCGCCGCCATCCCTCCCTCTGCCGACAGGCGGTGCGGGGGAGGAGTGGGCTCAGCCAGGCCCCGGCCAGTGCACTGCGCTCGGTGAGACCAGCACCGGCGGCAGGGCTGTGCAGTGGCACGCAGACTCCAAATGAAATAAAACACATTACTGCTTATGCTGAAGTAAACGAGACTATCCGTGAAAACACTGCGAATCAATTAACTTCATACAATGGAAAACTCATTATCATTTCAGATTTATCAAAAAAGACCTTTACTCTGTGAAAACACACTTCTATCCATGCAGTCTGATATGGAAGCTCTATCAGATGAAAGCAAAGGCACAGAAGAAAAAACTCATTAATGCAAATGCTTGTGGGACACCCGGGAGATGCTCACCTCTCTGACCAATGCTTTAAGGACACAAAAAACACAGACTCTGGCCCTAAAAAACTTCAGCTGGCACATTATCATAAATTCCTAAAAGAGAAAAGCTGACTTACTCATATACGGTTCCTTTATTTTAAAAATATTACCTGAATTGGGGTATCTTACATTAACAAACGTAAACCTTCTAAAGGTTTCACTGAATCCCGAGAGGCATTCTTACACTTTCTTCCACAGTGAAGGGCAAATTTTAAACATTACCAGTTCATCTTCTACCTTGGATTCCATAATCACCACCAAACTCTTCCAAAATCTCTAAGCCACATTTCATTTTCTTGATATTGTTTCTATGGTATTGCCCTCCCCTTCAAATAAGTCTAGACCCCATTCAAAAGAAAATTTAATCTCCTCTTAACAAGCACAGACTTTTACTCTAATCTTGACTACATGATTGGTTCATATACACATTTTTTGCGGTGAATCAGCAATTATTTTTCTAGTGGTTCTAAGTGTCAAGATTAATTTCACTATCCCCAGTAATAAAATGGTTTCAAATGACATCTTTAATCAGCAAGTAAAAATGCTTTCCTCCAATTGAGACAAGCTGTCACAAAAGGTCACCAAAATATGACAGGATGGAAATTACATTTGTAACTTCAACTGAAGTGTTAATTTCCTCTTAAGTGTTTTCTGAACTATATCCATATTCTAAAGTAAAGAGATATAGTTGAATGTAACAAAGTTCTATACTGTATTGTCCTTTCCTACAATGTGTTTAATAACATTTGCATATAAATAATTTTTATAGTAGTTGGACTAATACATAATAGATAAATATTTATAGAATACACAGCTTATCTGGCAAAATAAAAATAACAAATGATAGTCTGAATTTTTTTATAAGAGAATTTCGATCAAGCAATTTGTTTAAAAAAAAAAAAAAAAAAAAAAAAAACCTTGCTTGTACTACAAGGACCATCACGTAAACTGAAGGCAGGATCCTATGGCTGGCACTATCAGTCTCGAACGGTTTATTACTAGATGAAAATATTCTTCCCACAGATCCCTGGCCTTAAACAAAATTAAGGATATTATTTCAAGAGAACAATATGTGGAAACAGTACGAATGTTCTTTCTTTAGGCTAAAGCAATAAAATGCAATTTAACATTTACATGTGCCAGTAAAATTTAGAATACTGCAAAATATCGATGCCTACTCATAGACTAATGGATTAAAAAAAAGGCCTAACTTGAAAGCAGTCTTTCGGGTACCACGTGTACTGCTCTCAAAGAAACTCTCAGGTCCAGCTCTGAGGGCCAAAGCAGCAGCAGCTCTGAACTTCTGTGCGGAGACTTAAGAAAAACCAGTCACTGACACCTACTTTTTAGAGATGGTTTTTGACATTTCCATTCAAAATACATTACTCCCATACACGTATCAGTTCTAGAAACCCTTCTCAGCTGGGTTCCACAGAGAATTAAAACCCTTAGACCCTACGGCATCCTTTGTACGGAATGAGCAACTCTATCTGCTATTAAGCATGTGGCTTTGTACCACCCTCAGGGAAACTGAGAAAAAGTCACATTTTCTGGAAGGCTTAGCTCCCAGAATGCTGGCTGACTCCTTACTTAAGATCTTAACCTACAGGAAAGCCCAAAATTCTACCTGAATTCAAAATCCACATCAGCGACTGTGTACCAGGTTCTGGAGCTGTACACGACTCCGCGGCCCGCACACTCAACGATGGCGTCCCCAATCTGAACGCGAGAACAACTAAGAGAGACCCAACAACCCAACCCTTGTAGGTTGTGCAGGGAACTCACTACCCACACGCAGGGTCAAAGGGTCAGAAAAAGGGGGTGCCAGAGCACGATTTCAGGCTTCTTTTTAAAGAGTGGAAGGTTCTCAATATCAATCAATGATAAGACAAAATCATTTTTGTCTTCAAAATGTTAAAAGACATCACTTGTCGAGAAATACGTATTCTATGAGATGACATGTAGACTCTGGCAGCAGGATACCTACAAGGAGTAGGTAAACAGCTACATACAGTCAAATAAATGTTGGGTGTTTCTGTACAGAACCTGAAACCGCGACCTGCCACCAAGCGCACGCGGACTGACGGCCTGACGGGTCAAACGTACGCAGATTTATGGTTTACCAGACACCGTAGCAGCTTCTCTGTCTCAATCAGTATTTTCTTTTATGTAAAACTAATCTTTTGTTGGGAGAGTGGGGGTGGGGTCAGGGTAGTAAGAGTGCACTGTTTTAGGAAACCCATCTGTAAATGGGACAGAAAAATCCTTTTTGTACCGGGAATAGCCCTAACTTTGAGTTACTAGAAAACATGTGTTCCGAGCGCTACGCTTGCTTATGTCAAGACTCACACACATGGAGCAGAGACGGACACATTTAAGCGCCGTTTCCACTTGCCCTATTACCTGGCTAAATCAGCACAAATGCATTTAAGCCTAATTTCTTAATGTTTAAAAGAATGGCCAATGTCCAACTGTTGACGCTTGCAGCCCCCTCCACCTCTAAGGACCCCAGACTCTCTAGCCTGTATTTAAAGGCTCCAACCTCTTCTCTCAGGAGGTACAAATGACCCTGAAGAGAGCAAAATGAGGCAAAGGTCCCGAGACGGAGGAATGAAGCCACAGAGACGGTGAACACAAGCAGGTCGAACACCTGGGCTGTCAGTGCCCGGGGCAGGTACAACGCACAGAGATGACCCCGGCTGAGGACAGGAGGTGGGAGAGGCATCGAGGTTCAGGGGAAAGTGACCCTCACGCTGGCCTACAGGAAGCTGGCTACAGACGAAAAAGGCCCTTCTCGGTGTTTGTCGAGTGACGTCACACCCTTAGAACCTGCAGCTATCCCCGTTATTATGATGTGACACACAAGTTCCACCACCTGGGAGAACAATGCCACAGCCACTACAAAACCGCAGAGAAGTGATGAATTCTCCCTCTGTGCCATTCAGCCTGGGGCGTCCACGCTCCCTTTTCATCCTACTCCAGCCCGAGCCTGAGACATCTGCTCTGCTGTGTAATGTTACCTATCCCTCCTGCTGAAAGATGCACTTCTGTTCTTTCCCATCCTCCCGTGTTCCCAAGACCGACGGCACATCCTCTTTCTTAGCAACTTATGCCGTCCTGCTTCAGCCCAACTGGCAACTTCACAGCATGACTTGAGCTAAGTGCAGAGCATTCTTGGGTCAAAAGCTAGAGGAGGGGGAAATCAGAGGGCAAAGAAGCAGAGACTGCCAGAGTCCACCAGTAATCGCCCCACAAATCTCGCTTCGTAAAGGTAACATGGAAATACAGGCTCGCTGTTCGTCTGTATACACTGGGCGCCTGGCATCCTCATGCAGAAGTCCCATCTGCCACTTAGAGACCCGTGTTCATGTTTCCAAGTGAAAAGGACTATAAAAAAATGGTTAAGAAGTGATCAACGTAGTGACTGACAGTTAGTTCCTCAATTTTTATTTTGACCCGAAAGTGGGTAAACCCTATCCTCCCACCGTCCCACGTCCTCTCCCTAGAATACAGCACGGTATCCCAACGGGTAAACTCTATGACCTCCCCTGGCCCGAGAACACCGCACAGTACCCCAGACGTTCTTAAAGAAGAATCCCAGAGCAGCAGGGGCACCGCCACCTGCCAACTCCTCAGAAACATGACCGTCCTGGGCAGTGCCCTGAACCAACAGACTCGGGAGAGCTGGCGGGGGGTCCGGGAATCTGTGTTTCAACAAACCTTCCAGGCGATTCTGTCGCTCAAATTGGAGAACCACTGCTCTTTCCTCTGCACTGGACACTGGAAAAATCAAACCCCTAGGGGGAGGGGAGGGTGACCAGTGAAGGGCTCTCCGCTCTCAGCAACGGCCTGCTGCGGGTCCTGCAAAGCAGTGTCTGCTCAGAATGACAGTCAGTCAATCATGTCTATAAACAAGGTACCTTAGCTCATAAAACATGGGAGAGGAAATCACATCCAGGAGAAGAAAACAGAAAAAAGGTGGTTATCACAACACTACCGGGAACAAAATACGAGTAGTCTGGTCCGGAATCAGCCTTCCAGAAGGATCAAATGGCCCTGCGCCACCCCCACACCACCCTCCCAGAGCCAGCAGGACCTGCACGGTATATGCCTGAGAGCAGGTCCAAGCCATCAACTCCAAAAGAAAAAGCTATTAAAAAAATAAGCAATCAGATACTTTATTCAAATATTTGTAGTCCAGAAGACAGTCATTTTTACAGAATGACTTTTACAGCACTGTAACTCAGCTCTAACGTCACGCAGCCCATGCACACTCTGGACGGCACACGCAGTAACCTATGGAGTCAAACGGTTTCTGCCCATCTGAGCCGTCACGACAGAACGATGAAGGAAGCTGACACGGGAGTGAAGAAGGATGGGAGACAGGCAAAAAAAGTTACCCAAAGTTTCTGGAATGTTCCTTCTCTCTCTAGTTACATCGGAGAGCCTAATAATTGTTCCTTCTTTCCTTTCAGTTTTGAAACGTAACCGTCCAGATTCTTCATCATCATCATCTTCTTCATCTGATTCTTCTTTTATGTCCTTCTGCAGTTCCAAAGTTTCCATACCTCCCTAGAGCGCCGACATACAAAACAGAAAGGGATTGACACTGAGTTCACATCCTTTTGAATTAAATACTGAAGCATGATCGATACACACACACACACACACACACACACGTAAAGGTTCTTTATATTTAAGATGTAAAGATACTGTAAAATGTTCCATGACAAGGCCATGTAAAACACTAAACTGATTCCAGGAACAAATAATTTCAAACATTAAAAACAAAGTCAGAAAAAGTTCAAGTCTTGCTTGTAATTAATACACAATATATTTTTACTTAAACTTCTGAGAGAGAAAACATGAACTTCTTCCTTCCTTCTTTTTTCAATTTTTTTAAAGTAGGCTCTGTGCCCAGCTTTGGGCTTGAACTCACAACCTCGAGACCAAGAGTCGTATGCTCGACCAACAGAGCCAGCCAAGGGGCCCAAGAACCATAAATTTCAAAAAGCCCCTGCTGGCCTCAAGCCTGATCCAGATTCCAGCAAAATTCAACATATACATTAAGCCAGCACTGGAGTTCCATGAGTCATCAGCATACGTCCCACCATGTGACTTACATGCGATGAGAGCACACTCTTTCCTGTCACACAGGCTCAATGTTCCCAGTAACCCCTGACCTCCTCTGCCATGGTTTCTACTCTTGGCACGCACGCCAAAACTGCTGTTAGGTGGGTTGGTTTCTTCAGACTCCAAAACCCTGTCCTCACCCACTCTTAGCCTCTCCCTCCTTTCCACATCAGAGTTCATCTATCACTGCCTCCGGCTCAGACTACTGCAACAGAGAAGCCAGGTTTTTTTCTCAGTCATGCTAAAACCAGCTTTTATCTTTTATTATATCAGCATTCCTACAGAAATACTGCCCAACCTAGTCCCAACTAAAAATTTCTTCATCAACAATTCTTACTTTAGCCCTGATATTCCCGTTGCTACTGACCACTTTTCCCCTTGCACTAGGAGTCGAGGTAACCTCCTGGGAGATAAAATACGGACTTACAAGAGCCAGGTTCATTTAAATACTTTTTGTAAATGTAAAGAAAACAGAATTTGCCCCTTTATTCTCATGATTCATAATTTTAAATGTCCTTTACTCTCAAAGGAAACAAAGATGAACCACTTTATTAGAAAATGCACAAGAAAAAGTTTAACATAAACCAAAATACAATTGTTTTCTATTCTTCCCCCAACACTTTCTGTGCAAAAAGATCAACTACGAATGCACATACTCGCTGCTATAAATACTCACGTCTCTGACATCTTCGGGAGTTCAAACACCTGAAGATAAAATGATGACTGTATAATGACGATGACACCACCACCTTCCAGTATTCCGACAGTCAGTCTACCGCGGAATTTTAAAGTACCCATGTCTTGGCATTTGCTCGTTTGAGATCAGTATTTCTGTCTTACTGAACTTCTGAAACCAAAATGAGTAACACGGATGCTGGGCCCAGCCGGGCTTGTTCAAACAAAGGTTGGCTCACTCACGAAAGATGCTTCCCACTTCCATAAGGCTCCAGAGCAGCGCTGCTCCAATCCAGCGTTCACACCCATCCCCGGGAATCCTGTTACAACAGACTGTGATTCTGCAGGTCCACGGTGGGGCCCGAGACTGCATTTCTAACAAACTCCTAACACGCTGGTCCAGAGACTACGCGTTTTGAGTGGCAAGGCCACAGAGGAAGAAAGAAATGGCTACCAATAAAGCAAAGATTCTACTTCCTACAATGGTCATTTCTAATGTAGCCCTTAACAGTAATTCCAGTGCAAAGACTTTCCAAGCAAATTTAACATAAAACACGACAAGACTGAAATCCATAAAGTTCATTTTGCATCCGAATCTCCACCTAAGAAATCAAGAGAGGACAAGGACGAGCTGAAAATTGTTTCTTTGGAGCAAATACTACAGCCCACCGGACACAAACCAACCCAGTCTACGCCCCAGCAAATCGCCTTCCCGGACATCTCACCCAAGAGAAACAATCATTTACGTTCACAGAAAGAGCCTGTAGGAACATACTTGTGCTCTCTTCTGGATCACCGAAACCAGATCGACAGTAAGTGAACGGCCACGTGACAGGAGCCACTCAACACTCACGAGCAGCAACAGGGAATCGACTACGGACATACACGTGGGGCGAAATCACAGAAGCCCTGCCCGAGGAGAGAAGCCGATCACACGCTGCAACGAGTCCACTCCCAGGCCGGTCTCCAGAGAACACATCACACCGGTTGCCACTGATTAAAAACAGAGGGAAGGCAGGACTGCAAAATGACCACATACGGTAGTTTTTGAGCGGTGGAACTCCCGGAAGGCAAGCTTCTGGCTGAAGTCTCAGAGGCCAGTCAAGCCTTGAACGACACGAAGGACTACACAAGCCCAGAACCCTCACGCTAAACCACGGCCTGGCCTCGCCTGCCTCAACCACAGCCGACCACTGGACAACCTGCACTGAGCTGGACTCGTGCCTTCGAGCACCTCTTATTCTAAAGACTGGCTCAAAAAAAAAAAAAAAAAAAAAAAAAAAAAAGGGCATCTTTTTTGGCCATATGATTTACAGAATCAAATAACCTATCTGCCAACTGCTGAGTTTCTCCACATTTTTTTTAAATATTTTACTTATTTATTTGACAGAGACAGACAGCAAGAAAGGGGACACAAGCGGAGGGAGTGAGAGAGGGAGAAGCAGGCTCTCCGCTGAGCAAAGAGCTCGATGTGGGGCTCCATCCCAGGACCCTGGGATTATGACCTGAGCCAAAGGCAGATGCTTAATGACGGAGCCCTCTAGGCGCCCCTCTCCACAGTTTTTACAAGTACCAGCTAGTATTCTACTCATAAGTAAAACTCCAATGAAGAACAGTGCTGGTGACATAAAAATCAAATTATCGTAAGATACTATAGTGTATGAAGTTAAATATGTGTATCTGTGATCTCATTACCAGGCTTTCCAAAAATACACAGAGACTTGATTTTTAACTACTTAATTATCTTGAAAACCTGACAGATGTAATTGTAATTCTTAACAGAGGGTACACATGAAAACCATCATGAAAGTTCTTAAAAATAGACAACTCTATCAAAATCTTGCCACGTACAGTTGACCCCTGAACAACACAAGTTGGAAATGCACGGGTCCACTTGTATGTGAATTTTTTTTGGTTAAACACAGTACTGTAAATGTCTTTTCTTTATGATTGTCTTAATAACATTTTCTTTCCTCTAGCTTACTTTATTGTAAGGATATAATATATAATACATATAACATACAAAATAGGTGTTAATCGACTGTTATCAGTAAGCTCTTAGCAGTGATGTTCTGAGGTAGTTAAAAGTTACACGCAGATTTTCAACTGAGCGGGGAACAGTGACCCCAACCCCAGCACTGTTCAGGGTCAAAGGTATAAAGGATTAGAAAGTCTAGCGCTACTGGGTGGCTCAGTGGGTTAAAGCCGCTGCCTTCGGCTCAGATCATGATCTCAGGGTCCTGGGATCGAGCCCCGCATCGGGCTCTCTGCTCCGCGGGGAGCCTGCTTCCCCCTCTCTCTGCCTGCCTCTCTGCCTGCTTGTGATCTCTCTCCATCAAGTAAATAAAATCTTAAAAAAAAAAAAAAAAAAAAAGAATTAGAAAGTCTAAGGGAAAGCAAGATCCAGGCCTGCAGATATTTTTAAGTTCTCCAGATAATTCTGAAATGAACCTGGGATCTAAGCTTTTTAAAAGAAAATTCAATATTCTTTCCCAAACCCAAGGGGAACAAAAACGGGTGTTCTCTGAAACAGGGTGGGGAGAAGCATAGAGAACATAGTTTTTAAAGCATAGTTTTTAAAAATTTACTGAAAGTTTTTAATGTTTACAGAATATTTTAATAGAGAATAATTCTTTATTATACTAAGAAATAGAAATCAAATACAAGTATTAATTCTACCAATTGTGAAAATTTAGGGGCGCCTGGAGGGGCTCAGTCTGTTAAGCATCTGACTCTTGATTTCAGCCCAGGTCATGATCTCAGGGTCCTGAGATTAAGCTCCGCATGCAGTAGGCAATCTGCTTGAGATTCTCTCTCCTCCTGCCTTCGCCCCCTCCCCACTGCTTGCTCACTCACACTCTCCTCCCCCACTCCAAAATACACAAATCTTTAAAAAAAAAAATGGTGAAAATTTACAAGTTGTAGAGATGGAGCAATCAAATTGCACAAAAATTCTAATTACAGACCATTATCCTTCATAAATACGGACACAAAATTCCTCAAAAAAACAAAAGCACGTTGGATCTAGCAAAATATAAAACAGGAAAATATATCACAACTAAGTGAGTTAGCCAGAAGCACAAGGTTGATTTAAGATACAAAAAAATTAATTTACCAAATCTTAGAGAAAAATTCCAAATATATGTAGATAGCACCCCTGCCCCAAACCCTCCCTCCACCAGAGGCAGAACTCCAGTCCGTCCGCCCTTGAAGGGCAGACAATGAGGGACTTGCTTCTAAGGAACAGAGCACGGAACAGGAAAGACCATACTTTGTAGATCTACTACCTGTAACTGGCAAACAGGACGTGGCCATGTGATCAAGAGTGACATTGGCAGAGAAGTCCCATAGCCAGTGGTATGATGGATGAGAAGGGCAGCCAACCTCTGTGGCATTCCTTCCAACACCCCCCAGGACCCAGCGTAATCACGAGAAAGTATCAGACGAGCCCAGACTGGAGGACACATGCTATGGGCTACGCGGCCAGCGCAGCTCTAGACTGGCGTGGTCATGAAGCGCAGGCAGACCAGAGGGGACACACACAACAGCGTGGACCCTGGGACTGGATCCCAGAACAGTAAGAGCACATACAAAATTCCTTGTTAAAGGGCAATAAAAAAGTCTGGAGTATAGTTAACAGTTTTTTAAAACTCAGTTTAATTCACATTAATAAAAGAAAAGACAAAAACCACAGGAATATCTCAAAAGATGCAGAAAAAGCACTGACAAAATTGAACAGCCATTTCTCATTCTTTTAAAAAAAAAAAAAATCTCAACGAACAAGATACGGAAAAGAGCTTCAATCTGATGAAACACACACCAACTTCCGGTGAGCTCCGGTCACTGACTTGATGAAACACTGGGCACTCCCCACCGTCAGGAAGCAGGGAGAGTGCGCGCCTTCGGTATTTCTCTTCTTTCCAAGAGACGAAAGAAAGCAAAGCACAGGTAGGATATGAAGAATTAAAAGTGTGTGTGTTAACAGGTAACACGATCACTAAGCCATCCGTTTTCCCCCAGTCTGATGGAAAGATAATAATGCCTTCCCTACCCAAATCCCAATCAGACTTTCAGCAGACACTGGCAAATCAGTTACAGAATTTATATGAAGTTCAAAGGACCTAGAAGAGCTGAAGCAATCCTGAAAAGGAAAACAAAACCTGTGGATTTACATTAGCAGCCTTCATGCCGCGGTAAGCAAGACAGTGCAGTATCAGCGAGGGAACAAGAGAGGTCCCAGAAAGAGCCCCAAACTTAAATGATCAATTAATTCCCAACGTAAGCACTAAGACGATTCAATGGGAAAGGAAGGTTTTACAACAAATAATGGTGCAAACAATCAGATAAACATACAGGGAAAGTGAAACTCAGATACACAAACATATTAGCTGAGACAGATCACAGACCTAAACGACAAAGAGTTAATGCTAAGAAAGCTTCCAGAAGAAAACACAGGCTAGTATCTTTGCAGCTCTGCGGTAGATAAAGATTTCTTGGGTCACAGAATTACCTGGTCTTCATCAAATTAAAATTTTCTGCTCATGAAAAGATACATTTAAGAAAATTAGAACAGAAGCCACAGGCTCAGAGAAAATACCCACTATACATACAAACACCTGTCTGTCTATACATCTGACTGTCGATCTAAGGGCACCTGGGTGGCCAAGTCAATTAAGCGTCCGACTCTCAGTTCAGATCAGGTCATGATCTTGCGATTGTGGGATCGAGTCCCACGTCGGGCTCTGTGCTCAGTGTGGAGTCTGCTTCAGATTCTCTCTCCCTTTCCCTCTTGTGCATTCTCACTCTCAAATAAACAAACAGATCTTTAAAAAAACATCTACCTAGTACACACAGACAGGAGCTTTAGAGAATGTCTGTTCTATGCAGAGCATATACAGATAATTTATATTCTCTATGTGGCATACACAGACTGTGCACAGCATACACAGACAAAGATGAAAAAGAACCCATTTTTTTTTTTAAAGATTTTATTTATTTATTTGACAGACAGAGATCACAAGCAGGCAGAGAGGCAGGCAGAGAGAGAGGAGGAAGCAGGCTCCCTGCTGAGCAGAGAGCCCGATGCGGGGCTCGATCTCAGGACTCTGAGATCATGACCTGAGCCGAAGGCAGCAGCTTAACCCACTGAGCCACCCAGGCGCCCCAAAAGAACCCATATTTTTAAAGACTAAAAATGGACACAAGGAAGATCTAGAAGTGGAATCAGCACACGGAAGGGCGCGTAATACCAGCAGCTATCAAAGGAACACGCTGGAAGCATAATGACACCAAGTGAAAGGACTACATGGAAGCGACGGACACTACGAGTGATGGCGAATGCAGATTCTCAGGCAAGACCACGGGAGCACGAAATGATACGACCACTCTGGGAAACCATTTGGTGGATTCTCATAGAATTAACTTCTACTCTGTCTCAGTAATTCCATTCACAGTTAATACCAAGGAAAATGAAAAGATACATCCACTAAAAGATATATAAGATAATCTTTACAGCTGAATTATTCATGACTTTAAAAAAAAAGAAAAAGAAAAGAAAACCCAGGTGCCTGGGTGGCTCAGGGGGTGAAGCATCTGCCTTTAACTCGGGTCATGATCTCACGGTCCTGGAATTGAGTCCCGCGTTGGGCTCCCTGCTCAGCGGGGAGTCTGCCCCTGCTTCTGCTCTCTCTCAAACAAATATAGATCTTTTTTATATATACTTTACTTATTTGCCAGGGGAGGGGAGAGAGAAAGCGTGAGCATAAACAGGGGGAGCGGCAGGGAGAGGGGGAAGCAGGCTCCCCACTGAGCAGAGAGCCCAACGCGGGCCTCGATCCCAGGACCCTGAGATCATGACCTGAGCCGAAGGCAGAGGCTTAGCCAACTGAGCCACCCAGGCGCCCCATAAATAAAGATGAAAAGAAAGGAAGGAAGGAACCCACCCAAATATCTCCTATCGGGAAAATGAACACGTATGGCATATCCCTAAAATGCAGTGCACTACTGACATGTACACGTACAACGAGTCTTGGGAACATGACGTGGAACACGAGAGTGAGACACAGAGTTAAGGATTCCGGTCCCGTGAAGGTCTAGAGTAAGAAAGTCTATTTTAGGTGACAAGAACAACACTGCCTCCGCGGAGTCAGGGCTGACAGGACAGAAGGGGGAACGCTGTGGGTCACAGAACGGCTTCTGAGCAGAGGGAAGGTGGCACCCCAGACGCTCGGACCGAAACCCCGAACTGCACGTTTCGGGATGTGCCCACCCCTGGCGGCAAGTGGCATCACAGTGCGCAGAGTAAACGCTTTAAACAGGGCGCAGACTTCTTTGCCCTTCTCGTCGCTCCTGCTACACAGGAGGAGAGCAGCGCACGCGGCAGCCTGTTGGCCGCAGGGGACAACAACAAGCACAGCCAGCCCCCGGCGTCACCCGCCGCGAACGCAGGCCGTCCGGGCTCCGACCACACACGAACGTGAAGGAGTCGCCTCCGGCAGGCGTGGCCACGGAAAGGACTCCCAGCCGCAAGGCGCGGACGCCCCCGACACGGACTTCAAGGAGCTGAAGTCAAGCAGCCACCGCGCCCCGCTCCCTCCCTCGGCGTTCGTCCCGCGCGCGTTCGTCCCCGCGCCGCTGCTGGCCCGAGGACAGCCCCTGCAGACGCCTGAGAAACTGGATGAAAAGGCTGCGCCGATACCGAAACACAGGCACTGTGGCAGGCTCTACCCGTCACTCCTCCTTCAGGACTCTATTCTGACTTCTTTTAAAAAGATGGAAGAGCCGCTCTCCAAAGCGAAAGCACCGAAAGGTACTACGACAGCATGTGACACGGGACACCCACCTTCCAACACCTAAGACAGCACCATGCACAAATGCTCAATAATGGTATCTGAGACCGACAGATCTCAGTGATTCTACAAGAAAGGAGACGAGCCCGAGATACTCACTGCGGCGGAGGGGGGGCGCGGCCAGCACACTGCCTGCTCCAAGGACTATCAGAAGGCCTGGGAGCAAAGCGTGAGGGAAGGATTTTCAGTCCAGAGAAAACAAGCGGCATAAACAGGGCAAACTTGAAGCAACCAGCAAGGACAGAGGATAGGAGAGTAAATATATTTAAAATATACTTAAAAACATGAAGCAAATACACTAAATACACAAAATACAAATGGTTTAAAAATATTTTAAGCAACAAAAATAAGGCAAACCTCAACCGTTAAAGGACAGAAGAATAAGAAAGTAAATATAAGAGTAACTTTTTAAAAATACTTTCAAATACTAAATTTAAAATTAAATTTGGGGACATAACAGCTTAGAAGGAAAAAGCAAATACTCTACCTCCTCACAGATGGCATAAAAAAAGAAACTAGTCAATCTGGAGGAGAGTTTACTTTCTGCTCTATAAAAAGATTCATACTGAAAACAAACCTTACGATGTTTCAAGTGGGACCTCAGCAACTAGAAATCACAGGAGTTAACAAATGCAATCTGGTTCTTTGCCTTACAAATTCCAGGGTCAGAATCAACCATCGTAGGTCCCAATTTCAAAAAGTTATTCTGTTGGACGCCTGGGTGGCTCAGTGGGTCAAGCGTCTGCCTTCGGCTCAGGTCATGATCTCAGGGTCCTGGGATCGAGCCCCGCATCGGGCTCTCTGCTTAGCAGGAAACCTGCTCCCCCCCTCTCTGCCTGCCTGTGATTTCTCTCTGTCAAATAAATAAATAAAATCTTAAAAAAAAAAAAGTTATTCTGCTCATAGCAAAAATATTCTAAAGTATTTGGGGTACAAAGTATCAAATAATCCCACCATCTAGAGGTAGCCACTATCAGCGTTTTTGTCTATACCCATCCAGATGTGGAGTCACACACACACTTAGATGTGCAAAGTGACAGGGAACTTAGGGGAAGAACTGGATTGTCTTCCTCTGTTCACTTTACATGCCCAACGGACAGCGAGCACATCCGCAGGCAAGCCATGGTCCCAAGAAGTCAGGCCACCCCTTAACCCTCTAGAAAACTCTACACTCGAGGCTGCAAATGGACGACTGGAGCACGTGTCTTCGAACACAGCGTAGATGAACTCTCTTGGATGACTTCATCAAGGGGAAATTACTGAGCTGAAAGGACTTGAGGCTTTTGATCCCGTCGAGAAGAACGAAGGGTGTGCGATATTCCCCTTCCTGCAAGCAAACGAGGCAGTTGCCACTGCTTCATGGAGGCTGTGAGAAGCCATTAGAGCCTGGTCACAGTTGAGGACAAGGCATCCCTCTGACCCAGCACAGTGGCATTTGGGGGCTGGCTCCCTGAGTGGATTCCCAGGGTGCCATGTGAACACAGTAGCTGAGCTACAGAAGAGACCCTGAGTTTAGGGATCCCCAGTCTGTTATAAGGAACAGAAAGCACACTTGCCCCTGGCCCCACAGGAAGATACTCCATCTTTTAAGACTGTGTGCTTGAAGAGATAGCGGAGAACAAAGGGGCAGTCTGTGCTTTGCTCACAAAATAGGCAGAAACATGAGAGACCCCCAGAAAACGGTCTCTGGGCAGTTACGTTTTTAAAATGGTGTCCCAATAGAATGAGACTGTAATCTGACCAGTAATTTTGATTTCTGCCAGTATTAAAAAAGGTTAAGTTATCAATTTTAATTTATTTTGTTGACTGTATTTTATATGCTTAGTGGTCATGTGCTTATCTTCTCTTTGGATTACTCTCCCGTATTATTTACCCTTCTTTATATAGGAACGCTCATCTGCATATACTGAATACATTAACTTTGCTATATATATTAATTCTTAGGCTCACATGCGAACATTCCCCAAATCTGTCATTTGTTGAACTTTTTCATGATGTTTTGGGGTATTTACAGATGATCAAATCACTCTTTTCCTTTACTACCAAGAGTAGTAGAATGGTTATAACCAAGAAAACTTGGTGCTCATTTTTCCTCATTTTCTATCATGTCCTCAATAATAAAACTCCCAATTTTGGCTGAACCCGTTGTCATCTCACACTGTCTTCACCAGTTTCCCCTGCTGTAAGTTATGGCCATGTGACCAAGGCCTAACTCATGAGATGCTTATAGCGGGCTACCTGAGAACTCTACGATGTGGGTTCAGAGTGGCATGGTCCCCTCCGGGCCTCCAGCAACCGAGTCTGGATGTAGACCACAGTAAGAAAGGCAGACCTAGAACTTACCATTCACGTCAAAAAGAAGCCTATACATGATTACCTGAGGAGGCCTACACCAGATCAGAAATGCCCTCTGGAATTTTTTGACATTAGTGTTAAAAAAAATTAGCTCTCACATTTGCGGAGTTTGCGGTTTCGCAGGTAAGCTAAGGCCACTTGGTCGCCATTATTAAAATGATTTGTTCTAATCCGCTGACAGTTCCGTATGTGTATGTGCAGATGAACAAGTCTATGTCTGGTTGTTTTTTACACTAAAAGATTCAATCAACCTGAGATCCACACTGGTGTAAGGTATAAGGGAGCGAGCCTACTTTTCCCCAAATGAGCAATCCTTTCTACGTGTGTCTGAGAGACTCTGTCGTATTAGCCGCACACAGGTTATGAGTTCATTTCCTTTAAGGCTGGGTCCAATCATTAATGTTCCTCCAAAGACCTCTCTCCAGAAGATACTTGAAAATTGAAGGCAAGATTACCACTCTTTTTTAATAGTAACAACCCACTTTCGCTTTAATATTTTCATGACTACAGTTCAGAAATGAAAGTCTGAAATACCTAGATCTACCAGTCAGACCCAGAAAGCAAGCACGTCCAGAAGGCAGCCAAGCAAGCAAGGGTAACCCTGCTTTTTTATGATTGCTTCACACAAAAAGTGTGTATCTCCAGACATCATCAGACTTTTCTCATCCTAAAATATCCTATAAATACAATATTATCATCAAAGGGTAAAGAGACTACTACTTAAAATACTGAAAGAAAAACTTACGACAAATATCAATGAAATTAATTTTCCAAACTCAAAATCCCACAAACTAGTAAGCAGGACATGAACTAGGTTTCCATCTCAACTACTCACCACTGGGAACGATATCTGCACCTCCCTAACCGCGCCCTCCCCTTCTCTCCATTCCTGACGTCTTCAGGGTTCTTTCTTAGATGTCTTCTGCCTGAATCAGCCTCTCACAGGTCTGACCTAGATGTGCTCCGCGCCCTCCACCAGGCAGAGCGCTAACCTGCATACAGCTCTGGTTTCTCCAAACCTGGGGGCAGTGGCTCAGGACAGCCGGCACAGAGTGGTCACGAGGAGGGAACCCTCTCTCACTGAACATCTTCTTCAGCTCTGGCTTGGCTCCTTGTCCTGGTTCCTTCTACAACTGGACAATCTGGGTAAAGAATTCTGCATCCTGGGGCGCCTGGGTGGCTCAGTGGGTTAAGCCTCTGCCTTCGGCTCGGGTCATGATCCCAGGGTCCTGGGATGGAGCCCCGCATCAGGCTCTCTGCTCAGCGGGGAGCCTGCTTCCTCCTCTCTCTCTGCCTCTCTGACTACTTGTGATCTTTGCCTGTCAAATAAATAAAATAAAATCTTTAAAAAAAAAAAAAAAAGAATTCTCCATCCTATTCTTCTATCTTTTCTCTAAGTTTCAAATTATTTCAAATAGCAAGAGACAGAAAGCACAAAAAGAAAAGACAAATTTAGCCTGTGAGGGAGGAGAAAGGGTAAGTCCTGGGAAGTGCTCACAGCATACAGGTTCACACACTCGGTCACAGCACCGTGTCAGGGAAAAGTAAGGGCAAATAAAATGTTCCGTATGCGGAGTTTCTAAACACTGGCCTAAGTATCTAAAGCAGACGACCTAAGCCACTAAGTATCACTTTCCATGATCTTTTGGAATAAAGGGAGGAAAAGTTATTAAGGAAAGTAACTGAGAAAAAAAATATTAGTAAGGAAAAACCGTTTCTAAAAAACAGATCGTACGGCTACAGAATGATTTCATGGCTTACATGCTTGGCCCACCAGACCCACCCGACAAGTTCGCAGGTCAGAAAACCCAATCTATTAAGCCCTACACGCCTCACACCACCTGTTCGTCCAAACATCTCTTCAGACTAGCCCACAGCTCACCTCTTCGCCAAGCCTCAACGCTTCCCCTTCCCCCTTCCCCGTGCGCTCCGAGACCCAGTCCCAACCAGAGGGCCCCTCCGCGAGCTCCTGAAGCAGGGACCGGAGCCCATGCTGGCAGACTTCACTTGTTCTTGGCCTACGTCACGGGGACTTGCCCAGTGTCTCCCCTCTCCTGTATCAAACCGCGCATTCCCTGAGAGCAGGGGGCCGAGCTTCTCAACCAACCACCCAAGCAAGGTAACACCTAAATACGAACCTGGAAGTATTTTTGCAAGAATGCTCTTAACTAACGAACCTCAACTGATTTAAAATGATTACAGCAATCCTTTCAAAGCACTAACACATACACCACATTTTTAAAGATTTGTACCCACGCCCCCAAAAAACACTGAAAATACTCTAACACTTCCAGGGCAAAGAGCTAAGTGGAAATCACAGCTCACCAGAACTCACTGCCCAAAGACTCTAGAAAGCTCAGGCTTTTTCTGCACACATAGTTCAAAGAAGACATGTACCAACTTTTCACTAATGCTTAAAAAAAAAAGGCTCATTTTAAACCTGGAAGAAAAAAAAAAAAAAACATCAAAATTTTGGACTCTTTAAAAGATGAACAAATACCTCTTCCGCTTCAGGAGCAACCTAGGGGTCAGTGATCTCATCTAATCCATCTTCAGCAACACAGTCTTCCTGCCCTCGCAGCCCCCGCCGCCCACAAGCCTGCAAGCGTTCTTCCTCCTGACAGCCGTTACAGAGAAAACAAGTCCTCCTCATACAGCTCCGGGTCCTGAAAGCACTTTTCATCTGCACGACGCACGCTTCATTATTTTAGCAAACGTGAGCAAACAAAGCAGAAAGCAGAAGCTCAGGCAGCCGACGCGGCCTCGCCCGTGTTAATGCGACGGGGTGCGGCAGGCCAGCGCCAGGCTGAGGTCCGCGCCACAGCTCTGCTCCAGCCCCCGAGCGCCCCTCTAAGGGACTCCAAGAGAAGGTGCCTGTGCTCGCACGGTGCGGCCCAGCGCAGGACGGGAGCCGACATCACACCCGACGGGCACCATTTTTACAGCAGTAAAAGGCAACAAAGTATAAGCTGTTAATTCAACACGGGAGCTTCGTTAGAGATCGCGCTAGAATCTGCTTCTCCCTCAGCGCATCCCTTCAATCGGAGGGTGGTTCCAGCTTTGTGTGACACGTAAGGGGCACACCAGCAGCAGACATCCCTCGAAGGGCGTATGGAAGGAAGCAGACAGCGGGCTCGAGATGGTTGCAAGAGAAGGAAGGGTTCCTACGCACGCTACGGTCAAGCAACAGGAACCTCTGGTCCTGCGCGGGGGAGCGGACCCTGCCAGCATCCGCCGGAACAACAGCGGCTGCTTACAAGAAAGCGAGAGTGAGCACGAACAGAACCTGAGGCAAGCTACGGCGGGACACGGACGCCGCACCTACAATCCCCAAAGAAACCAGCTGCATTCAAGGGGACACACCATCGTAGGTCCCACAAGTGTCTCTCAAGGCTGCCTGAACACTGTATCTCACTCTCCAGAAGAAACCGTCCCGTCAAAAAGAGAAACTGTCACCCCTCACAATTCACTGACAGAACGGTTGGACTTCGAGTGAGGCCAGTGACGGCCATCAGAATTTTCGGCTGAGACACAACGGAGAATATTCTGTGCCACTGGATCCTCCCCAAGAAACAAAACCCTGCTGCCCTTCCCCCGAGGGCCCAGTCTGAAACTGTTCTGATAGACCCATGTTTTATGGAATCTCCGTCTACAGGAACTTTAAAAACCCCGAAAAGATTGTGCTTAAAAGTATACATCCTCGACCATTTTCTCGTATTTTGTCAAATAATAAGGATCACCGTCTCTTAACACAAGAGTACAAGTTTTTAAATCAAGTCCCAAGTCACTCTCAAGAAGCGGACTGGCAAAATGCACGAAACCCAAGGACCGTCGGGCTTCTGAGTCTACGAGGGAAGAACACGGGAGTCCTACGACCCTCTTCCGCACGCGGCCTCCGCGTCTTCACACGCCCACGTGCCCCCTGCAAGGGGCTCTCCGACTCCATTCCCAGTTATACGCAGAACCCAGCCACTCGGTTTCAGGAGTGCGCCCCAAAACACATTACGTGCTCACACTCAGCATGTCACCGAGCTGGGTTCTAGCTCGAGAGGCCAAGTTAACCATTCGGACCCAGGACACGACACGCAGTGAATAAACCATCCGATACACTAAAATGCCACTGGGACCCCCGGGCCGCCGCCCGCCAGCCCGCCTGCTGGGCTCCCGGTGAGGAAGCCCCTCCCGGCGCCGCGGGCACAGCCTGCGAAGGCCAGGAGCCCGCCCGCTCCCCAGCCGGAGCCCCGCGGCAGCTGGAGGCCGGCTGGCTCTCCCCTGCGTCCGAAGACACGGCAGCGGCTCGCTCCAGCCCCGGCTAACGGCGACGAAGCCGCCACCCGACGGGGACAGGAAGGGAGAAGAGCGGCCGAGGCCGTAAGCTCCGGGCGCCGAGGTGCGCAGACGCGGCTCGCGGGACACTCGCCTCCCCTCTCCATACGGCTCCCTGTGAAAATACGAGGACGCTTTCAGAAATTCTAAGCAAAACTGCTGAAGACTTTTTTAAATTCTGAAACCAATTCTCATTTTGATGTGGAAAAGTACCGTGGGGTACTGAACGGCCACACCGTTTTTCTTTCGGATCGGAACTCCGAGACCACAAGACGTCGGAGAACTAAGGTGGATTTTATACAACCCGGAGCCTAAATGCAACCTCTTGTTTGACAATGGAACACAGGAGAGGGGCAGTCCTGACCTACCAGAATTCTCTGTCCAACAAACTCGGCCAGGAGGCCGCAGTGAGAAACACCTCCAACACCGCACACGCACGCTGTCAAGCAGGCACCTTCCCCCGGGATCTGTTCCCCCAAATTCCAAGTGCACGGAAGGCAGGGGCCACGCCTCGGGTCTCCTGTGTTAGCAAAACTGGTGCCCCCAGTGCCTGGACATCAGGACAGAAGTGCTGAACTGCTGACTCTACAAGGGAAAAGGACCCACACACCATCCACCGGTCACCTTCTCTTACCGTTACCAGGAGAAATAATAAAACACTCTAACCAGGGAATAACTATGTACATTTTTAAAAGATCTTGGCTTAATCTTTAAGAATCATTTTAAACGTATGGTACCCCTCTCTTAGACAGTATACAAACGCACCAGTAAACCAGAAGAGAACTTGTCCACACCAGTGAAGGATTTATTACCAAAATAAACCATTACCGTTATCAAAAGAACAAGCAGCCATGACGCCTTTTACATGATTCTAGTTACCAAAACGACAAACATTTTTTCATGACTGTATTATCTACTGAAGTGTCAGAAAGCATTCAAAACAAGTCAAATCTTAAAAATAACTACTGAGATAAACACAATTATGATTAGAAATAAATATTCTAGGGTTCCACCAAACAATCTCTTTCAAAATTACTCTCATTCATACATATGTATGACCCATGGCCAAAATTGAGATTTTGGAATTTTTTTCTCAAAAGCAAGCTTCTTCTGAACAAAAACATTAAGAGATTAAAGGCAAAGCTACTACCCTAACTCTGCATGCCTCCACCCAGTCCCGGCAGCCCAGCAGACACACACCTCCTGGAGCTACAGTATCACGAAAACCCAAAGATTCTACCCATGGATATCACGTCCTTCCCACACAAATGTCGTTAAGTGCTTATTTTAAAAACAAGTATCTTTTAATGATGAATCATTAAGACAGATGAGCAACCTTTCACTAGTACCTTTTGCTTTCTTGACAGTTCAATTTTAAAAATAGCCACCTATCAAAACCACCTTTCTGAAACAGAAATCAGCACAATCTTTGCTTCCTGATTACAGATAACAAATTACGTGTGACATTTCCAAAACTAACCTCCAATCTCTTTATTCATGTTTAGACAGTTCTCAGCTACAAAAAAGGATGAATGAACAGGACATCAATCACTCTGGAATATTAGCACCTGAAAGATGTCTTTAGCAGGTCAATAATCTTTTCACCTTGGAAGGACTTTATCAGATCTTGTCTAAAGCCTGGATAAAAGCCCTGCATTAAGTACTTCTAACAATTGACAGTGTATCTCCACCACACAAAGCTGTTTTCTTCCTTAAGGTGCAATCCTCAAGGTCAGATTCTGTGCAGCCTTCCAGAATGACAAAGGGGCATTACCTCCAGCCAAACAAGCTGTCAACACAAACTTTGTCATAGCTCAGATAAAGAAACTGGCAGACAGTGATAATAAGGTCTAATTTCCCTCGGTCCCGAGGGAGGGAAACAGATTTCAAATCATCTAGAAACCTCTGCCCAGGCAGCCATGCTATCTTCAGCCGCACAAAGGAGGGAGACTCACTGTGAACTCATCTAAAGGCTCATTGATCTCGATGTCCAGCACTTCGTCGCTGTACAGCTGCGCCTCCTCGGGCTCCTCCACATACTGCATGTGGTCGTCCGGCAACTCGGCGTCCTGGCCTTCGTACTGCCCTTCTTCTGCGTAGTCGTGAGCGTACAGTTCGGAGCCGTCAGATTTGTGGTAGACAAGTTCGTCCTCTCCCTGTTCGTACTCAGACTCCTGTTCTCCAGACTGGTCGTTGGTGTTGTCAGACAGTTCGAACGACGTGACCATGCCCGACGTGGTATTTAAACTAATTGTGACACCCTGAGAACTAAAGAGAACAAAAATACAAAGAAAGGTGCCCAGTGAGAATCAATCTCACAACTGAATCACTACCTAAATAACCGTGACCGGTGACAAGTTGTTCCAGGGACCGAGAAACCCGCATTACTCCACTGGTGACTGACAGGAGAGCTCGGCGTGCCGTACTGAGCCTGCACCCCACGCTCCTGACGCAGACGGCACCCGCACGACCGTCTGCTGCAGGTCACCTGCCCGAGAGAATCAGATCAACCAGATGGGGAACCAAGTCTCACTGGCAGAACGCCAGGACTGGAAACAGACCGCACTGCACTCTAACTTCCAGAACGAAAAGGGTGGTATCTGTTTTCCAAGACCCCAGAGTAAAAACAGGAATATTACTCTATAAATAGAACATCAGAAATCGAGTTTTAGAATAATTTGTTCTTATAAATCTATGATGCAAACTATAAACTCCTATTTTACAAAAATCAAAATATTAAAGATGTGTGTGAAAATGCACTTCAATATTCAAATAAATAAAATTTGTACAAATCACCAATTTCTAAAAAATTAGTTTATAATTTGAGTAAAATACCAAAAAGGGTTTTTTAAAACTGCAAAAAAAAATCTTATTCCACCCATGGAATCAGAACAGCTACATGCCAAACGTAAACAACTGCAAGAAAACAACACTTACAGTGCAAAATTTTGCAAAAACACCTAAGTGCACACGTATGAGTGAGGTACGTGATCCTAACCAGAAACCGCAATACATCACGCAAATCTGAAGACATTACTTGGCGAAAAACTCCAAACTGCCACATTTCGAGGGCAAACTTAACTACTCAAAAAATCAAAATATAATAATGATATCAAAGGATGGAACAGGGACACTTAAATAACTGGGAGAAAAAACTAACTTAAAACCGTATCTCTATCCATAAAAGTTACCTTCAGTTAGAAAGCCTGTCACAGATCTGTAGTTCAGTAATAAATGGCACATGTATTTATTAACTTCACTTATAGCTGAAAGATGTCTCTTTAAATTTTCACAATAAAGGTTTCCTCATTAACACTGAAAAAAATTACTCCACCTGCCAGAGGATACTAAATACCTCTTCCTCTAATAATGGAGCTTACTAGGTCAACAACAAAAAGACATTCAATGATCGCTGCGGACTGGATATCTGTGTCCCCCAAAACTCATCCTGCTGAATCCATAACACACCCAGGGTGATGGTACCTGGAGGTGGGACCTTTGGGAGACCTTTGGAAAGGTCATAAAAAGCTGGAGTCCCACTAATGGGATCAGTGCCTTTACAGAGAGAGCCCCAGGGAACTCCCTCACCCTTCAACCCTGTGAAGACACAGCAAGAAGGCACCACCCAAGAACCAGAAACTAGAAACTGACCACGCTAATGCCTTAACCTTGGACTTCCTAGCCTCCAGAAATGTGAGAAATGTATTTCTATTATGAACTACCCAGCTCATACTGTTTTGTTAAAACAGCTGAAAAAGACGAAAATAACTACATTCACTGAAACAATTACATTCAGAGAGTCCACTAGAGTCCAAGGTACAGTCCAGGGTCATCTTGGTGGCTCAGCTGGTTAAGCAGCCGTCTTCAGGTCACCATCTCATGGATCCTGGGATCCAGCCCCAAATCCGGCTCCCAACTCAGCAGGGAGTCTGCTTCTCCCTCTGCCTCTCCACCCCACCCCTCAGGTTCACACGCTCTCTCTCAAATAAATAAGTAAAATTTTAAAAAATAATAAAAATAAAGTATAGTCCAAAGGAATTTCCAAAATGGCAACTGAGTAAACAGATTACAGATAAGCAAAAACTGCCTAAAATAAAAAGCAGCCACATCAAACTGCAGCCAACAGTAGTAAGAGCCTAAGGCCACCGCCCCCATCCGAATGAAGGGATTCTTTAAAGAAGAGCAGTACAGGGGCACCTGCACGGCTCAGTGCTTAGGTGTCCGCCCGCCTTCGGCTCAGGTCATGATCCCAGGGTTCTGGGGTCGAGCTCCACATCGGGTTCCCCACTTGGCAGGGAACCTGCTTCTCCCTCTCCCACTCCCTCTACTGTGCTCCCTCTCTCACTGTCTCTGTCAAATGAATAAATAAAATCTTAAAAAAAAAGAAAAAGAGCAGTACATACCTTCACTGAGTTTTCATAACCTGCAGGCAAGAGAACTTACAGAGATCATCAAACACAAGACCCATATCTATTTACACAAAATACATATGGCTTCCACATAAGACAGGTATATTAATATCCTGTTTAAAATAAAATCATGTTGAAAATACAAAATCACATTATCAATTATATTCCATTATAATCATAAACTCCAGTTACTAACAATTTGGTTAAACAAAGAGAATGTCTGATGAGCTACTAAGGAATACCTGAAGTTTGCCTCGTCCTCATTATCACTCTGCAAGAGGTCATCGTTCAGCTCTTCATCTGACAAATCCGACTGGTTCTAATTAAAGTAAGAAATCGAATTAATGCGTGCCACTTCCACAAAAAGACCTGTAACAAATGTGCAAAATCCCATTGACTATACTGTTTCCAGCCCTGTGATTAGAGCACGTGCCATTCCGTGAGCTACCTCACTTGGACACCACCAGCCGACAACGAGAAACCCCACGTACGGGTTACCTGTGACCCCACACAAACATTCAGAGGCAGAGTCAAGTCAGTAGAGAAGCAACAGGCCTAATGATCACATTTATTCTAAATCTAACAAAAAAGGAAAAAGGAAGAGTCCTTTGGCAGTATCCTACAAATATTTTTCCCTATCATACACACGAAAAAGAATGGTATCCTTAAGATTTGACTAAATTTGATTTTACTCCTATATGGAATTTAAGAAACAGAGTAAGAAAAATGAAAAACTAAGAGACAAATCAAGAAACAGACTCTTCACTACAGAGAACAAACTGACACCGGAAGGGGACAGGGCAGGGGAAAGGGGAGACAGGTGATGGGGGCTAAGGAGGGCACGTCCTGTGATGAGCACTGGGTGGTGCAAGGAAGTGATGAACCACTACACTGTACACCTGAGACTAATATTACACTGTATGTTAACTAACAGGAATTAAAATTAAAACTTGAAAAAAAAAATTTTACTAATTTTAACACTGGTAGTTTCCAAAATCTGAAACCTTAAAAAAAAAGTAGAATTTTAGAAATAAGCAGATTTTAGGGGCGCCTGAGTGCCTCAGTTAGTTAAGCGTCTGCCTTTGACTTGCGTCCTGATCCCAGGGTCCTTGGGACTGAGCAAGGAGTTGGGCTCCCTGCTCAATGGGGAATCTGCTTCGCCCTCTGCCCCCTGCCTCTCCTTACACTCATGCCCTTGTCTCTCAAATAAAGAGACAAATAAAATCTTAAAAAAAGAAAAAAAGAAAGGAGAAAGTAGATCTTAAATAACCAGATTGCCAGACTGAAAGGTAAGGGACGGCAACAGAGCTTCAGTTTGTTAACAGAGATGACACGCGGAGGCAAACATGCCTGGCTCAGGGCCCCACCCCTGCTCTCGACAGGCCTGTGCGTTCATCCCACCAGCAGGAGGAGGAAGCTGAGTGTTTCTGTCAACTGCTCAACTTCCTACAGTTCCAGGTTTTGTTAAGGTGAATACAGCCCAGCACTGTACACTTACACGGGTGTCCTTCACACTCTGCTCCCGTATTCAAATTACTTTCAGACTATACATAAAGTACCACACCCCTCTAAAAGAGGCCCCCTGAATGCACATAATAGGAAAAAAAGTAAAGATAGAAAAAGGAAAGAGAGACTTGATTTCTACTTAAAAATGAAACAAATAGGGGCGCCTGGGGGGCTCAGTGGGTTAAAGCCTCTGCCTCCGGCTCAGGTCATGATCCTGGCATCCTGGGATCGAGCCCCACGTCGGGCTCTCCGCTCGGCAGGGAGCTGCTTCCCCCTCTCTCTCTGCCTGCCTCTCTACCTACTGGTGATCTCTGTCTGCCAAATAAATTAATAAAATATTTTTAAAATATATGAAAAAAGAATATAAGGAAATAGATATGGCAAAATGTCATGAGGGCTTATATCTGTTTTTTTTCTTCATCACTTCTTTTATATATAAATCTATTTGAGCTCTTTGACTCTACAAGCTATAGCGTTAGGAAAGAAGAGGGGAGGAAAGGAGAGAGGAGTACACACGGTTCCCAATCAGACAAACTTCCCAGCTGACCGAAGTGGGTGCGGGCTCTCCGGCCGAGACAGGGCCCTCTCGCGCTCCTGTTCCGTGGGAAAGGAGGCCAATCACACCGATCAACTAGTCCAGTAAGAGAAAGTGAGACGACTTTCCCAGAAGAGTCAGCATTACTGTCCAAACCAAACTGTGCTTTTCCATCTTTATTGGTAAGAGACCTGACCAAAGCTTTCACAGGATGGAGACAAATGTTCACCAAAAGGAATTATTAGGGCTGGTGGGTCACTCTGACAGATATGGGGCAAACTACGCTGCCCCAGGCTCACCAGAGGATAGAAATCCAACTCAGGTAAAAATATCTTACCACATTTAAACATTTTAACATCTAATGGTATTCTTCACTGAAATATCTTAAAGAATCATAAAGGGGGAAACCATGTTCATATTAGGGCAGTGAACTCCCAAGTTCAGTGACAGCACTTCAAAGACGTGCAAAGTAATTAGCACTGAGTCTCAAAGAAAACAGCAGCACTTTCCCGGGACCGTGACCTTGGAAGGACTAGCCCTGCACCCCAATCACACGAAACATGCAGGGCACCCTGAGGCCGGAGAGTGAGCCCCTCAAACAAGGGAAGGCTAAGGGACCATCTCACAGGTTTTCCACTTTCAGCATTTTGACATTTCCTCATGAGACCAAGTGGATCTACAGGGAACTCCACTAATTTTTTCTTTTTTTAAAGATTTTATTTATTTATTTGACAGAGATCACAAGTAGGCAGAGAGGCAGGCAGGGAGAGAGGAGGAAGCAGGCTCCCGGCTGAGCAGAGAGCCCGATGCGGGGCTCCATCCCAAGACCCTGAGATCATGACCTGAGCCGAAGGCAGAGACTTTAACCCACTGAGCCACCCAGGCGCCCCAAACGACCACAATCTTAAGACTTTAAAAAACTAAACATAAAAAACTTACCATATTTAGTAAGAATAGCAAGTGTTTTTAAACTGTTAACAAAATAAAAATTCACTATTTTCACTTTAATCTCTGGATTTGTGTTTCTATTTTTAATGTATGTTTTATAATGCTATTGGTAGAGTAATATAAACATATATATACATTACACATAGACATTATATACAGATACACACATATCAGAGTTAATTACTGAGAAGTTTTGCTTGATCAAAAAGTTTCAGAGAAACCTGTATTAGGTTTTAGACTTTTATTCTCATTTGTGTCACATCTGAGTACAGCTACCTTTGAGCTTATCTCCAGAGTTTCAAAAAAGGAATGCAAACGATTAGCCTCCAAATGTTAGTTTTCTTGTGAGCGAGTGGGGGTTCTATGTTGCTGTTTTCACAAACTCAACACCTCCTAGAGTGCCTTGGACTGAGAGCAAAAATATTTGCATGAAAGGACCAACCACTTGAGGTAGAAGTTACTGTTACAAACAGACTGAACAAAAAGGAACCTTTCTGTGCAATTAAAAGATGATTCAATTCCCAACACTGTGATCTGCACCCAACCTTCCAGTACCACATCACATTCATGAGATGTATCCCTGGGTGTTTAGTACAATGAGGCTGCTGGAGGCTGGTTTCTGGAAGACCTCGGTTTCTTACCTTTTTGCCAGACAACAAATCTTCTCCAAGTAAGTCATCTTCAAGTTCGCTGGGGAGAAAGAAAAAAAGGCCAATGCATTATTCCTACAACGCTGGAAAGTCTGCAAATCACTGGGAAATCTCGGGACTTCAGGGTGTGGGTACTTTCCTGCTTAGTCTGCTTCGCTTCCCTTTTTCTTTGTTAATACCGAGAACATTTGCAAACGTATAGGGAACATGTGGTCTTTTAAGTGTGGGAGGCTCTGCTAGGGGAGATGGCTCTCACTAGACTTCTGATGTCGGTTTTTCACCTAATAGGAGACCTCTATTTCTTGGACCTGTTCAGTAATCAGTCAAAGAAGGAACTCCAATAGGTAACATCTATGCTTTCTCCTGCCTTGAAAAACCTATCCACCATCGTTAACTAGGAAAATTAAGACCAAAACCAGAGACCATCTGACACTCATCAAACGGCAAAACAGGAAAAGATGAAGAAGAAAGAAAAAAAAAAAAAAAAAAAAAAAAAAGACACCAAAAACCAAAGCTGATGAGAGCATACAGGTAAATGATCGTGAATAACAGAATTATCTCCGTAAAACACGGCAAGTCCTTCAGCAGTCTGAAACTGTCCTGTCAGCACGGTTATATCCTGAAGTGATCAGGAGTACATCATTCACAATTGAACTCAAAACCCTTACCAGATCAAAAAGCTAAAGAAATTTCCCACTGTATGTACTGGGGGGTGGGGGGGTTGGTGAAGATGGCTACCACTGAACTATATTCTTAGCGCTGGGGAACCCAGTGTCTTAGGAACAAATGCCTTTTAAGGACAACATCTAGAAGGAGAAAACAATCAGACTATGCTTCCAGGTGCAAATGCACCACGATTCTTATTAGGGCTATTAATTTTTTTATAAGCACCCTGGTTACAAATTTCTGTAGGTTTGGGGCACAACTTCATCCAAAAACCGTGTGCACTCATAGTGTGCTACTTTGCAGAATACCAGAATACACAGGAATGCCTCCTGGACTTGGAACAGAAATGCCTGTTTCTATACACCGCCTTTTAGAACCAGAAATAACTCAACAAATCTTTTCATTCCTGCACTGAACACCTTTTTGTTATCTTGTTACTCTCTATAAATCCTCTACCTTCATTTTATAGATAAAGAAAACAAGGGTAAGCGATTAAATAACTGTCCAAAGTCACGCAGCAGGCACAGACCCAGGACAAGAAGTTACCCATGGGGAAAATCTTCCACACACCTGTATGAATAAGACGACTAGCAGAGAATAACACGTAACTTCCTCCAGCATTTCCACAAATCCCCTTAATCAGTTTCAGATACAATGTCTGCATCTTCAGTGTTAAAATCATCTTCTGTGAGTGAGGAAAAAAGGACCTAGTCACCATACTGACAGAACCCCATCTGAGAACGGATTCTAGATGACCAAAACAGACACCCTCCCCTTTGCAGACAGGCATCCATGCCAGGCCATCACTCAAAATAACTGAAAATGAAAGGCAACAGCATCCGCCCAGGGGATACGGACAACTCTGAAAACCAGAATACAAAAAGGCGTTGGTAAATATACAAGCAAAAATCTAGAAGCTTCTCTGTAATGTTTGCTAACAAGGAATGTATACAGAAGTCAGAAATCAGTCTTTGATGACCACCTATTCTTCCTAAACAAAAGCATTTTTAAAAAGAAGATACAGGATCGCTGACGGTGTAAGTGAGTGGAGTACTCAGAGACTGAGAACAGCTGCTTCCGCAACTACCAAATGGCGGGACGGGAGACAGGAGGGTTAGGTCCACACAAGCACAACAGACATCAACTGCAGCTCACAAAACCGTGAACACCCAATTAGCACATCGTGTGCAGGAGCCCCTCCAAGTGCTTCACGTGTACTAGCTTTTTTGCTGGCGTGACAACCCCGTCACGTACATATTTACATTATCCCCCATTTTTCAAAATGTGAAAACAAAGACACTGACATGTTAAATACTTGGCTCAAGGTCACCAACCTAGGAAGCGGCAAAGCCAAAAGGTGAACCTTGAGTGGCTCTAGCTCCAGGGTCCAAACCCTAACTACTACGCCCAAACCACACAGAAGGCAAATGCACGTCCCTACTGTCCTCACCTGCTGGACCCTTACAAAAGACGTGTGCAAAAGGAAAGAAAGTTATAAAATATAAAGCACTACCAAAAGCACACCAACTGTCACCAAAACCAACAAGGGACTTGTGGGAGTGACCAGCCCAATCAGGCCCGCGCACAGAGCCGGGCCGCAGCGCCCCGCCGGTTAGGGCGACCGTGTGAGGTGTGCGAGGAAAGCAGCGCAGCGCAGCACCACTGAGGGGCCTCCTGGACTCAGCTGCGAGACCCCTCAGGCCCTTGCCCGCCCTCACTGTGTCAGAGAGAACCACCTCTCTGGCAGCCGTTCTGACCCAGGATTCGGGACAGTCGCTCTCTGAGAGCAAGTTCACTCTTACTAGCAAACAGGTGCGCCCGGACAGACCCCTTCAGGAAACAAGTATTTTGTGGTCAGCCTCGGGGCCACAGCTTTTCAAACCCGCAAGTGTGAGTGACAGCACACCCTGTACGCGGTCCGTGCCCCCGCGTGCCTCCCTCTCCAGGCCACCGTCCTCCGGTCTCCGCCAGCTCCGTTTCCCTGGAAGCTTTCTCTGGGAAGACGCATGCAGGCTCTCCTGGACTTTGCTTCTGGAGGGCCCTGGCCCATGGGCTGGCCCAACAGAAGAGAGACTGCCCTCCCCGCTACCGGCGCAGTCCAGTCCCACCCACTGCCACCCCTGCGACGGCCACTGGGCTCTAGGACGCCCCCTCTTCCCCGCCCAGGCCCGCTGCTCCGCCCACCGCACCAACTCTTCCTGCTTCCCTGACCCTGTCCTGCGCGCGGCCCGTCATCCAAGGACTTCCGGTCCGAGCCCCGACTATGCCATCTTTCTGCAGACACACCGACTCCGGCACGTCCTTCAGAAAAACGTAAAAACTTCAGGTGTTGGTGCAACAGTGGCACCAGCTTCTTCCAAACGTACCATTAATGCAACATCGTGGCAAGAGCTGGTCAGAACAATTTCTGACTCCCTCTTCTCGGCGTTCAAATTTCTCCCTCTACCATCCAGTACGTGGAAGAGGCTGTTTACTGCTTTTAACATATAGAAGAAACTCACGATGCAGCACCTCCACATGCAAACGCGCACTGAAGGTGTATGGAGAGAGGAAGCACGTGCCGGTGAGCAGCGCTGGGACCGTGGCTATTCACACCAGACGGACAGGAAAAACCGGAGCCTGCCTCACATGGCCACCAAGCCCGGTTTCCACCAGCGCAGGAAGCCGACTCACTTCTTAACAACTGCAAGCCCCACTGACCAGACAGGAGAGCGGTTCAAATACTAATGAAAATAACAACTGCAATGAATCAAAATACACGTGTAGTATTTGAATCTGTTAGTTCGAAAGGATTCAAGAACAGGACTCCCCTTCAGAGGCAGCTAAGGAACTGAGCCACTACTTTGAAAACTGGTGCACCGAAGTAAGGAATCGAGCCTGGCACTTCAGAGGAGTCCAGCAGTCTGCAGAAGGTCACTCGGGTCACCCCTCCTCCTGCCCATTTCCAACCTAACCCCATCAACTTCTAGACCTGCTAACTCACAGAAAATGAAGGAAACGAGAAAGAACCCACGAACACTCCAGGGGGCACAATCAGCAAAAGCAGAAACTCCACAAGACAAACCACCTTGTTTCTTCAAAAAGTTGCAGAGAACTAAGACACAGATGCATGAAAACCTGCAGATGAAACAACGGTCGGAAAACCGGCCTGTCAGATGCCATCTAGGACCTGCTGTGGACCCCACAGGCGGCACAGAGCATACAAGACCCACACCCACACCGTGCCGTGTGTGCGACGCACTGATACTTACATGAGACCAGCAGTAATAAAACACTGACATTCAGAGAGTTTTTTCAAAATATAATTCTATTACAGTTGTCTTTGTAAAGTCTTTACTTTTTAGAGACACAATCTGAAATATGTTCAGATGAACTTGTGTCTGTGATAGGAGGAGGGTTGCAAATTACAGATAAAACAAGACTGACTTTGTACCAATAAATGTTGAAGCTGAATGATGCTACACTGTACTATTCTATTTTACATTTTCTTGAAATTCTCAGTAAGTTGAAAATCAATCAATTTAAGCAAGTTCAGGCAAATTATGTATCTTAACTATAAAAAATAAATAAAAACACTTCACAATTTTCATAGGAACATGCGAAACATACCAGAACACAGGGTAGGGAAGAATTTGATAAGGACAGATAGTGGAAAGCACCTTCACCACACGCCTCCGTAAGTGATGCCCTCGGGAAGGCCACAGCCTTGGCGACAAGAGTCCTGACCAAATACACAACTAAGATCTAGTTCTGCAGAGACACCTGCAAATCCGTGCTGAGCCTGGGTCTACTAAATAGAGAGCCTGTCCTCTTCAAAAATGTCAAAGTTCTAAGAGACAAGGATACATAATTCTTCCAGATGAATAAAGAACAAAATGCACTCCATGATCCCAAACTGAAACTTGAACCAGAAAAAAAGAAACTCATTTTCGGCTATAGCACACTTTCAGGAAAACCGTCAAAACCTGAATAACCACTGTACATTAAAAAACACAATTCTGTGTTTGTTAACTTCACGACTGTGGAATGCTCCCGTGGCTAAGTAGGTGAGTGCCCCTATTCTTGGGAAGCACGCCAGGAACACCACATGCTGAGGCACACAGGAAGCACATGGCCTGATGCCCTCAGACCACTGTGCAGGGCCGGAGCAGGGGGACACTGAGGACACAGAGGACAATGGACGAGGCGGGAAGCAACTGGGACTCTGGGGGCCCATGAGAGTGTCTGTGTCACTCCTGAAACTTTCCTCCAAGTCTGAAAATGATTCCAAAGTACACTGTGTTCATACTTTAATAAAAAAATAAATAAATAAAAGCCATACAGGGAAAGATCATACATTTGACTGTATTATTTTTAAAAAATCCACCTCAAGGCTGTTGTTTCAAGGAACACATGTCACAGACCAGGAGGAGATCTCTCCAAGTACAAAAAATATATTGCAGAAAATATAAAGAACCCCTAAAATCAATGAGGAAAAGACAGACAACCATAAGGAAAATACACGTAGATGCGAATAGACAACTGACAGAAGAGAAAATTCAAATGGTGAGTGACTACTAAAATATATTTTTTATTCAGCTCCCCATCAAAATCTCCGAAATAAAACTACTCATCAGTACTCGCAGTAGGGCCATTTCTCTTGTAGGAGATTTTGTTGTGAGCTCTAAGTGATTCCTTACAGACTGCCTACAACTCACTGAAGAATAACCACGTCATGTAGGCGCTAAGTTTTTACTGCATATAGTTTTTAATGTATTCTTTTTTTTAATGGCATTCCTTTTTTTATTAACATACAATGTATTATTTGTTTCAGGAGTACAGGGTTGTGGTTCACCAGTCTGATACAATTCACAGCACTCACCACATGACATACCCCCCGCAATGTCCATCACCCAGCACCCGCTCATCCCCACCAAGGCCCTCCACTCCAGCAATGCTCAGTTAGTTGCCTGAGATTAAGAGTCTCCTATGGTTTGTCTCCCTCTCTGGTTTCATCTTGTTTCTTTTTTCCCTCCCTTCCTCTATGATCCTCTGTCTTGTTTCTCAAATTCCTCTTATCAGTGATATCACATAATTATTTTTCTCTGATTGACTTACTTCGCTTAACATGATAACCTCCAGTTCCATCCACGTCATTGCAAATGACAAGATTTCATTTTTTTGATAGTAGTGTTCCATCATATATCTATACACCACTTCTTCATCCATTCATCTGTTGATGGACATCTAGGTTCTTTCCATAGTTTCACTACTGGGGACACTGCTGCTATAAACATTGGGGTGCATGTGCCCCTCTGAATCACTACAATTGTATCTTTGGAGTAAATACCCAGAAGTGCCATTGCTGGGCCCTAGGGTAGTTCTATTTTCAACTTTTTGAGGAACCTCCATACTGTTTTACAGAATAGCTACACCATCTTGCATTCCCACCAACAGTGTAGGAAGGCTACCCTTTCTCCGCATCCTCGCCAACATCTGTTGTTTCCCTGACTGGTTAATTTTAGCCATTCTGACTGGTGTTGAGGGTGTATCTCATTGAGGTATTGATTTGTATTTCCCTGATGCCAAGTGATATTGACCACTTTTTCATGTGTCTGTTGGCCACTTGGATGTCTTCTTTGAACAATGTCTATTCATTTCTTCTGCCCACTTCTTGATTGAATTATTCTGTGGGTGTCGAGTTTGATTAACTTTTTTACAGATTTTGGATACTAGCCTTAGATATGTCATTTGGAAATATCTTCTCTCATTCCACTGGTTGTCTCTGGTTTTGCTGACTGCTTCCTTTGCTATGCAAAAACATTTTATCTTGATGAAGTCCCAACAGTTCCTTTTTGCCTTTCCCCTTGCCTTTGGAGATGTGTCTAGGAAGAAGTTGCTGCGGCCAAGGCTGAAGAGGTTGCTGCCTGTGTTCTCCTCAAGAATTCTGATGGATTCGTGTCTCACACTGAGGTCTTCTATCCATTTTGAGTCTATTTGTGTCTGTAGTATAAGGAAATGGTTCAGTTTCATTCTTCTGCACGTGGCTGTCCAATTTTCCCAGCACCATTTGTTGAAGAGACTGTGTTTTTTTCCATTGAACATTCAAGCTTTGTCAAAGATTCACTGGCCATAGAGTTGAGGATCCATTTCTGGGCTCTTTATTCTGTTACGCTGATCTATGTGTCCATTTTTGTGCCGCTACCATACTGTCTTGATCACAGCTTTGTAACAGAGCTTGAAGTTGAGAATTGTGATGCCACCAGTTTTGGTTTTCTTTTTCAACATTCCTCTGGTTATTCAGTGCCTTTTCTCATTCCATACAAATTTTAGGATTATCTGTTCTATCTCATTGAAAAAAGGTGATGGTATTTTGATAGGGATTGCATTAAATGTGCAGATCGCTCTAAGTAGCATAGACATTTTCACAATATATGTTCTTCCAATCCATGAGCATGGAGCTTTTTCCATTTTTTTGGGTCTTCCTCAATTTCTTTCATGAGTATTCTGTAGTTTTCTGAGTACAGATTCTTTGCCTCTATGGTTAGGTTTATTCCTAGGTATCTTATGCTTTTGGGTGCAATTGTAAATGGGATTGACTCCTTAAATTCCTTTTTCCTCTGTCTTGTTGCTGGTATATAGAAATGCAACTGATTTCTGTGCATTCATTTTATATCCTGACACCTTACTGAATTCCTTAATGAGTTTTAGTAGTTTTGGGCTTTCCACATAAAGTATCATATCATCTGCGAAGAGGGAGAGTTTGACTTCTTTGCCGATCTGGATGCCCTGTTTCTTTTTGTTGTCTGACTGCTGAGACTTCTAGTACTATGTTGCACGGTAGTGGTGATAGTGGACAGCCCTGCTGTGACCTTAGGGGGGAAAGCACTCAGTTTTTCCCCATTGAGAATGATATTCGCTGTGGGTTTTTCATAGATGGCTTTGATGATATTAAGGTTTGTATCCTCTATCCCTACACTGGGAAGAGTTTTGATCAAGAAAGGATGCTGTACTTTGTCAAATGCTTTTCTGCATCTATTGAGCGTATCATATGGTTCTTGTTCTTTCTTTTATTAACGTTATTGTAAATACACTGATTTGCAAATGCTAAACCAACCTTGCAGCCCAGGAAAAAAATCCCACTTGGCCATAGTGAATAATCCTTTTAATGTACTATTGGATCCCAATGGCTAGTAGTGAGAATTTCTGCATCCATGATCATCAGGGATACTGGTCTGTAACACTTTTTGGTGGGGTCTTTGTCTGGGTTTGGGATCAATGTAATTCTGGCCTCATAAAATGAGTTTGGAAGTTTTCCTTCCATTTCTACTTTTTTGGAACAGTTTCAGGAGAGTAAGTATTAATTCTTCTTTAAATGTTTGGTAGAATTCCCCTGGGAAGGCACTTGTTTGTTGGGTGATTTTTTATGACTGCTTCAATTTCCTTACTGGTTATGGATCTGTTCAGGTTTTCTACTTCTTCCTGATTCAGTTTTGGTAGTTTGTCTCTAGGAATGCATCCATTTCTTCCAGATTGTCAAATTTGCTGGCGTATAGTTGCTCATAATATGTTCTTATAATTGTTTGTATTTCTTTGGTGTTGATTGTGATCGCTCCTCTTTCATTCATGATTTTATTACTTTGGGTCCTTTCTCTTTTCTTTTTAACAAGTCTGGCCAGACTTCTTATTAATTATTATTATTATTAATTCTTTTAAAGAACCAGCTCCTACTGGTTTCATTATTTGTTCAACTGTTCTTTTGGTTTCTATTTCAATGATTTCTGCTCTGATCGTTATTCCTTTTCTCCTGCTGGGTTTAGGCTTTCTTTGCTGTTCTGTCTCCAGCTCCTTTAGGTGTAGGGTTAGGTTGTATACTTGAGACCTTTCTTGTTTCTTGAGAAAGGCCTGTATTGCTATCTTAGGACCGCCTTTGCTGTACCCCCCAAATTTTGAACAGTTGTGTTTTCATTTTCATTTGTTTCCACAAATTTTTTTAATTCTTCTTTGATTTCCTGGTTGACCCATACATTCTTTAGTAGGATGCTCTTTAGCCTCCATGTACTTGAGTTCTTCCAATTTTCCTCTTGTGACTGAGTTCCAGCTTCAGAGCATTGTGGTCTGAAAATATGCAGGGAATGATCCCAATCTTTTGGTATCAGTTGAGACCTGACTTGTGACCCAGGATGTGATCTATTCTGGAGAATGTTCCAGGTGCACTAGAGAAGAATGTGTATTCTGTTGCTTTGGGAACAATGTTCTGAATATATCTGTGATGTCCACCTGGTCCAATGTGTCATTTAAAGCCTTTATTCCTTGTTGATCTTTTGCTTAAATCATCTGCCCATTTTGGTGAGGGGTGTGTTAAAGTCCCCTACTATTACTGTAGTATTGTCATGTGTTTCTTTGATTTTGTTATTAATTGGCTTATATAATTGGCTGCCCCCATGTTAGGGGCATAGATATTTAAAACTGTTAGATCTTCTTGTTAGATAAGACCCTTTAAGTATGATATAGTGTCCTTCCTCATCTATTACTATAGTCTTTGGTTTAAAAATCTAATTTTTCTGATATAAGGATTGCCACCCCAGCTTTCTCTTGATGTTCACTATCACGGTAAATGGTTTTCCACCCCCTCACTTTAAATCTGGAGGTGTCTTTGGGTCTACAATGAGTCTCTTGCAGACAGCGTATCGATGGGTCTTGTTTTTTTTTTTTATCCAATCTGATACTCTGTGTCATCTGATTGGGGCATTTAGCCCATTTCCATTCAGGGTAACTACTAAAAGACATGAATTTACTGACATTGTATTGCCTGTAAGGTGACTATTACCGTATACCGTGTTTGTTCCTTTCTGGTCTACGGTAGTTTTAGGCTCCCTCTTTGCTTAGTAGACCCCTTTCAATTATTTCGTGTAGGGCTGGCTTAATGTTCGCAAATTCTTTTAGTTTTTGCTTCTCCTGGAAGTTTTTTCTCTCTCCTTTTATCTTCAATGACAGCCGAGCTGGATATAGTATTCTTGGCCGCACATATTTCTCACTTAGTGCTCTGAATATATCAGGCCAGTCCTTTCTGGCTTGCCAGGTCTCTGGATAGTTCTGCTGCCAATCTAATAGATATTTCTACCGTTGCAGGTTACAGGCCTCTTGTCTGGAGCTGCTTTCAGGATTTTCTCTTTTTCTCTGAGACCTGTAAGCTCTACTATTAGATAACAGGGTGTTGACCTATTTTTACTAATTTGGGGGGGGTGAGTGTTCTCTGTGCCTCCTGGATTTTGATACCTGTTTCCTTCCTCAAATTAGGGAAGTTCTCTGCTATAATTTGCTCCAATATACCTTCTGCCCCTCTTTCTTCTTGTTTTGGGATCCCAATTATTCTACTATTGTTTCATCTTATAGTATCCCTTATCTCTTGAATTCTCCCCTCATGATCTACTGGTAGTTTATCTTTTTCTCAGTTTCCTAACTCTCCATCATTTGGTCTTCTATATCACTAATTCTGTCTTCTACCTCATTTACCCTAGTAGTTAGAGCCTCCATTTTTGATTGCACCTCATTAATAACCTTTCTGATTTCAACCTGGTAAGATTTTAGTTCTTTTATTTCTCCAGAAAGGGTTCTCTAGTATCTTCTATGCTTTTTTCAAGCCCAGCTAGTATGTTTATGATCATCATTCTGAGCTCTACTTCTGACATCTTACTAATGCCCATATTGATTAGGGGCCTGGCAGTCGGTACTACCTCTTGTTCTTTGAGATGAGTTTTTCCATTTTGTCATTTTGTCCAGAAAACAGATGAATGAGAGAAAATGCTAAAAGGGTAACAACGACCCCAGAAAAAATACACTAAACAAATTAGAAGAGACCCAAAACTGGGGCGAAAGGAAGGGAAGGAGGGGGGGGGGAATATGATCAGGCTGGTGAATAGAACAGAGCCACACACTAGATTTTGGTTGTATTTTGATTGTTAGAAGAAACTGCATCCCACAATTTTAAAGAAAGAAAACTTACCCTACACGAAAAACAAGGTCAAATACAATGAAGGGATAGAGTATGACTATAAAAAATAAAATTAAAAAAGATTTTTAAAAAGGAATTATAAGCTGTCGGTTGAAAAAGGAAAGAAGAAAATTTCAAAAAAAAAGTAGAAAAAGAAAAAATTAAAGAAAATTTTAAAAATTAACTTTGAAAGACTCAAGAATCGTCGGGGAGAAGCCATGAGTTCCATGCACTGTACCCCCGAGCACCACAACTATGCAGTTCTCACTGATCAGTAAACTTGGTCTTGGCTGGATGTTCTTGCTGATCTTCTGGGGGAGGGGCCTACTGTAGTGATTCTCAAATGTCTTTGCACAAGGGGGAACTGCACCGCCCTTGCCAGGGGCCAGGCTAAGTCATCTGCTCGGGTTCGCTTTCGGTAGCTTCTGTTCACTGCAAGCTTTCTGTACAGCTTTCGAGGACGGTAATGAACATGGTGGCCTCCCAATCTCCAACCACAAAGGAGCTGAGAACTCAGGGCCCCGCTCTTCAGTGAGCCCTCAGCAAAAAGCGGTCAATCACTCCCATCTCCCTGGTCTCCGGCCGCACTCTGTGCTCACCCGGCCTGTGACTGAGCGTTTCTATCTCTGGCGCACAGCCCCGTTTGGAGTCTCCAAACCCAGCAGATTCCTGCAATGCGCCCCTGTACTGCTCCCTCCGGGGGAGGAAGGGGAGTCTCCCCAGATCTGCTGCTTGTTAGGTCCGTGCTCAAAGAGCAGTGGCCCGACTGCGCCTCAGGTCATGGTTTAAGGTAACCCCAAGCTGAGAGGCCCCTCCTCAGCTCCATCTTCTGCAGCCTTTAGGCACCCCGGTCTTTCTGTGACCCCAACAGACCTGAGACCACACTGTCCCAGCAAGGGTTCCACCCCCCGCTTAGCCACTGGAGCGACGTCCCTCACCGGAGCACACTTCTAAAATCTCCAAGCACTCCGCTGCTCCACTGCTTGCTGGGCGCTGGCTGATGGAGGTTCCCTCCCCCGGCAGTCTATCTTCCATATATCATTTGGGATTCACTTCTCAGCACCTCCTACCTTCCACAAAGTGGTCGCTTTTCTGTTCATAGAATTGCTGCTATTCTTTTCTTCTATCTCCTGCTGAGTTTGTAGGTGTTCAGAATGGTTTGATAACTCGCTGAATTCGTGGGACCAGACGAAATTTAGATCACCTACTCCTCCACCATCTTGTTCCTCTCCCCCTAATGTAGATGATTCTGTAAAACTCCTGAGGCATCACAGTTTTCAAATGGCAATGAGGTAATTTTTTTTAACTGCACAAGGTCACTGTTCTTTATTCAGAACTATTTACCTTTATTATTAAATTTTCTGACTGCAACTACAAGGTAATTTTTTACATTTTCAACACAGTATTTAAAATCTTAAGTAATATGTAGGAGCGCCTGGGTGGTGTAGTCGGTTAAGTGTCCAACTCTTGCTTTCCACTAAGGTCGTGATCTCAGGGTCATGAGATCAAGCCCTGTGTGGGGCCCGCACTGAGCATGGAGCCTGCTGAAGATTCTCTCTCTCCTTCTTCCTCTGCCCCTCCCCCGAGCTCTCTAAAATAAATAAATCTTAGACAAAAGTGTAGAGAATAATCCTCATTTGAGAACCCCACCACCTGGACTATGCCCCACGTACTTCTGCCAGTACTCATCCCTCTAACTCCTACTAGAGCGCCTCACCAGCAGTAATCACTATACAGAAGTGACATTTATCACTACTGGGAATGTTTTTAGCCCTTTACTGCATGTGTGTGTACCCCTAAAGACATTTCCATGTTCACTAGTAATCAGAGAAATGAAAATTTAAAATTATAGTGAGAGACTATTATACACATACAAAATTAGGAAAAATTTTAAAGTCTAGCCAAATATTAGGCAGGCCACAGAACAAAAGAACTCTGGCAATGACAGCTCTGGGGATCCACCAAAACAGTACCACCACTGCCTAAAAACATAGAGACAGAAGGGACAACAGGGCCCTATAGACAATACAGGCCTGGAACTGGAGCCTACCAGAAAGGCCTTACCTTCCTACCTGGAAGACCTGCCCCTGTACTCACATCAGCGCAGCAGGGACAGGCCCACTTGGAAAAGAGCATCAGAGAGCCAATATACCGTCCTCAGGAAAGATCTCTGTGGAGCCGGGACGCCTGGCTGGCTCAGTGTGTGGAGCAGCAACACTCGATCTTCAGGTTTTGAGTTTGAGCCCCACACTGGGTGTGGAGGTTACGTAAACATAAAATCTTAATTTAAAAAAAAGAAAAATCTCTGAGAGCCAAGCGGCAGAATGAGAGAAATCAGCACGAACTACAAGAACCAGTCGTTCCGTACCTGTCCCAGTCCTCGTCAGCGGCTCTTCTTCTCCAAGATCGCTCTGCGCCAGGCTTATCAAACTGGTCGAAGTCATCATCTGTGAAAGAGAGACCATAAGTCAGTCTTATTAAAGTAAAACAGACACAGATGTTCTAATACTGATGGCCCCTGACTTAACAATGGTTTAACTTGTGATCTTCAACCCTGCAATGCTGCAAAGCAACATGCATTCAGTGAAAACCATCCTTCGAATTACCAATGTGGGTCTTTCCCCGAGCCGGCGACGTGCAGTACAGCTCTTTCTCATAATGCTGGGCAGGGGACAGCAACAGCCACAGCTCCCAGTAGGCAAGGGACCATGAGGGTGAACAAGCAATACACGAACAACCATCTGTCCCCACACAACCATTCTGTTTGTCACTTTCGGTACAATATATTCACACCGTTCACACCAGCACAATATACTCAATACGTCACAAAACACAGCTAACACTTTATTATAAAACAGGCTTTGTGTTACATTACATGATTTTGCCTTAAACAGGCCAGGCTGAACTATAATACAATGTTAAGCAGGTTAGGTCCACACAGGTTTGAATTATAGCATTTTCGAGTTGCGGCAAGCTTATCAGGATATAACTCAGTAAGATGAGGAAGATCTGTACTGAAACAACGTTTTTCTTTTAAGGATTCCTGACGTAACATTTTTTTTTTTTAAAGATTATTTATTTATTTGACAGACAGAGATCATAAGTAGGCAGAGAGGCAGGCAGAGAGAGAGAGGAGGAGGCAGGCTCCCTGCTGTGCAGAGAGCCCGATGTGGGGCTCGATCCCAGGACCCTGGGATCATGACCTGAGCCAAAGGCAGAGGCTTTAACCCACTGAGCCACCCAGGCGCCCCCTGACGTAACATTTTAAAATGTAAAAGTTTTGGCGCTCTGCTCCTTCCTATTTGACAGATGGCCACTTCTGTGCAGTGCCGCTTGCACCTGAGACACAACGGTGAAGGTCTACATGTTCCAGTAGGAGGCCACCCGTGGCAAATTCAATGGCACAATCAAGGCTGAGAATAGGAAACCTGTGTTCAGTGGAAAGCCCATCTCCATCTTCCAGGAACAAGATCCCACAACATCAGAGGGGCTGATGCTGGAGCCGGGTAGGTTCTAAAGTCCTCTGGGGACATGGAGAAGGCTGGCACTCACTTGAAGAATGGAGCCGAGAGGCTCGTCATCTCAACCTCCTTCGCTGAAGCCCCCCTGTTTGTGACGGGCATGAATCACGAGAAGTACGACGACTCCCTCAAGACTGTCAGCAACGCCTCCTGTACCACCAGCTGCTTGGCCACTCTGGCCAAGACTCTCTGTGACCGTGGATGGCCCCTCTGGGAAGCTGTGGCATAATGGCCGAGGGGCTGCCCAGAGCAGAGAGCATCATCCGTGCTTCCTCCGGCACCACCAAGGCTGCAGCCAAGGTCCTCCCTGAGCTAGCTGAGGGAGCAGCTCCCTGGCATGCCCCTGCATGTCTCCTCCCCCGGCGTGTCAGCCGTGGATCTGAACCACCGCCTGCAGAAAGCCGCCAGGTAGGACCACATCAAGGTGGTGGTGAAGCGGGCACTGGAGAGCCCGCCCCCTCAAGGGCTCCTTGGGCTCCACTGAAGACCAGGTTGTCTCGGGCAGCTCGAACAGTGAGGTCCACTCTTCCACATTCAGTGCCGGGGCGGGCACTGTTCTCAATCACCACTTCGTCATGCTCCATTCCTAGTACGACAGGGAATTTGACCAGAGCACCTGAGCAGTGGACCTTACGGTCTACATAGCCTCCAAGGAAGAAGAGCCCCCCGGACCACTAGCCCTAGCAGGGGCACAAGAGGAAGAGAGAGGCCCTGCTGGAGTCCTTGCCCAACTCATCCCCCAACACGCTGAGACTCTCCTACCCTCCCCACAGTTTCCATCCCAGGCCCCTGAAGCAGGGGAGGGGCTTAGGGGGACCTACCTCATCACGTACCCCTGTCAAGTACACAGTACCGAAATGAATAAATGCGATACGGAAATTCCATGCACAGCTATTACAAATGCCGGGACACCTGGGGGGCTCAGTCGGTTGAGCGTCTGACTCTTGGTTTCACCTCAGGTCATGATCTCAGGGTTGTGAGATGGAGCCCTGTATCTGGCTCCAGCCTGGGCACAGAGCCTGCTTAAGATTCTCACTCTCCCTCTGTCAGAGGATAAAAACACCAATAAATAGCTCCTGACCCAGTTCATGGAGTTTTGCACCAAGAGAAGTAAGCCAAGGAGACCTAGAGTTTCTCTGCTCCCCTCCCCAGCCGTCATCCAGGCCCTCAGCTCCCAAAGTGAGGATATTACTCAGACAGGTACACCACTGTCCCCACGCATAGCACTAGTGCTAGGACTTGGGGTTTGTCCAAGGGGAAGAGCAAGGCTTAGAACAACAGAGCTCCAAAACTCTCTCAGAGGAGCCAACTTTATGGAACATAATGCAAAAAAGTTCTAGCCAAAAGGTACTCTCGGAAACAGTGAGAATCCTGCAGAGAAAAAACTGGAAGGAAAGTTAGAGTCAACTGTCAAAAGACAATTCAATCATAAAGATAAAGAACGCCGCCGGCTAGTTCTAGCCCTGGGCTGGGAAAATTCCTGGGGCATTATTGGTGTTTTTTCCTCTGACTCTCCTAGGCAGATTCCTTCTGGGGCGGTGTCTGTCTGCCGCCTCTCCTCAAGCCTCTGGGCTCGCATGTGTATCCAAGAGGAAAATCTTTCATCCCAGTTCCTTGTTTTTCCCAATACAATTTTTTAAAATGAGATAGGAGATGTACTGTGTGTGAGACAGACACACAGTATGGGAAAAACGTAAAATAGGAAAAACGTAAAATGTCTTACTAATATTTTCAGTATTGGTTACATGCTGTAATATTTTGGATATGCTAGGTTACATAAAATATGTCATTAAGTTTTCACCTGTTAAAGTTTCATTCTTTTCACTTTTACCTGTAGCTACAGAAAACTTATATATGCGACTCGTGTTTTTTTTCTGTTGTTCAGCAATTCTCTAGTATCCCTACTTTCCCTACATGAGGTCTTTGTCTTCTATGGTAAATTCAGAAAAATGTAAAGATAACAAAAATGTTATTAAAGTAGCTTTAATATTTAGTAAAGCAGTATTTTTTCCCTTTTATGTAATTTTTAGTAAAAACTCTCGGCTCCATTCTTCAAGTGAGTGCCAGCCTTCTCCATGTCCCCAGAGGACTTTAGAACCTACCCGGCTCCAGCATCAGCCCCTCTGATGTTGTGGGATCTTGTTCCTGGAAGATGGAGATGGGCTTTCCACTGAACACAGGTTTCCTGTTCTCAGCCTTTAGTCCAGTCCCTGACTAAAATATAGTAAAACTAGAAATCAATTAATAGAATACTGGAAAATTCACAAATATGTGGAAATTATACAACACACACTTCTTCAATCAAGAAGTCAAAAAAGAAATAACTACGAAAATAAGAAAGTACCCTGACACAAAGGAACACAAAACTACAACATACCAAAGTTTATGAGATGCAGCAAAAGCAGTAGCAGGAGGGCAGTCTATGGCTGTAAAAGCCTATACTAACGAAGAAAGACCTTGAATCAACATTCCTACTCTAAATCTTGAGAAACTAGAAAAAGAAAAGCAAATTAAGCAGTAAGCCGGCAAAAGGAATAATAAAGATTAGAAGAGATAAATTGAAACTTGAACAACACTTTCAAACTCTTTCTATCAGACCGGTATAACTGGACAAGGACAAAAGAATACAAAATTAGACCCGCTATCTCTCACAAACACACATGTAAAATTCCTTCTACAAAATTCAGTGACACATTAAAAGGACAATATAGATCATTACCACATGGGTTTATCCCAAGAATGAAAAATTCGTTTAACATTCAAAAATTAATAAATGTTGGGGCGCCTGGGTGGCTCAGTGGGTTAAGCCTCTGCCTTCAGCTCAGGTCATGATCCCAGGGTCCTGGGATCGAGCCCCGTGTCGGGCTCTCTGCTCCCCAGGGAGCCTGCCTCCACCTCTCTCTCTGCCTGCCTCTCTGCCTACTTGTGATCTCTGTCTGTCAAATAAATAAATAAAATATTTTAAAAAAATTAATAAATGTTTAAAAAAATCAAATACAGGGCACCTGGGTGGCTCAGTGGGTTAAGCCTCTGCCTTCGGCTCCAGTCATGGTCTCAGGGTCCTGGGATCAAGCCCCGCATCGGGCTCTCTGCTTGGCGGGGAGCCTGCTTCCCTCTCTCTGCCTGCCTTGCTGCCTACTTGTGATCTCTCTCTGTGTCAAATAAATAAATAAAATCTTAAAAAAAAAAAAAAAACCCAAATACGACACTGTAATACATTAACTACAAACGGAAAATCAAATTATCTCGAAAATGTAGAACAAGTTATTAGTCAAGACCCACTATCCATTCCTTATAAAACCTCTTAACAGGGGCACCTGAGTGGCTCAGTGGGTTAAAGCCTCTGCCTTCAGCTCAGGTCATGGTCTCAGGGTCTTGGGATCAAGCCCCGCAGTCAGGCGCTCTGCTCAGTGAGGAGCCTGTTTCCCCTCCCCTCTCTCTGCCTGCCTCTCTGCCTACTTGTGATCTCTGTCAAATAAATAAAAATCTTTAAAAAAAAAAAACCTCTTACCATACTAAGAGCAGAGGTAAAGACTGAATGTTTTCAACCTGGGATCAGGAACAAGATTAGGACTGTCACTCCTACCACTTTAGCACTGTACTGCAAGTTCTACATGTGCAACCAGACAAGACAAAGAAATAAAAGGAATCTAGACTGAAAAGGAACAAGTAAAACTGTTTTTAATCATAGCGGTGATCAACTTCTTAAAAAATCATATGGAATGTATTTTCAAGAAGTACTGAAACTACTAAGTGAAGCGAGCAAGGTTGTGAAACGTATGATCGATACCAAAAAATCAAGTTTTTCTACATACAAGTAATGACTAATTGGAAACTGAATTAATAAACAAAACTCTGCAGTAACATAAAAAACATGGAATACTAGGAACAAACTTGATAAAAGATATGAAAAACCGGTACATTAAGAACTATGAAATTATGCCAACAGAAATACTTAAGCAAATGAAGTGATGATGTGAAATGTTGGGGTTCGGGAGCAAACGGTCAAGAGAAAATTCTTGTGATATCTTCAGTGCAAAAAGCATGGTCTTAATAGAGCACAGGACAGGACCCGCCGGCACAAAGAGCTGCACTGGGGTTGTGAACAGTGGCCAATTACATACATGCAAGTCGGGAGGGGGTTGGGGACAGTGTTAAGTCTATAAGGAAGTTGGAAGCAAGGTTTCGAGGGCCCAAGGGGCTAGCTGTTGTTAGGAAAGGGTCATTTACTGCTGTCCAGTAAAATCATAGTCGTGAGACCCTTCGGATGTGTACCGGTGCCCACGTGCTTGGAGGATGATTGCTAACACACATGAGAGGGGCGCAGAGATAAAGGAAGTTTCTAAAGGGATTTTTACAGGATCCTGGAGGTCGGGCTAATGTCAAGCTAAGGTTGCCTTCTGCCTCTTGCAAAGTATTAATTTGGAGGCAGCTGGCTTCCTGGAGGACGGTCACTCTGCCTGTCCCAAGGACTTGTCAATGGGCTGAAAGTTGTAAGGAGATTTAATTTTTTCCACGTTTCTTTTGCCTTTGTTTTCACATCAAGAGATCCTGTTCATGAGTCAAGACTCATTATTACTGAAATGTCAATTTCTCCCTAAATTGATCTATAGATTCAATGTAATCCCAATTAAAATCCCAGCCACTTTTCTATAGAAATGAAAAAAGTGATTCTAAAATTCATGTTGAAATACAACGGACCTAAAATAACCAAAACAATTCTGAAAAAAGGAGCATGTTAGAAAACTAACATTGTCTAATTTTAAGAATTATTAGAAAGCTATAATAATGAGAACAGTGGTATTGGTATAAAAATAGACAAACAGACCAATGGAATAGATGATCCTGTCCAGGACATATGTGGACACCTGTTATTTTACAAAGATTAAAAGAAAAGCCTTTTCGAATGGTACTAGAAGAACTGGATCACCGTATGGGGAAGAAAAGGGGGGCGGGGAGGGGAGAGAGAAGGAAAGAAAGAAGGGGAAAAAAGTGAACCTGGATCCATTCCTTATAAAAACACAGAAGAAAAATCGCTGTGGTCCCTGGGCTGGGCAAGGACACTGGTGACGGCAAAAGCACAATCAATCAAAAACAAAATGACAATCTGAGCTTCATCAAAATTTAAAACTTCTATCCTCCAGAAGTCATCATTAAGAAAATGAAGACAAGCCAAACCAACAGTCTTTGCAAAGTACACATCTATTAAATGATGCATATTTGGAGAAAATACTAAAAACTCTCAAACTCAACATTAAAAACCCAACTTTTTCTAAAGGGAAAAAAATTTAAGATTTTATTTGTTTTAGAGACAGAAAGCCACAAGCAAGTCAGGAGGCGCAGAGGGTAGAGAAAAGAGGGGAAAGGATCTCAGGCTGACTCCTCAAAGAGCCTGGACACAGGGACCCAACCAGCCTGAGATCATGACCCGAGCTGAAACCAAGACTCAGAAGCTTAACCAAGAGAGCTACCCAAGCATCCTTAATGGGAAAAATACTTAAATCAAGACTGCACCAAAAACCATGGATGTTATGACAAAGAGCGTATGAAAAGATTCTCAACTTTACACTGTCATTAGGAAAATGTAAATTAAAGCACAACGATACACCAGGACATATCTATGAGAATGGCTAAAATTTAAGACCCTACTATACCAAGTGTTATCAAGGATGTAGAGCAACAGAGCTCATACTCTGCTGACAGGAATGTGAAGTGATACAACCACCTAATAAAACAGTTTGGCAGTTTAAGATTTTATTTGAGAGAGAGCAAGCAAGAGCAAAAACAGGGGCACAGCAGAGGGAGATGGAGAAGCAGACTCCCCGCTGAGCAGGGAGCCCAACGCAGGGCTCAATCCCAGAACCTGGGGATCGTGACCTGAGCCAAAGGCAGACACTTAACCAACTGAGTCACCCAGGTGCCCCAGTCTGGCAGTCTCTTAAAAAGTTAAATATACCCCAACTACATGATTCAGCATTCCACACCTATGTAACTACCCAAGAAGAAAAAGAAATTTAAGTCCAGGCTAAGGCTTGTACACAAATGTTCACAGGCACAATATTGATAAAAGCCCAAAACTGTAAACAATTCAAATGTGCATCAACAGGCAAACAGATCAACGAACTATAGAATATCCCCAGGTACAATTCTACTCAGCAATAAAGGAGACTTAAATACTGATATACACTTAACAGCATGGATGGCCTTCAAAATAATTATGCTGAGAGAAGCCAGACAAAAAAAAGAGAACACACACTCTCAGATTCCTTTTTATAAAATGGTACGGTTACATCAGTAACAGAATCAGCATTTGCTCAGGGACAGACAGGAGGCAGGAATTAGAAAGGACACGAAGACACTTCTGACAATGACACAATCATTACGCTGACCAGTTGTGGTTCCACGGATGTATACAGATATCCAAACTTATGAAATTACGTGTTTCAAAGATACTCAATCTCCTGCATGTCAATTACACTTCAATGGAATCAGCTTTTTAAAAAGATAATTAAGAAACTCTGTTCAGGGATGAAAAACTCAAATGTCTACAGGAAGTACACAGGGGAATATAAATGAGCAAAGCAGACTAGGTAGGCATTATGTCAAATTAGCAGGACTTTACCTAGTTTAAAGACAGGAGCATTACCACATTAACAGGGAGTGCAGGCCCAGTGAAGGCAGAATCCCAGCTTTTCAAGAGAAGACAAAATTATGGATTGTTCCTTAGTTTTTATTTATTTTTTTTTTCCTTTGACAGAGAGAGAGAGAGAGAGAGAGAGATCACAAGTAGGCAGAGAGGCAGGCAGAGAGAGGAGGAAGCAGGCTCACCGCTGAGCAGAGAGCCCGATGTGGGGCTCGATCCCAGAACCCTGGGATCATGACCTGAGCCGAAGGCAGAGGCTTAACCCACTGAGCCACCCAGGTGCCCCTGTTCCTTAGTTTTTAAATGTAAGCAACTAATTCAAGTTTCTGGGGGTGTCTGGGTGGCTCAGGCAGTTAAGCATCTGCCTTTGGCTCAGGTCATGCTCCCAGGATCCTGGGATCAAGTCCCAAGTCAGGCTCCCTGCTCAGCAGAGAGCCCTGCTTTTCCCTCTCCCTCTCCCCTCCCCCTCCCCACCGCTCATGCACTCGTGCTCTCTCTCATGCTCTCCATCTCAAAAAATAAATAAAAATCTTTAAAAATAAATAAATAAAGTAACTGAAGTTTCTGTGGTTAGTTTCCTGTTAGTTTCTGTGTTGATTTTCCTTCCTCCCCCCGATTACATACTTCATGAAAACAGAGTACCTAGCTGACAACGTGAACACAAAGTTCCAACATTTTATAAGCAAAAAGGTCTGCTCATGGCTTCTTTCACATCAGTTCACAGTGAAGGTATTAATGGTCACAATTGCCGTTGGCAGATACTGCCATACAGCCAATTCTGCTGAGGACAGAAAACCCTTATGGCCAAGGTAACAGTCACCTAGAAATCTTGTTAAAAATTATACAATCCCTGGTCCCACCCTGAATCTGATTCAGTGGGCTCTATTTTTCATGTTTGTTTTTTTAAAGCTTCCCAGTAATTGTAGTAACAGCTAGAGCTGGGAATCCCTGCCCCCAGTTGACCACAATCCATCATACTCCAGAAGAAAAGTTAACTGTTATCTTGCTATGTAAGTACTTCCTGCAGTTAAATCCACAAAAGTCAAAATTAGAAACCTGGATTATGTAAAAACAGTTAAAATAACAACTTCTCCAAAGGAGAGATCCCCATAAAATGTCCAAGAAAATTGGCTATGAAATCATTCCAAACTAAGGATTATTGAAAGTTAAGCACAAACTCTGCAGAACCGAGGTCATGAAACCCATATTCTTCGTTCAACAATTACTTGAGCACCTAATGTATGCCTGGCGTTGTTCTAAACACCTAATATACAGGGTGTACAAGATAAAAATTTCTACCACGTGTAGGTTACAGTCTAACAGGTAGAGACAAACAAAAACCCCACAAACATATATAGAAAACAAGAAGGAGGGGAGTGGAAGGCGCTAACCAGATTGCTTACAATTTTAAAGAGAATGGTCACTGTAAAATGCTTTTAAAATGTACACAGGAAGCACTGCCAATACAATTAATGATACTGCAATAGCACTGTATGGTGACAGATGAGAGCTAAACCTGTGAGCACAGCATAAGGTTTACAGGTATAGGTACAGAGCTGTCAAATTACTATGGTGTAACCTTGAAACCTAACATTTTATTGATTATACTCAATTTTTTTTTAAATTTGAAAAAATGTACATGACTCGTAGGTTTCAAAATTTACTGTATCAGAAATTAAAACCAAGACATTTTTAAAATATTTTATTCACAAATTGTTGTAAAAGAAACAATAAACCCATTACATGTTAACGTAACATATTCTTACTGAAAACTGTATTTAAAAAAAGAAAATCTTTGTTTTGCAAAACTCTTTAATGTCTTTGCAGAAGACAGCTAGATTTTTACATTTGCTTCTGCATTCAATCTCTTGCAATAAATTGTTCTGAGTGAAGTGCATGAAAGAAATCCAATTCCAAAAATATGTGAAGTTGTTAAAGAGCATTAAGTGTTTTCAGATCATTTCAGATGTTCTTAATATTATACCAACACTCGACAAGCAGTGGTTTCTCAAAGGCTATTTGCAATGCAGAGTCTGAACCCTTATCAATGAACATTTCATACTCCCACCTGTTAAAATGCACTGGTACGTCTCTCATTCTTAATATATCTTTTAACACGAGGCTGTATAACATCTTGAAAATACTGGTTCACGGAGTTATGCTGTTCTTCCAAATGTGGACACCTTTCTTATTCAGTATCAAAAATTATGTTTGTTTAAAGCACCACCAATCTCTTCAGGAAAATCTTTAACATATTGGGACGGTTTCAAGTTCACCATAGCAAATACAACTTCTCCAAAATGCTAATTTTTGCTCGAAAGCTTGGATTTTCTCATTGGCAATCAATACTGCCAGCTGTTTCCTTGAATAGACAGACTCACATCACTTGCAAGAAAACATGTGCCAAATACTACAGTCTGAATAATCCTAGTTTCAGTTGTCTTTTCAAATAAAACTGGTGTTCTATGGGCGCCTGGGTGGCTCAGTGGGTTGAGCCGCTGCCTTCAGCTCGGGTCATGATCTCGGAGTCCTGGGATTGAGTCCCGCATCGGGCTCTCTGCTCAGCAGGGAGCCTGCTTCCTCCTGTCTCTCTGCCTGCCTGTGATCTCTCTCTGTCAAATAAATAAATAAAATCTTTTAAAAAAAAAACTGGTGTTCTATGAAAAAAACAACAAATAGCATATTCAGCTCTCAAATCAATCAGAACAGTACTTTCCCTAAGAAACACCTTATGCATACTTCCCATTTTGTCACAAACCTTCTTTTTTTTTTTTAAGAGGGAGGGAGATGGGGAGAGCCAGAGGAGGAGGCGGCTCCACAGAGCCTCTCCACCCGGCAAAGAGCCCAAGAAGCAGGGCTTGATCTCACAATCCTGAGATCATGACCTGAGCTGAAATCGAGAGTTGGACGCTTAACCAACTGAGCCACCCATGTGCCCCAAAGAGTATTATTTTTTCAAATGTACTTCAGGGTCAAGAGTTAATGAAAGTAATAACTTTTACTGCTTCATCAAGGATCTTCCTAAACAAACTCTTGTTTTTCTCTATGTACCCTGGCTTCTAACAGTTTGTGGTCACTGCCTTTAGTCACGCTAAGGAAACAAACTGACTCACCATCGCTTTTGCAACACTGATGCAAATGTGCGCACAGTAAAAAAGGCACATCATCAGGTCTTATGAAAACAGCCCTCACAAACACTCCTGGGGGACCCTTGGGGAATAGTCTTGGGGGACTCTTTAAAAAGACTTTGAAAGCTGTTGTCATCCAATCAGCGAGCATAGACGATATGGACAAGGAAGCTCACCAAGGAATGTTTTATCAGCAGGAAAAAGTAGAAATCAAGCAAACATCCAACGAAGCAGAGAGGTAAATTAAAATACAGTCTTGCAGTTATATACGAGGCAGAGTAAGAACTATCACTAGAATTGCTGTATCTCTGACATGGAAAAATGTCCACAATAATCTAACAACCGGGGCGCCTGGGTGGCTCAGTGGGTTAAAGCCTCTGCCTTCAGCTCAGGACATGATCCCAGAGTCCTGGGATTGAGCCCCGCATCAGGCTCTCTGCTCAGCAGGGAGCCTGCTTCTTCCTCTCTCTCTGCCTGCCTCTCTCACTACTTATGATCTCTCTGTCCTGTCAAATAAATAAATAAAACCTTTTAAAAAAAATAAATAAATAATCTAACAACGCCCAACACCATGCAGTACAGCGTGCCACTTTATATGCAAAATGTGTACGTGTATGTGTGTCTGGAAGGATATAAGCAAAACCCTAATGGCAGTTATCTCTCTGTATGGAATCACAAATTGTCTTCTGTACTTTTTCCTTACATTTTTACAGAACCTATTGTCTCTCTTAGAGTAACAACCTGTCCGTACTAAAATAACATACAATTATAAAAACTTCTTGGAAATCCTAAAAGGTACAAAGATGGTACTGAAATCACCCCAGGTTTCTCTGATCAGAAATAATAGGACCCAGGGTGGGTTAGATCTGACTTCTGCTCAGTTCATGATCTCAGGGTCACATCAAACCCCACATCAGGCTCTAAGGTGGGCACAGAGCCTACTGAAGAGTCTCTCTCTCCCTCTCCCCCATCCTTGGCTAGAGCTCGCTCTCAAAAACAGCAACAACAAAAAGTAACAATCATAACATCAAACAAACATCATTTTAAATGTTTATCTATGCACACATTTGAACATACAGTGTGCAAACTTTAAACAGGACTATACAATGTTTTTAATGAAGTATGACGTTTCATACTATTTAAATTTATCAGCAGAAAAAGCCACTGAAGGGGTGCCTTGTGACTCAGTCGGTTAAGCATACAACTCCTGATCTCAGCTCAGGCCTTGATCTCAGGGTCAGGAGTTCAAGCCCTACACTGGGCTCCATGCTGGGCATGCAGCCTACTTAAATATCTATCTTTAAAAAAGAAAAAAAAAAAAAGAAGTAAAATCAATGGGATGACTGAAATTCAAGGAAAACTTTATTCAGCCCAAGAGATATCTTGAGGTTAATTTCCAAGCCCCCCCAAAAGCACATACAGCATGAACGGGGCTGGGGAAAGTGAAGCTTGATGTTACAGTAACAGAGAGGAAGGCTGAGCAAGGACTTGATTTTTGACAAGCAGATGGGCATACAGGGAAGACAGCAGAGAGGGTGAAAAGTGCCGTGTAAGCCCAGAAGACTGTGACTAGTTCCTCAGGTTTGAAACAGCCGTTCAGGGAGAGAAGCAACAGTTAAAATAAATGCTGAAAAGGCAGACTTGAGGGGCGCCTGGGTGGCTCAGTGGGTTAAAGCCTCTGCCTTCAGCTCAGGTCATGATCCCAGGGTCCTGGGATCGAGTCCTGCATCGGGCTCTCTGCTCAGCAGGGAGCCTGCTCCCCCCCCCCCCACTTCTCTGCCTGCCTCTCTGACTACTTGTGATCTCTGCCTGTCAAATAAACAAATAAAATCTTTTTAAAAAAAAAGGTAGACTTGGGGTATCACTGAAGAATCACTGTGAGACACCTACCTACACTTAAGATGCAACACGACTGCAGTTTAGAAAAATTACCCAGCAGCGAAAAGCAGCAGTGACTGAACCAGTAACAGGTGAACAATGGTCTGAACAACACAGAACTACAAACCAAGTAATTAAAAAAAAAAAAAAAAAATCCTGGCTAGCATCACAGTAAATAGGTAGGAAAATAAGACAGTGGATCAATCAGAATCTATTTTTTTAAAGATTTATTTATTTTAGAGAGGCAGAGAGAGAAGTGTGAGCAGAGGCAGGGACAGAGGGAGAGAAAGAAACTCAAGCAGACTCCCCACTGAGTGTGGAACCCAATTCAGGGCTCAATCCCAACCCTGAGACTATGACCGGAGCTGAAAGTAAGTGCCCCAGAATCTGTCCATTAAGAAACTCCAAGTCAGGGGCGCCTGGGTGGCTCAGTGGGTTAAGCCGCTGCCTTCGGCTCAGGTCATGATCTCAGGGTCCTGGGATCGAGTCCCACATCAGGCTCTCTGCTCAGCAAGAAGCCTGCTTCCCTCTCTCTCTCTGCCTGCCTCTCTGCCTACTTGTGATCTCTGTCTGTCAAATAAATAAATAAAATCTTTAAAAAAAAAAAAAGAAACTCCAAGTCACGTCCACTAAATGACAAGGATCAAAGAGAAGTCAACGAAAACATCGGTATTTTGAATCCGGAATATTAGTGGGATGTGAATTGACTGATAAATGTGCTGGTTTATTTTGGGGTTGGGGATGGGTAAAAAGCAATGGGTTTGGTTTTTAAGATGCTGCATCGGTCTTATTGCACACCAGTCATCCTTTGTTAATACTAAAAGCAAGTCTGACTTGCTGACCGTACAGGACTGAACAGTCCGATTTTCAGACACGAGGCAGATGTTGAACAATCCCATAATCCCATAATTGCTAATCCCTCATAATCCGGGGTTAGCACAGAGGTTAAGGGCTCCGTCTCAGGAGACTGCCCCACTTCCGATGGTCAGCTGCAAACGGGGTGCCGCGGTTACCCATAATTCTATCCCCCAGGCTAAATAATTCAATTGAACAACTTACAGAACCCCTCACAGAACCCAGGCTAACATGATACTTGACAGTTCACTATCAAGCATAAAAATGGAGAACCAGATGTAAGTAGGATGAAGCTAGGAAGGGTCCAAGCGCAAAAGCCTCTGTCGCCATGGCAAGGGTATGCCACCCTCCCAACACAGGCATGTGGGAAGCTATCCCAAATCCCTTCACTGAGGGATGTTTACGGAGGTCTCATTAGATAAGCATGCCTGGTAAACCACTGACCAAAGATGACAGAACTCCATCTCCAGCCCATCTCCTACCTCCCAGGAAATGAGGTTGAGGCTGAAAACTGTCACCCATTAAACACGTGGCTGGTTTTTCAGGCAACTGGCCCCATCCTGAAGCGACCTAGGTTACCCCCCACCAACAGTGAGTCGTTCATTAGCATACAAAAGACAATAAACTCAAAGGGTTTTAGAAGCTCTGTGCCAGGAACCTGTTCACCAGAACCTCACAATGCAACCTTATTAGAAATAGGATCATTACAGATAAAATTGTTAGGATGAGGTCAGACTGGATTAGGATGGGCCCTAAACCCAATGACTGCTGTGGCAATTCCACTTCTGGGTATACTTTAAAAAGAACTAAAAACACAGGTTTCAGAGGTATGCATACACCCATGTTCACAGCAGCACTCTTCACAACAACCAAAAGGTGAAAGCAACTGAAGTGTCCATCAGCGCACACACGGATAAATGAAATGTGGTCTAGCCGTACAATGGGGTATTATTTAGTCTCGGAAATTCTGACACCTGCTACAACATGCACAGACCTTAACACTCTGCTACGTGAAATAAGGCATTCACAGAAAGACAAACGGCAAATGAGTACTCTTATACGAAGTCCCAAGAGTAGCAGAAATCATAAAGACAGAAAGTAGACTGGTGGGTGCCGGGGGACAGGGGAATGGGGAGTTAAAGAGTGTTTTACCGGGACAGAAGGAGTGAGAAGGTGGAAAACAGACAAAATCCGACTGGCCATGATTTCATATTGCTGTAACTAGATGATGGGACATACAGGAACTATGCAATTATTTTTAAGCTGAAATTTTTCCCACAACAGGTTTTTTTTTAAATAAAAGATATTTTAAAGTAAACTATGAATAATTTCCTACTTCTGACAAAGACTTAAAACATGTGACTGTACTGCTGATGAGTGTGTGGGAACACAGGCATTCTCTCTGACTAGTGGTGGCAATGCAAAACGGCACAAATCCTACACAAAATTGTGTCTGACAATCACTGGCAAAAATCTACATGTCTTTCTCTTTTTATCCTCACTCTAACAAGTCTAAACCAAAGACCCACTGGCAAAAATACAAAATGACCTTTGCACAGACTAAGCATGTGAGCATGAAATAAATACTATGTATTGGTTACAAATACATAGAGGTAGATGTGTTTCTTCATTTAACATCCTGACATTGATACGTAACAGAAATATATATTGGAAACACATCAAATTCCTGGTAGTGTGAGACTCTGGAGAAGAGTTCTGTGATCACACAAAGCATAATGGGGAACTTATCTGTAATACTGTCCTTCATTTAAAAGACAAACCTGATGCAAACGTGAACAATTGTTAAGTGCTAATTCCAGCTCTGAGGCTAATGGGTTTGTCATGCTATTCCTTACAGTTTATTTTACTGAATGATTTCTCTCAGCACACAGGTCAACAGGAAGTGAGAGGGACCTCAAGAAGCTTTGGCCACAACGTGCGAATATGGAACAGATGCTTGAAGGGGACCTTTTACGATAAAGAAAAAGTATTTGTGTGTGTGTGTGTGCGTGCGTGCGTGCGCGCGCGTGTGTTTAATGTAGGAGCAAGCGCAACATGTGCCAGGGTCTGTGTGGAAGGGAAAAGTGATCAAACGTGAGGGCGAAGCAAAGAAGGGAAAATGACCGGCAGTGAGGTCCCAAAGGGAAAACTGCTGGGAATCCCAGCCCAGGTGTAAATTCATGCAAGCGTGGGGGAAAAAAAGTTTGTGGTTGAAAAGGCTTTTTCTGAAGAAAGCAATCTCATCCCCTAACACCAAAGAAATAAAAACATTTTTAAGTAATGCAGCAAGACACAGCTACAGGAACAGTGGCAGCAGAAAACAACTAGAATTCCCAGAAGGAAGGAAGAACAACTCTCAACATGGATGAACCTGTGCTTCGACAAAGACCACACCTACTGAGGCAGAAAGCAAGAGGGTATTTTCTTCCCCCGCATACGGAACATAGAGATGGAGATGGAAAGAACCATGATTCGAAATCCTAGGAAATAAGCTAAGAACTCTCAGCCCATTTTTATTATTCTTACATTTCCTACAGTCACCTCCCTTCTGCTCACGTTTAGAACACGGACAAATCCTTTTTGCAAAGCTGCAGTTTACATGTGTCACAATGAGCAGAACCAAGAGAGCAAAAGATGTCCACGTAGTCTGACCGAATCAAGAACAATGCAACCCTGAAGACCAAGGGGAAGATTAGCCTGGCAGGACGAGCACGGTCGATGCTCCCACCTGCGGACTCTCCCTGGAAGGCCAAACGTGGTGCTAAGCATTCATTCCATTTCCATAAGGGAGCACTTTTCCTGAGAGCAAGATTACAGGTATCTACTAGAATTCTTACGCCTTTCACTTACACAGCAACCAGAGGTCTATAACTAACCCAACTCTCTTACTTAGCATTCTCACTATTTTCTCTCTTCCAGGAACCTGAAACTTGGATTAGAAACAATATAGAACATTAGCTTGAATAGGGTTCTAGTCAATTACCTAGCCAAGGGCCAGCAAATTTCAGTCCACAGGGGAAGAAGGGTCTGCCACCTATTTCTGTCCAAATTTGGCTACTACCTATTTATTTTATTTTATTTTATTTTTTTATAAACATACAATATATTTTTATCCCCAGGGGTACAGGTCTGTGAATCGCCAGGTTTACACACGGCTACTACCTATTTTTGTAAGTAAGCTTTTATTGGAACACCGTATGCAATTCAGCAACACATCATTCATAGCTGCTTTCAACCTACAAGGCAAACAGTAATTGCAACAGAAACCACGTGATCTGCAGCGCCTAACAGGGTTATTATTTGGCCCTTTACACATAAAGTTTGCCAATCTTTGCTCTAGTCCAAAGGTTCTCAGCCTTCTTCTTTTTGCGTCAACGCCATTCTCATGTATGATACACTCAAATTCTGAATCGCTAACAAACAGTCAAAATTCTGTATTTTATAGACAAGTAAATCTAGACCCTTTATTTAAACCGTAACTAGAAAAAACAATCAGGGTACTGTTCAAGACCTTTGAAAGTGAGCATATTAGCCCCACAGAGTGAAACTACCAAATTGAGTAACCAAGCAAAATATTCAGCGAGCGTCCCTACGCCATGTTATTCCGAAAAAAATCTGTAGTCACTGTTTTAATGATCTCTCACAGGGGGCGCCTGGGGGGCTCAGTCTGTTAAGTTTTGGACTCTTGATTTCAGCCATGATCTCACGGTTGTGGGATCAGGCCTCACATCTGGCTCACGGGCTGGGAGTGGAGTCTGCTTGAGATCTTTCTCTCTCTCTCTTTCCCTCTGCTCCACCCCCAAAATAACCATAAATAAGTAATCTCTCACGGATATGGGCCCCTGGACAGGTTCTCCCTAAAATGAACCATGTGATCTGTTCAGGAAGTGTACTGCACATTGACCGTCTGCCTGCCATACACAAGATTTCCCCTTCCTGCGTGTGGATATCAATCACAGTAAGACAGGGCTCTGTCTCCCAATGCGGAAACTATAAAAGGTAGATCCTTGATTCTCTATCATCCTGGGCAGCCTGGAAGAGGACAAGTGGTCTGAGCTCAGCCAACCAGATGTTCCCATCAGGACTTAGAGGAAATGATGCCCCATTTCTTTTTCCAAGAATCTTTTTTTGGGACACCTGGGTGGCTCAGTTGGTTAAGCAGCTGCCTTCGGCTCAGGTCATGATCCCAGCGCCCTGGGATGGAGTCCCACATTGGGCTCCTTGCTTGGCGGGGAGCCTGCTTCTCCCTCTGCCTCTGCCTGCCATTCTGTCTGCCTGTGCTCGCTCTCTCTCCCTCTCTCTCTGACAAATAAATAAATTAAAAAAAAAAAATCTTAAAAAAAAATTTAAAAATTTTAAAAAATTAAAAAAAAAGAATCTAGACCCTCTTTTTAAAAAGTGAAACCTTCAAAGATAAGAATAAAAAAAAGTAAAACCTAAAAACTGGTGAGGATCAGCGGCTACACAGGTGAAACTCAGGGGAAGAAACAAGAAAAGGAGAAAGTCCCCCCACCAATCCCTCTTTTGCCTTCCACAGACTAAGTATCGGCTGTGCGGACTGTGGTCACTATACTCGCCACAACGCTACAGAGAAAATGCAGGAATATGCTTCTTCCCCGGGCCTTTGTGGGGTTCTGCCTTAGACAGCGAGGCGAGGCAAGGCACTGGCAGGAGTCCCGATTATCATTAGTTATTCTCGTGTGGCAGAGGCAGGACACACCAACACACACACACACACACACGAGACAGGAGGCCGTCAGGGAGCTGGGAGCTCAGAAAAACCATGCCGCTGCACCGGGCTTGCAGGAGCTGGGAGAATCAGTGGTGACTTCCCAACACGTGCAGTGCTGCAGACCAAGAAAGCCCCTGAGCTTCCCCAAGAGTCTTCAGGGTCACAGGACTTCCAGGCAAACTCCTGACAACCAGGCTGAGACTATCGGAGGAAGTTTCCCTAACCGTTGTACCTCCACCTTTCTAAGGTCGTGTAAGCCTGTAATTCCGGTATTAAAATAGCTTCGAACTCGAAACACATAGCATGGCTTCTGTTCTGACTGAAGCAGAGACTGAGAACGCTCCAGTAGTTTCCAGCACTACTGAAGAGCTTAACAGGCTTCGCTGGACTTCAACCAGCTATCATGTTCACGTCGGTTTTCTCCGTTGATGCAACCTCAAGTCTTCCTTTCACAGACGTGAGAAGCAAGACTAAGCAAAGTTAGCAGACAACAAAACCAGACCAACTCAGGTCTACCGAACACCACGTGCGGCGCTCTTGCATTTATTTAGGAAGCAAGCGTAGTAACATGCCCTCTGACTTCCTACACAGAATACTACAGGGCAACCACAACTTCGCCGAGGTTTCGGTAGGGAGATCACTTCCTCACCGCACGTACTGAATCGCGCAGGCACAAGGGCTAGAGAGGCTGCAGTCTGGTGGTGCACAAGCCACATACTCTCTGAGTTACACTGTCTTTTCTTACTTGACTCAGTTGTGAGCATTTTAAAAAACGGTATTATGTGTAAGTATTAGAATTCCTTCTTCTTTCAAGAAAGAGGAGAAAATACCGAAAGATCAAGAAGAGCAGACACATTTAGCCACAGCTGAAGCAGCTGAAGATAAACTGCATTTGGCCAAAGAGGAACAAGGTCCCTCCTGCAGTAGCAGTGGCCGCCCGGAGCGTGCCTGGAGCGCGGCACCAGCAGCAGCCGAAGCCGGAGGCCCAGAAGCGGCGCTGAGGGCCGCACTTCTCCGGCCGCGCTCGGCCAGGCATTCTTTCGCTCCCTCTAGGAACTGCCAAGGCGCCCAGCTTCCCAAAAGCGTCTTAACGACTGCCTCATTATTCTTATCCTTTGTACATAAGTGAAGCATCAGAAACCAATAATAAGAGTTTCAGGTGTGTACAGAGGAAATGAAAGGGAGAAAAACACAAGAAAATTTCCCAGAACTGAAGATGCGTATTTCCACACTCAAGTGTCCACCAAGTGCAAAGCACAACAAAAAGACCCAAGCTAAGGAAATTTTAGAACACTGAGGAGGAACTGTTAAATCCTCCAGGGAAAGAAAAAGGTCACATACAAAGGACTCAGAATGCCATCAGACTTTTCAACAGAGGAACTGGAAGCCAGAAAAACAACACCGCACCAGCACCAAAAATCTACGGAAAATGAATCCAAGTCTGGAATTCTAGGCCCAACCAAATTCATCAATCAAGTATAAGAATAAAGAATTTGTTCACACACACGAGCCTCAAAAAATTTACCTGTAACACACCAGAAATGGTAGTGTTGAACCCTGCATTAATTCAAAAATATAAACATAAAAAATTACTCTTCCAGAAAAAATTATTAAAACTGACCTCTATGGGGGCGCCTGGGTGGCTCAGTGGGTTAAAGCCTCTGCCTTCGGCTCAGGTCATGGTCCCAGTGTCCTGAGATCGAGCCCCACATCGGGCTCTCTGCTCAGCAGGGAACCTGCCTCCTCTATCTCTCTGCCTGCCTCTCTGCCTACTTGTGATCTCTATCTGTCAAATAAATAAATAAAATCTTTAAAAAAAAAAAAAAACTGACCTCTATGTCAGAAGAGCATGCAGCTCTTGATCTCGGGGTCATGAATTCAAGCCCCATTTTGAGTGTAGAGATTAAACAAATAAATAAACTTTTTAAAAATGACCCAGAGATTTCTAAAAAGCTAAATAGACCAATAATGGTTGAAGAAACTGAAAAATTAAGAGCTATCAAACCCAACTGCTGTTCAGACAAAAGTTCTTCCAACTTTAATTTAAATTTTTTTTTATCTTTTACACTGTCCCAGAAAACTTCACAACTCATTCTAGGAAGCCAGTGTTTCATTTAAAAAAAAAAAAAAAAACAAAAACACAGGATAGCACAAAGCACACACAAACACAAAGGAAAAAATCTGTAATCCACTCTTTCTTATGATCACAGGTAAATCCTAAAATTGAAGTCCAACAATATACTAAAAAGAACAATATGTTAAAAAGAATATATATTTAATATATTAAAAAGCACACAGAAGGTTTTGAAACCAAGAACGCAAGGCCGGTTCAGCACTAGAAGTCTATCAATACATTAAGAGACTGAAAAAGGGATCCCATAAATCACCGCAACAGATATGGAAAAAGCATTCGATAAAATTAAATGCCCAACTCAGAAAATAGTTTTCTTTGCCAAAACACTATCAGAAACCTACAGTAAACACCATATTTAATGGCAAAACATTCAAAGAACACTCGTTAAAACTCAGAACAAGATGACAAGACAGAGATGCTGTCACCACCCATATTCTTCAACATCATACTGGAGGACTGACAGTGAAAACCTCTGAGACAAGGAAGAGAAAAAGAAATGAGAGCTATAAATACCAGAAGTTTCTGCAGGTATGACTAACCAGAAAATCTAAAGTACCAAACTATTAAAACAACATTCAAAAAAACCAGCTACATATAATTCGATTATATTTTTAAAAGGCTTTTCTGTAATAGGCCAATAACAAATGAGAATGTACAAAGATTAAAAAACTACGCCATCCACAATGACAAATACAAAGTATTTGAAAATAAAACTAACAAGAAATGTGAAAGACCTACATAAAGAAAATTTTACTGGGGCGCCTGGGTGGCTCAGTTCGTTAGGTGTCCAAGTTCTTGATTTCAGCTCAGGTCACGATCTCAGGGTCAGGAGATGGACTCCCATGTCAGGGGACCCGCTCAGCAGGGTGTCTGCTTCCCCCTCCTCCCCCTCCCCAGGGCACAGGCTCTCTGAAATAAATAAATCCTTTAAAAAAAATTTTTTTTTTACTTAATGTAAGTTCCATAAGGGTAGGGATCTCTAGTATATTTACTATCTATCCAGGCTCTTGGGTTAGTGCCCAGCAGAGCAGGTACCGAATAAACAAATAAACGTTTGGTAGAGATGACTGACAAAAACAAAAAGCTTGACAGAAACATTCTTGTTATTAGATGAAAGGACTCATATTGCAAAAACGTCAAACACTCTCAAATTACGTAAAAAGACTCAATGCCATCTCAATAAAAATTCCCGTAGAATTCTTTATAAAACGTGATTGATGATTCTGAAGTACATTTTTATTAAATGCACAGGACTAATCAAGATATTTCTGAAAAGGAACACACCATCATATATGCGTAACATTTACCCGTACGTACCTGCATATATATGCACACACACACCCTGTGAAACAGTATATTGTAAAAAACTTAATGGGAACTTAATATATTACGAAGATGGAAAAGATGGAGAGTTCAATAAATCATATTAGAACTGTTAAAAGTCCCAAAACCACAGAACACCCAGAATAAAACTCCAAAAAATAAAAGCTAAATATAAAAAAGTGCAGAAGCATAAAATGTTAAAAAGCATAGACGAGGGGCACCTGGGTGGCTCAGTGGGTTAAAGCCTCTGCCTTCGGCTCAGGTCATGATCCCAGGGTCCTGGGATCAAGCCCCGCATCGGGTTCTCTGCTCAGCAGGGAGCCTGCTTCCTCCTCTCTCTCTGCCTGCCTCTCTGCCTACTTGTGATCTCTGTCTGTAAAATAAAATAAATAAAATCTTAAAAAAAAAAAAAGGCATAGATGAACTCTTGGCATAGAGACACCATTACAAAAAGAAGAAAAAGAAAAAACTTGTAAAACCAAGTGACATTTAAGAATAAAAATTTTAAACTTCCATATAGTGAAAAGTTTAAAACAAAGTTATTTATAGGGGAAGCAGAATTTTTTAAAAGGGGTTAATAATTCTGATAAAAAAATAGAGTGAAGTAATGTATAAATAACAACAAAGAGATCAACGACCCGATTAAAAAAAAGGCGAAATGATATAAACATACAACTCACAGAAAAATAACATATGAGAAGATGCATGACTTGTCTGGAGATCAGAAAAATATAAAAACATTATGGTTATTTCTCTGTCCCAAGATGAACAAAAATGAAAAAGACTCTTAAAAGGGGCATGAAAAACGGACCCCCCACACACACTACTGAGGGAGGATAAAGTGGCACCAACTTGTTTTTAAGGGCACTGGCGACAGCTACCACGATTTTAAATAAATGTAACTTGAAAGACAGTATTTCCACCTGTAGAGGTAGGGGTTCTCCGGAAACACCTGCAGAAGCACACCAAGTTGTGTCTGTAGATGTTCAGCGCAGTATTTTCCACAGCAGTTTAGAAGTAGAAGTAACTGAACTTGGCCCATCAATAGAAAAACGATTAAATGATCAATAGTGGATCCATAAAACTCTCACCTATTGACATGGAAGATCCCCAGGACCTCCTTTTTCTTTAAGATTTTATTTATTTATTTGAGAGAGAGAGAAACGGCGAGAATGCGAGGGGCAGAGCAGAGGGAGAGGGGGAAGCAGACTCCCCGAGGAGCAGGGAGCCCCATGAGGGGCTCGATCCCAGGACCCCGAGATCATGACCCCAGCCGAGGTCCAATGCTTCACCGACTGCGCCCCCCAGGCGCCCCCCCAACCCCCAGGACCTACTTTTAGGGGAACAAAGCAAGCGCAGAACACTACATGATTTCGCTGGTACCATAAAAGGTCACAAAACTAAAAATGGCTCCTCTTAAATGTGCACAGAAAAGGGTACACAGGGATTCGTAAGGACATTTCCTACTTCAGTTCCCGCCTTCGTGGAATCACTTGAACCCAGTGCGCAGGAGCTCTGGGTAAGCGGCAGGTGAGGCGGGCAGCACTCCCGTCTCGCGGGGCTTACACACTCCTTACACAACCTTACACGACAGATTATTTTAAGGAAGAAGTGAACAAGGGCGCCTGGGGGGCTCCGTGGGTTAAGCCTCTGCCTTCAGCTCAGGTCATGATCCCAGGGTCCTGGGATCGAGCCCCGCATCGGGCTCTCTGCTCAGCGGGGAGCCTGCTCCCCCTCCCCCCTTCTGCCTGCTTGTGCTCTCTGTCAAATAAGTAAGACCTTAAGAAAAAGAAGAAAGAAGTAAACAACAAAATACGACTCCGAGCTGGGATGCGCGCTCAGCAGGAAGCAAGGCTGCGCAGAGCTAGGGAGGCCGCCGCGCGGCGGGACTGCGTGGGCGTGGACGGGCCCCGGGAGCCAGTCCCCCGGTCTCCCAAACCCGCGAGGGCCCCGGCTTCGGTCTCAGGGCGCCCAGCGGCCGGGGATGGAGCGCGAGCGAAGGCTCCACGCACCGCGGATGAAGCCCGCCCGGTGCTCGGAGACAGCAACCGTCAGACTGCCCAGAGCCGAACTCGAGGACGCCTGCCCTCGCCCACACGGCCGCGCCACAGGTGGACAGCGGGCGCTCGGGAGCACCGCCGCACACCCCGTGCTCACGCGGCCGCGGCCTCCGGGAAGGCCCCGCACACGGGCTCGGGCCCGGCAAGTAACCGCGAAGGTGCGCGCGGGCTCCCAGGCGCCGAGGGGCTCGCCGCGGACACGCAGAGTCGCCGGCGGAAGGACGTGCGCAGCGAACCAGGCCGGCCGGAGGGACGCTCCGCGCGCCGTCCCCGCGGTCCCTCCCCGCCGCACACACGCTGGCACAAGCTGGCCAGAGTTCCGGGCGCGGCGGCGGCAACGCGCTCGCCAGGGCCCGACTCGGGGGCCCCGACGGGCCGGCGCTCCTCCGGCAGGGCTTCCGAGCAGGCCCGAGCCCCTCACGCGCTCCCCCGTAAAGCTCCGCAGCGACGAGCGCTGACGTCCGCGGCGGGGCTGCCGGAATCTGCCCGGCGCCCGGCCTACACCGCCGAGGCCCGCGAGCGGGGAAACCGCCGGGTCGGGCTCGGCACGCGGGCGATCTGGCCCCGCCGCGCACCGCAGAGGAGGCCCGACGGTGGGGGCCCCGCAGCAGCGCGTCCGCGCGCCGGGGCTCGGCCCTCAGGACCCCGGGCCCGAGGCGCCGCACCGCCCCACACGCCCGCACGACGCGGCTTCCCTCCCGGCCCGGAGCCCACCCGAGCCCGCAGGGTCCCCCCGCAAACGCGGTCGCCCGCATGGCTGGTCCGAGCGGCCGCGACCCCGCAGGCCACAGCCTCGCCGGCCGCCGCGCCGAGGGGTCCCGGGCTGCGCGCAGGCTCGCGGGCCACCGCAGCGCGGACCCGACGCGGGAGGCAGGACGACGCGGGCCAAGGCAGCCCCGGCCCGTCCCGCCGCGCGGGGCGGCTCACGTACCTCCGGCGCCGGCTCCTCCGCCCGCTCCCAGGGCGGCCGCCATGGTGTTCACGGGCCTTCAGGGTCGCCCCGCCAAGCCAGCCGGGGGGCCGCCGGCCGGCCGGGGCCCAGAGACGCGCGGCGGGACACGGGGGGCGGCGGGCCGGGACCGGGCACAGGGGAGGCGGCCGGCGGTCTCCGCCTCTCCGGCCCCGCTGCTCCGCAGGAAGAAAACAACAGACTATCGCAACATGGCCGCCGGCCCGCCCGCCGCCGCGGTGCACGCCGGGATGATGGCGACCGGCGGGGCGGGCGCGGGCCTCCTCCGCGGCGCGGCGGCTCCGGGCGGCTCCAGGGACGCGGGGCAAGCGCAGACGGCGAGCAGGAGGGCAGCCACCGCACTCGACTCCCGTAGCCGTAGGGCTTGCTGCGGCGTCGGGGGCGGTTGCCGGCCGTAGTACGGTCCCGGGTTCTGTCGCACGGCGCTTTGCAGCAGTGGGCGCCGCGCTTTCCGGCCGGCGGCCGGCGGGGCGGTGGGCGGGGCCGGCGGCGCTGTCAGGGCCGGGGCGGGGCCGTCAGGGCCGGGGCGGGGCGTGCTCGGAGAGGCGGGGCTTGCGTCCCGGGCCCGGCCGCCGGTGCCTCCCGCGCACAGTGCGCGGTGGATCGCCGAGGTCCGTGGGCGCTTGCGCTTCTGAGCAGCGAGAAGGGCGAGAAAACGAGGTGCCAGTGAGAGACGTCAAAGAAAGGACACGGGTTTGGGGAGCCCTGGGTGCTGGTTGGTAGTTGGGGCGTGGGGGCTGTGGATGCAGTGGGGTCTTAGAGGACACAAGAGCTGCAAACCGGGACTCAGTGACGGCGGCGGTGGGGCTTCCTGGGGAAGGAAAGAAAGGGCCGTCGGGGCAGAAAGAGGACGCCGAGCAGAGACTCTGATGTCGGAGGACTTCCTAGGGACCAAGAACGCCAGCAGAGCGAGCTGGAGGGGGAAGGTGCTCAGGAAGCTGTGAGGGGAGAGGGGAGAGGGGAACAAGGACCAGACGCATCCGGGACTATGGGTTATTTTCCTGAAGCTTCAGGGCGTGTGAGAAGGCTCTAACAACAGTAGTTACATGATAAAATTTGTGTTTTAGGGAGAGGCTCTGGCAGCAGGAGAGCGGATGGGCAGCGTGGAGAGGTAAGACACCCTCAGGAAGCGGCCCCGAAGTCCAGGCAGCAGGTGGCTTCCTGCGTGGGAAGATGGACATGTGACAAAACCCTAGTGGTGGACTACAAGAACTATAAAATTCCGAGAACTTTTACATACGTTTGAAGTTTTTAATAATAAAATGTTTGGAAAAATAAGATTTCCTAGATTAATAACTAATATAATTTTCATCAGAAAGATATAAACCAAAGAATAAGTTTAAAAGTTACTTTGATTCATCTACATGTAATCGTTGCAAAAAATAGTAATGATAAGCTTGGTAAGCAACCTGGAATAACTTAAGTCTCCCTCAGAAAGCACATCAGCACATCCTGATTTCAAATGGTTTGAATCTCTAATCACCTTGCATTATTTTTTACACAGAGGAGGATGGACTTCGTAACTCAGAATATGTTTGTTTTTAAAGAGGTTTCACTGCTGATCTAATGCTACACACACACACACACACACACATATCCTGGTGATCTTGAGGATTATTCAAAAAACAAAATACCCAAAGATGAAACAATCTCCTAGACACTTTCCAGCCAGGTTGTAATTGAGGAAAGACCTCTCTCAGTTATGAAAGACCTAAAAATGAATTTCTCTAGGACAAGAATCTCTACATTTTTTCATCAGATCCCCACTAGAAAAACTTGAGCACAGACACGAAATATTTGAAGACATTGATAAATTACTGTGAGTAAAGGTTTAACAAACTCCTTTTCTTCTCAACAGATTTCACTTTGGGTTGACTTTTTACCTTGTCCTAGAAACTTAGTGAAGTCAGAACATCAGCTGTGTGTAGAACATCATTGCTCGTGTTAAAGAGGTGCTCTGGCTGGTACACTGCTTCTGGCTAGAGAAAACCGAACGATCTTTAAACATCTGTCAAGAAGCCAGACCTTCAGGCTCTGTTCTAACTGAGTTTGGGGATATATAAGATAAACTCAGGTAAATATTATGAAATGTATCAGTTCCCATGGTCAAAGACACTCCTAAGCCGGGGCCACTCCTACTCCTCCAGTAAGTGGATGGGATTTCAGCACACCAGCTCTGTGCAGGTGCTTCCATGCAGGGGGATCAGAACCAGATGAGAAAGGTGTAGGAGCTGGGAGCTGTTTGCATGGCAGAGCTGCAGAGGGACAGCCTGCTGCCTGGAAGCAGAAAAACATCCTCACTGTAATGACTGCTACTGGACGATATGTAAAAATGAATAGGATCTGAGGACAGGAGGAAAGGAAGGTAACAAAGTGACCTTTCTTATTTTGGTGACTGTACATGATAGGTAGGAAGAAAGTGCTTGTTGGAAATTCACATCAAGGTACTTGAGCATGATACAGTATCAAGTCAGGAGGTTGTTGTCAAATGGCTCAGGGAAAAGGGTTTTTGAATTTACTCTATGTTCAACTCTTCTGTAAGTATTTTATTGCTTTGAAACAAAAAAAAATTTATTAAAAACAGGAAAGGACCAAAGAGAATATTGTTTAAAAATGTAATTGTTGAATTATGGTGATGGTGATGGTATCACAGGTGCGTGCACATGCCGAAACTCATGCAGTCATGTACATTGAGTATGTGCAAGTTTTTGTGTGTCAATCATATCTTCATAGAACTATGACAAATTAACCACTGGAGTAAAATCCCAACAGAAAAGTTAAAGAGATAAGACCCAGTTGAGGGAATTTTAGACTTGAGGACAAGCAGGAAAGGATTGCCCAGAATGGACCACAAAGAGGAAAGGTGTGGAAGAGTGACTGAGGCGTTTCACAACTAGGAGGGCAGAACAAGAGTGTCAGACTGGAGGTCCTCGGAAGAAAACAAAGATCATGGAAGAGAAGAAGTATTTGTGAAGAGGACTCCTGAGAGGTTTTGAGAACCAATGAAAGACATCAGTCCGCAGATACAAGAAGCATAATGAGCATCAATTAAGAAAAGTTCGGAGAGGGGCACCTGGGTGGCTCAGTGGGTTAAGCCTCTGCCTTTGGCTCAGGTCATGATCCCGGGGTCCTGGGATTGGGCCCAGCATTGGGCTCTCTGCTCAGCAGGGAGCCTGCGTCCCCCCTTCTCTCTCTCTCTCTCTCTCTCTCTGCCTGCCTCTCTGCCTACTTGTGATCTCTGTCTGTCAAATAAATAAATTTTTAAAATCTTTAAAAAAAAAGAAAAGAAAAGTTTGGAGAAATCTACAGCTAGATGCATGTGATGCAACTCAAAAATATGTCCAAAAAAGAGAAGACCTTAGAAGTAACGAGAGAGAACCTGCTATGTCTGGTCATGCTGGGGCAGGCTCCCCATACATGTTACAATGTGAAAACTGGACAGATGTGAAACGTACTGTTTTCTTGCATTGGACAACATGCAGCGCTGGACCATGGTCACCGAGGCAGAAGAAACTACCATGGCAAGCCTTGCCAGGAAGCACTTTCTGGACCTTGGGGGAGGAGAGGAAACTCAAGTAAAACACAGCAGTCATGATGACTTGAGAGATCAGAGTTTCAAAGGGTTGATGGGGGGCATTTGTGGGGCTCAGTGCTGGAGATGATGGAGCTATGTCTAGAAAGAGCTCCAGAAATCTGCATGGGCTCACCTTGAATGTGTTGCTGCTGGTGAAACCCCATGAGGATGGGAAAAGTACACAAAGAGTCAGCTGTAAATGGAATGATTCCTGGAGCTCACACCACTGTCCCTATGACCTCCACAGGCCAGTGTTCAGACCTCCTGAGTCACGGGCGTCCCACTTGAGATATGCTGTTCCTCCTGTCCCTGAGCCAGAATTTCTCAAAGTGCCACCCAGTTTAGAAATTTGCTTTGAAATCACTTTTGAGGGGCACCTGAATGGCTCAATGGGTTGAGCTTCTTCCTTCAGCTTGGGTCATGATGCCAGGGTCCTGGGATCCAGTCCCTGATGACCAGGGAGCCTGCTTCTCCCTCTCCCTCTGCTGCTCCCATGCTTGTGCTCTCTCACAAGCTCTCTCTGTTAAATAAGTGGAAAAAATATTTAAAATAAATGTACTAAAATCACATTTGGGTCCTTGTTAAAAGGCAGGTTCCTAGGTTTCATATCAGTTTTATCAAATTTTGATTTCTGGAAATTGGGTTAGCAAATCACTTCCCAGGTGCCTTGTATGCTCATCAAAGTATAAAACCACCTCCATAGATGTTTCAAGTTGGGAAATGTTAGGTTATCCGACGTAGCTTTTTTTTCACTGCTCCTTTTGTGGAACTCTATAATGAGTTCAAATTTTACAGTGGAGGAGTATGTGCTTCCTTGATTTTCCAAATTCAAGTTCGAATCTAGGGGGGTGATGTCTTTAGAGAAACTCTATGCTGTGTGGCAACCTCAGGATGGATGTCAGTGCTAATGGCATAAGTGGTGTCAAGGAAGATGAGGGAAGGAGGCTCGCCAGGCATAGATGTCTAGACTTGGGTCCATGTGGTCTGGTGTGTACCTGGCCTGCTGTGTTCCCAGGGAGAAGGTGCACTGCTGAGTCCCCAGGAGAGTACCATAGAACACAGAACTGCTTTGGGCCAATGCAGAAAAGCTGATGAAGCCACACTTTTTATTTAAATAGCCCTGTTTCTGCTGGGAGCTCAGAATCCTCGTTTATCCCCACACACCACCTATGGTAAGGCAGTGAAGTAGCTTCACCTTCCTGGTGAGAAAGCTAGCTGGCCCAGATCAAATGATGCTGTCCCCTCTGTGAGAGCACACCCTCCTGGGTGCCCTGTGGTATCAGCAGGGTAGGGCCCTGCCTCTCCCAAGACCTCAGCACAACAGGACAAACCCGTTTTTCCCCCTACGTGAACCTGCACATGCAGCCAGCCAACCCCACCCCCCTACACACACACACTTTGGCCTAAACCCTCACAAACTCAGGTTTCTGCAGTGTGATCCTTTTGAGGGACTCATTACTGTGACTTACATAGTCACCCAGTTCTTCTCAGTTATTACTTTTGTAATCGTTCTTTTTTTTTTTTTAAAGATGTTATTTATTTATTAGAGAGATGGAGAGAGAGCACAAGTAGGCAGAGCAGCAGGCAGAGGGAGAGGGAGAAACAGGCTCTCCTCTGAGCAGGGAGCCCGATGCGGGGCTTGATCCCAGGATCCTGGGATTGTGACCTGAGCTGAAGGCAGCTGCTTAGCCAACTGAGCCACCCAGGCACCCCCCTGTAATCGTTCTTTTTAGGGTGCTTTCTTTTCTTAGCCTGTTTTCTCTCATTAAGACATTTGCTTTATAAAGATATTAGAAGGATGTCATCCTAAAGCACACTAAGAGTAAAATATCCCATATGAATTGGATAATTTTAGGTGTAAAGAAGTTAAATAATGCATTTAGTACTGACAAGTGGAATAACCAGCAAGACGTCAAAGACACACCTGAATAATCTACTGTGAAATAGTGTGGAAGCCCAAGGTCCCAAGCCTCGTTGCTTGCTTGAATTTCAGTGGCATCAAAGTGTTAATGTAAGGGGCGCCTGGGTGGCTCAGTGGGTTAAGCAGCTGCCTTCGGCTCAGGTCATGATCACAGGGTCCTGGGATCGAGCACCACATCAGGCTCTCTGCTCAGCGGGGAGCCTGCTTCTCCCTCTCTCTCTCTGCCTGCCTCTCTGCCTACTTGTGATCTCTCTTTCTGTCAAATAAATAAATAAAATCTTTTAAAAAAAAGTATTAATGTGGTCATCGATAATTGCTAACAGAGCAATGGTTTAAGTCTGATTCTCATTTCCAGCTTAGGAGCAGAGCTCCTCATCAGAGCAGCCACACTTCTTGAGCACAAGTGTGTGAAGGAATCTGCCAGCACCCCAGGATGTTTCTTTTGCTAACAGTGATTTATCGTGTGACACATGAGGTCCTGGTGTTACTCTGGTAAGATACTGTTTGCAACTGTGTTTCAGAAGTATGTTGACCTACTCCAGTCAAGAAATGGGCAGAAGACATGAACAGGCACTTCTCCAAAGAAGATATCAAATGGCCAACAGACACATGAAAAAATACTCCACATCACTGGGCATCAAGGAAATACAAATCAAAACCATAATGAGATACCACCTCACACCAGTCAGAATGGCTAAAATTAACCAGCCAGGAAATGACAGATGCTGGCGAGGATGCAGAGAAAGGGGAACCCTTCTGCATTTTTGGTGGGAATGCAAGGTGGAGCAGCCACTCTGGAAAACAGCATGGAGGTTCCTCAAAAAGTTAAAAATAGAGCTACTCTATGACCCAGCAATCGCACTACTGGGTATTTACCCTAAAGATACAAATGCAGTGATTCAAAGGGGCACCTGCACCCCAACATTTATAGCACCAATGTCCACTATAGCCCAAATATGGAAAGAGCCCAGATGTCCATTGACAGATGAATCAATAAAGAAGATACAACATATGTACAACATACAACATATGTATGCACGCGCGCGCACACACACACACACACACACACACACACAGAGTGGGCTATTACTCAGCCATCAAAAAGAATGAAATCTTACCATTTGCAATGACATGGATGGAACTAGAGGGTATTATGCTAAGTAAAATAAGTCAATCAGAGAAAGAATTATATGATTTCACTCCCATATGGAATTTAAGAAACAAAACAGAGGATCATGGGGAAAGGAAAAATAAGATGAAATCCGAGAGGGAGACAAACCATAAAAGACTCTTAACTCCAGGGAACAAACTGAGCATTGCTGGCAGAGAGGTGGGTGGGAGGATGGGGGTAACTAGGTGATGGGCATTAAGGAAGGCATGTGACAGAATGAGCTCTGGGTGTAGTATGTAGGTTCATTTGTTTCTGTTCTCATTGGAGTTCTTCCTCAGTTCTTACTGACTGATTGGCTTACAGGAAACATTCATTTAGTTCTGCAGCCAGAGCTAGGGGAAGGTCATGTCCCTGGAGGTGCCCCTCCCGCCCTGACGCTCCGCTCCCACAACCCCTGCAAGGAACCCAGCTCTTTCAGCTCCAACGCCTCCTTCCTGAATTTCATTTTTGCACAAATGAGCAAATAATGCACGTTTCCTTATTCTTTTTTCTTACATCAACAACCAGACACACACACAGTTTGTTTCATTCTTTCTCTTTTTCTTTAAGATTTATTTATCTGAGAAAGAGAGAAAGAAAGAGAGCTGGGGGTGCGGGGAGCAGAGGGAGAGAAGCAAGAGTCCCCAGTGAGTGAGGCGGGGGGTGGACTCGCTCCCAGGACCCTGAGAATCATGACCTGAGCTGAAATCAGGAGTCAGGTCCTCCCACCTCCTGAGCTGCCCAGGTGTCCCTCATTCTTTCTCTTTTGCTGGTGGCCTGTGATTTGGTGGCTGGGACCTGTCAGCGGTGGCCTTCGTCCTCCTCCAGTGGGAGGTGGCCCGTGGGTCCGCTTCCTTGGCTCTTTTCCCTGGACGCGCCCGTTGGGAGCACAAAGGACCCTCGGAGAGCTGAGGGCTGCAGCGGGCCACCCCTGGCTGGGCTCCTCGGCATATAGAGGCTCCAGACAGTAGAGTAAATACGGCAGAATAAATCCCATTATCTCAGAAGCTGTCCTGCAGAATGATAGACACAGATGGTTACTGGGCAGTGCCAGGAAACCCTGCTTCTTGGCCTGGCTGGGACCCACGCTCCACAGTCCATGCTGTCGACATGGCCCATGGCCCACGGGCATGCGCCCTACTTTATGAAACCACGATGACGTCTTCAAGGGAGAGCGGAAGGGAGGCGGTTATTGGAATCGCAATAAGCACTTTTAAGGGGGCTCTCAGCAAAGTGCAAGGGCCCAGGGGTGGGGTCAGGAGCGCAGAGTGAGGCAGGAAGTGCAAGCTGCCCCTTGAGGCATTTCAGCAGCCATGCCCAAGGGGCTGGGCTCCCAGGTGGTCCCAAGGTGTGCTCAGGTAGGGTCCGTTTTTGGGCTTGAAGCCCAGGTGCCCGTGCACCCAGTGGCAGGGAGCTGAAGCAACCCACAGTGTCCCAGAAAGCCACAGCTGGTCTGGCCGCAGGGTCCCTCCCTGGGCCCCGAAGGCCCAGCGAGATAGCATGGGACTCATCCTCTCCGCTGTGCCTGGACCATCACTGAGGAGAGGAGGAAGGGTGAGGCAATCCCAAGCCTCCTCCTGTGCATTAAGTGGAGATTTATAAAAACCAATCCTCTTCAAATAATTCCTACTTGATTTGATTTGACCTCGTCAATTTTCTTTTGTATTATAGATGAGAAAAATGAGATTTTTTTAAAAAATTTCTGTTTTAAAGTAATAGCAGTTAGGATCACACTGAAGGCAGTGAGATAGGAGAGTCAGAAAACCGGATCAGCCACAACTGTGGGGCCTCTAACCAGTCCTGCCCCTCCTCTGTGTCTCCCTGTGCTGGTGTCTGAGGTGGAAGACGAGAGCGTCCGTCCCTGGGGCTGTAGACAGGATGGGGTGAGTTAATGCACTGAGACGGTCCTTGGCCTTGGGTAGGCTCTGGCCCTCAGCAGACGGACACCACCACCATCGTCACCACTAATAGGAACACGGGTACCGTCACTTCCACCAGCATCACCACCAGCTATTGCTAGCAGAGTGTAGACACTGAACCAATCTGGCAGCACTCAGATAATAATGACCTCCAAACCTCTGGTTAATGCCCAGTAAGGGATCCGAATCCCGGTCTGACTCAAGTGCTCTCCATGGTACCTGTGAGTCCCTCCGGGTGTGAGGGGTGGGAGCGGAGGCTGATTTAAAACCCAGACTCCCGGGCCCTGCTGTCAGACACAACCACTGTGAGTCTGGGATGGGGTCCAGGAATCTGTATGTTTACTAAGCACAATGAGTGATTCTGCTGCAGGTTCCTCAGGCCCACACTTTGAGAATCACGGTGCCACCCCAAGACTGTGGCCAGGGGGGTCCGGTTAAGACCCCTGAGCCGTGTCCCAAGCTCCTCTCCCCTTACAGACACACTGTAAAGCTTATTACTCATTAGTTCTAATCTGTAGAAAGTCTGTAAGACAGGAGCCCACCCATCCCTTCCTTGAGCCGGCATTCTATTGGTATCCTTAAATGTCTGGCAGACACTGCTCTACTCCAGCTGGAATATGTCAAGGAAGAAAAGGCAAGGATCCTTGCCCTCATGGAGTTCTAGTCTTACTGGGAGAAACAGGAAATAAGCAAAATGTGATAAATTAACTAAATCATCTGCCAGGGGGTGAAGGCGCCCAAATGGTAAGAGAAGGGTGCTGACACCCTTCTCTTCTTCAGAAGACTGACAGTGGGGCTGGAGCTAACTCCGGTAGCCAAGGTGGGCCCTACTGAGAATGGGACACCGGAACAGAAACTTGGAGGAGGTAAGGGCCTGGTCACAGGATATCTGGGGAAGGCTGCGGGTGGAAGGAAGAGCCTGTGCAAAGGCCCTGGGGCAGGATGGTGCCTGGAGGCCTGAGGACAGAGTCAGCCATGGAACGGATTGCAGGACTAAGAAACGAGGGCCGAGGGGCACCTGGGTGGCTCAGTGGGTGAAGCCTCTGCCTTTGGCTCAGGTCATGATCCCAGGGTCCTGGGACCGAGCCCCACATCAGGCTCCCTGTTTGGCAGGGAGCCTGCTTCCTCCTCCTCTCTCACTCTGCCTGCCTCTCTGCCTACTTGTGATCTCTCTTTCTGTCAAATAAATAAATAAAATCTTAAAAAGAAAAAGAAAGATTGGATCAATGTATCATCTCCCATGCAATTCTTGTGATTAATACATTTTTTGTGTGTTGTAATTCGACAGATGGATCATAACATCTCCATGGGGTTCCCTTTCTATTTGATTGCTCCTCAGGTTAAACATGCTTTCCAGTGTCCACGTTCCTTCATAATGACCTCTTTCATGATTTGTCTGTTAGTCCTTTTACCTCTAAGGTGGTATCTCTATCAGGAGGCAGACTAAGGCCATTCACCTTGAGAAAGAAAACATCATGAAGTCCTGTCAGCTTGACATCTTCTCCTGCTTAGGATAATGTGCAAAAGAGACAAGGAAAATGTATTTCTATCAATCTTTATGTTGTTCGCCTCTTGATTTCTTGAAAAATAAGAAAAACAAAGTAGAATTTCTGACCTTTGAGTTTTCCATTCCTATGCCACGGTTTCAAGACAGTGAAGATATAAATATTCTTTACACAGGATCTTGTCCCTCTTAACCCACGACCGATGCCTTATGTTGAGGTGGTGCGGTGGCTTACGGAAGAACCGTCTCAGAGGACACAACTGTTTGTACACGAGGGGTCGTCAGACATGTTTAGGAAGAAAACGGTGACGAAGAACATGGCTAGCTTTTCTCAGATGTCCTGACAGTATCTCAGGAGGCTCCCGACACCACTTGAATTCCCCTCTTGGTGACTGTCACGTCACCTCTACTGGTGGCTGTCAGCACTGCATGGACAGCACTCCAAGAAAGGACCGGTTTTGGAATACCACACATTGAGTATGGAGGTTACTTAAAAACAGAATATTTACAAAAATAAAATAACCAAGTGGACACATTTTTTCATTTTCTTCTCCTCCTCCTCCTCCTCCTCCTTCTTCTTCTTTTAATGCACCAAACCAGTATCTTCAAACTACTTTGAAATACAAACTCCTATTAACTTTATATTCTCCTTTATTTTTACACACAGTTTCCATGAGCTACACAGGAAGACAGTAGAGCAAAAAGGAGCCCTCATTGTGGGTCCCTTTCTAACTGAAATGTGGCTCATCAGATACTTATCTTCCATTATTTGGTGAAAGATGCATATTATTTTTTTCCTTTCCAGTCAGAATGATTTTTTTTTTTTGGCAATAAATTTCCTGCTGGGGGAGCATTAGGGGCGATCTGCAGGAGCAGAGCAGACCCATTTAGGCGTCTTCAACAATGCAATGTGCTGCTCACAGCGAAAGTCTATGAACAAGCGAACGAGCTGCCGTTTGGAAAGATGCGCCTGTTGGACACCGGCTTCCCGACGGCACCGCTTGGTCCGTCAAGGCTGCTCTTCTCAACAGCTCTGAGTCCAACAGTGAGAGTTAAAATGACACAGAGATGAGCTTTGGGGACCCGAGAATTAACACAAGCCTGCGTGTTACCTTGTTTCTGTGTCTTCCGTGCACGAGGAGCGCTTCTGGTCAGACGCAGCCACCAGTGAAGTCGGTGGGACCCGACCCCGGGCTGACACGGCTGCTCAGGGCTGATGGGCATTCACAGGTCCACCGCTCGATGCCGAAGAGCCCTGTGTGGGGGACCGCTGAGCAACCCCTCTCCCCCCAAGTGGGGGGCTCGTCGACCGGCCGGGGGGGCACGTAGCCTCTCAGGCAGAGTTTTGCAACGAAGGAGGGGTCCTGACAGAGGAGCCCATCGCAGGAACTTGCCCACTTTGTGCAGCAGAAAGAGCACCTCCCACCTCCTGGGGAAGGAGGCCTTGACGGATGTCGTGAAGCTGTGATCTCCTCAGAAGCCATCGTTTCAGGGCTTTGAAGATAAATGAGTGTGTACATATTTCGACGTGCAAAACGCTGCTTGCGACTTTAGAAGAATCCAGCATCTTCTTGCCTTTTGAAGCTCCCACAGATACAAAACACCGTTGTTTTCCTGGGCACCGGTTAGTTTATTGATCTAGTTGGACAAAAAGAGCAGAACCATGAAAAATTACTCCAGCAAACATCCCTCTCATCTTCCGGCGGTGAGGCGTCTTTACAATCTGATTAAAACACTTTGAAACAAATGAAATGGCTTTCGGTGCAACAGCAGCGGGCATCCAGGTATCTCCCCTGTGTCTCTCAGCTTTGGGAGCTCGCGTTGGAGCCAGAAAACCAGAGTCTCAAACCTCAAACCTGCGTTCTTGACTATGTTTTCCTCCAATGCCTTTTAGCAACCCCTGTTGCAACGTATAGAATTTATTTCTGGGAACTCTCCCGTCTCTCCTGCTAGGTTCTGTGCAATTTCAGGACCAGGTGCTCCAAGGTTCCCAGCCTCCCTGCAAACAAGGAAATGAACTCAGACTGTGGGAGTGGCCGGGACAGAGGGGGGCATGGCCAGGTGAGGGGGGTTCCAAATGGTGACCACCCAAGTCAGCCGCTTACTGCCCTCCTTCTGCCCCTCCCACCTCCCCTTTGGAGGCATCCTGGGTGTTCATTTTAACCTTATGTCACCAATGTCAAGTGTTCTGAGAACCTCTTCTACAAAGACATGCCCTACAACTCACGGCACTGGTTTGAAGGCAGAGAAATAGCCAACCAGCCTGTCCGTGCTTCCTGGTGGCAAATGAACTGGGATACTTTTTTTTTTCCTTTAAAGATCTTATTTATTTATTTGGTAGAGATCACAAGTAGGCAGAGAGGCAGGCAGAGAGAGAGGGGCTTGATCCCAGGACCCCGGAATCATGGCCTGAGCCGAAGGCAGAGGCTTTAACCCACTGAGCCCCCCCAGGTGCCCTGACCAGGATACTTTTGAAAAAATCTCTAGTCCATATTGTGTGGCCTGCAGTTTTGGGGGTGGGAAGGGAAGCCCAGGAGTCTGTATTCTACAAAGTTTCCAACAGCGAATTGAGTTCCCCGTCCCCAGTGCCCCTGCCCCTTCCCCCAGAACCAGAAATTGCCCGCTTCAGACTTCAGAGCTGTCTGCGGATGTCTTTGTTCATTCACTGTTCGGGTAACCTGGACAGCCAAGGGCATGCCGCGGCCACCTGTTTAGAGCCCCAGGGCTCTCCAGCAAGTCACCAGCTGAGCCTCGGGTGGGGTCCTGGAGGCCAGGAGTAACACACACTGCTTGCCAGGCTTCCCTTGAGAAGGGCAGGAAATAAGGTAGGAAAGACTGCTTGTGAGGGGCTGAATTATTGGTCAAAACCGAAGTCAATAGTTCCCATAGCTCATATTCGCGGGACACTAGTGATAAGGTGACAGATCCTGATCCCAGGAACTCTCACAGATCAGAATTTATTTCTTCCAAAATTAACGCTTTTTCTCATTAGATGTTAGGATTTTGTAGGTTTCTTCCCTTTGGAGGTTGTTCACAGTTTATTTGTTTTTGAGAGGAGTTTGAGTTTAGGACGCCTGGGTGGCTCAGTCGGTGCCGCGTCTGCCTTCGGCTCAGGTCCTGATCTCAGGGTCCTGGGATGGAGCCCCACGTTGGGTTCCCTGCTCAGCGGGCAGCCTGCTTCTCCCTCTCCCTCTCCTCCTACCCCTGTTTGTGCTCTCTTTCTCGTTCTTTCTCTCTCTCAAATAAATAAAATTTTTTTTAAAAAGCTTGAGGGGCTCCTGGGTGGCTCAGTCGGGGAAGCGTCTGCCTTTGGCTCAGGTCATGATCCCAGGACTCGAGTTCCATGTTGGGCTCCCTGCTCAGTGTGGAGTCTGGTTCCCTCTCCGCATTCCCCACTCTCGTTCTCTCTCTCTCAATAAATAAATAAATAAATAAATAAATATCTTTAAAAAAATTTTAGGGGCACCTGGATGGTTCAGTTGTTAAGCTTCTGCCTTCAGCTCAGGTCATGATTCCTGGGATCGAGCCCCACATCCGGCTCCCTGCTCAGCGAGAAGCCTGCTTCCCCCTCTCCCACTCCCCCTGCTTGTGCTCCCTCTCTCGCTGTGTCTCTGTCAAATAAATAAATAAAATCTTAGGAAAAATCTTTTAAAAGAAGAGCTTGAGTTTAGAATTATAAATAAGATTATTCCTTTAAAACTTTTTTAAATGGAATGCATTGCAAGGCTCGTGAGATTTTACTCTAAAAGCGGTGTGTCCGATTTCGAAATCCACGCGGCCTCGTGGCGCGAACTGCATGGTAGTGACCGAAAACATATCCAAAGCGGCGCGCGCCTCACCCCCAGGGGCCCCCAGCTCTGCACAGAGCCCGGAGCCTGCGGGCCTCGCGGCGGTGCGGGGGGGAGCGGCCCAGCGCCGGGAGGGGAGCCGCGAAGGGAACGCGGGCGAGCAGCCGGTCTGCGGTGGGACCCCAGATGCAGACGGGCCCGAATATGGGTTAGGCGCATCCAGGAGGCGCCGAGCCCGGAAACAGTCACAGCTCGTCGTTTAGAGCTTGGGAGGAACGTTTTTGGGGGAAAATAATGCCAAATGCTGGGCGGCTCCTGGCGGCCTCCCAGAGCTGCCGCCCGCCTCAGGACGGCTGGGCCCTGCTCCGCTGCCGGCAAGGTCAAGGAAGGTTGCAAGGGATGCGCGAGCCGGGCTGGCTCCTGGGCCGGTGGCGGGCCGGCGCGATGCTTCCCGGGCCGCGCCGCTGTGGTCGTGGTGCTTTCCCTGAGCTCCGGCCGTGGCCCTGGGCCAATCTGGCTGCTCTGCACAGGCCACAGGGCCGCCTGGGCCCTCCGTGTTCTCATCCATAAAAACCAGGTGTTTGGTGTGCACAGTCGCCGAGACAGTTGTCAGTTCTCAGGTTCCAAAGACAAAAATCTCAAGGATGACAATGTCCTGTCTGTCGAGGGCCTGCACGCACACATCCCCCCAAGCAGACCTCGAAGATTCGTCCCCCGACGCTGTGCGGAGCCGGCGGCCAGGGGCAGGGAGGGTCGTGAAAGGCTGTTCAGCCCCGCACCTCCAAGGTCCTTAGCGGGGAGAGGCTTTCCCAGGACAGATTGGCCTGTGGGGCCGGAGCTCCTTGGTGAGCCGTTTCCAGCAGACCCCAGGAGGGGCCGGGCCTGGAGCCGCAGAGGCTGGCTGCTCCGAGGGCCCTGGGCAGCTCAGCACCTGCAGCCCGGCGAGGTCGCAGTGCGCGGGGTCTGCAGTGCGGAGGGGACTCACCAGGAAGCCTCTGGGACCATTGTGTGGGGGTGACACGGAGGGGCACATCCCCGTGCCGGCAGAGCCCAGGGCCAACGGACCTGGGAAGCGCAGCCCCCGGTGTGAGGGGAGTGGCCCTCTTCTGGTTTCTATTACGGGAGCAGTTGGCATTTTAAACCCTCTACACATGCTGCTTTGAACCTCCCCCCAATATAATTCAGAGTCAGCACAGGAGAAGGCGAGGCGGCCACCAAAGGGAGAGGCAGGCTGGTGCCGCCCTGCCAGGCAGCCTCCCTCTGGCGCCTTCACGCCCCAGTCGGGCTCCCCACCACACCCACCCTGGACACAGCCTGTTTCTGGGAGGGGCCGTCCCCACCCCACCCATGTGGCCCTGATTATTTCCAGCGGAGGCCAGGACGCATACAAAATGCAAACACGGTGTCGCTCGGGAGCTGTTGGCGCCTTACTTCCCCAGCGTCAGCCTGTTGGAGCAGCCGTCCGGTGCCCCCGGCAAGCAGGCACCCATGTTCCCAAACCCCCATGACAGCGGGAGCCGAGCCCTGCTGCTGGGAGAGGTTCCCAAGACCTGGGGACTCGAGGGGCCCAGGGTTTGGCCAGAACAGGGCTCCCAAGGTCGCAGTCAGGGCGACACCCACCAGAGGCAGCCAACGACAATGGTGGCCTCTCCCACCAAGTGCTATTTCCCATGGTTTTTAGTTCAAGGACAAGTGATGAAATGTTCAAGCTGGAAATGCTCATTTAATAATATCCCCCTTTTTATCGTAGGAAAGAGGGAGCCCTGCAGACACAGTTAGCTGCTCAGGTCCATCCATCCCTGATACATTCAGAAACCCTGTACCAGTGTCTATCGCCCAGACCCCCGGAGGACTCCTGCAAGCAGACGGATTGGCCGGCGCCTTCACAGCACGGACAGAAGGGGGCGCTCTGACAGACCCTGGGCACCACAGCCAGACCCAACTCAGACTGGAGGGCAGGCAAATGTTCAGGGAAGGCTTCCTGGAGGAGGTGACACTTGAATCAAGTCTTGAAGGGCCGGGAGCTTTGGACAAATAAGGAAAGGTCTGGGGAGGTCTGGGAAGGGAGGACCAGCCTGAGGGGACACCTGTAAATGAGGCACACAGGCCTGTAAAAACATGAGAGGGACCGTTAACCCAATGGCAGAGAGAGGGGCCAGTGGCCGGACTTTCACACCAGTGCTAAGGACACGGCATTTTACCCTCGGGCAGTCAGGGGCTGGGTCTGAGTTGCAATTATGTTGGTATCTTTGGAGGAACTTGGATCCAGTCTGGAGGAGGTGGTGCCGTAGGGGCCCCGAGCTAACTGTGTAATCCAGACAGGGGGGAGGGGGGACCGCGGGGTGAGGAGGGACAAGAGACATCCAAACATTCAGTGGGTTGTTTAGAGAGGGTCCGGAAAGGTGTAACCTTGGGCCTCTTGCAGGATCTCTCCTCTGTCCCTCCCCAGCCCTCCCTGAGCCCCGGGAGGCCCACCCCCTGGGGCGTCCGTGGGCTCCAAGCCCTCCAGGGCCAGCACGGTGGTCCCAGGCTGGATCACACTCCTAGTGGGTCGGCGTGGGGTGTGTGCGTCCCTCCACTGAAGGTCGCGCTTCATGAAGTCAGCCTTTGTCGCAACTGTCCTCTCCAAGCTCCAGTCGTCCTGGGCTCAGAGCTGGCGAGGGCCCCAAGGACAGCACTGTCCTTCCCACATTTCTTCAAGCTTCCAGGCATGTTAGTAAACTCTCCTGAAATCACTGAGTTTGGACCTGTTTGCTCTCTGCTGTGCCTAGCTCGGGGCCCTGGGGATGACAAGCAGCTCGAAGGGGGAGCCACGTGGCCCAGGCCTCCGTGTAACCCCTGGCTTCGTCCCGGGGCCACAGTTCCCAGTGGGGTCTACATGTCCTGGCATCCTCGCGGCTCCCTGTCCCAGCTCTGATCCAGCACACCTGCTGGGGCGTCAGCCTGCTTCTGGGAGCCCAGGTCCAGAAAGTCTCCCCCGGCAGAAAACACAGACTGATTCTGTCTCTCAGGCAGATACGTTGGAGAGAGGAAGGTGAGCAGGAAGAACGGTGGTTGGAGGGAGGAGGTTCTCAGATGCTCAGCTCCTTTCCCTTCCTCTTTCCAGAGTTCCTCTGCTACAGCTTAGGGAAAAGCTCTTCCCCGCCAGTCTCTATGCCTAAAGGAGGGAGCGCCCACTTTGCTCATCTGCTGGGTTAATTGCCCTGGGGGTCCCTGCCACCAGAAAGGACAACGCCTTCTAGAGACAGAAGTTTGAGCACGTGCAGGGTTGTAGAGGAGGGGTCCCCAGCCCCGGGTGTCGGAGGACAAACCAAGAAGGGCTCACTTCCTGTCTGCACCAGGAAGGAACCCTGAGCTGGGGAGTTGAGGGGGTCACAGCACCACTTTCTTCCTCTCAGACATCTGGGCTTCTGCTCAGATATTCATGACGTATGTGCTCGTTCCTTAACGTGAGTCATTATTGTCACTTATGCGGAAGGGCAGGGGGTCACACCGGCGTACCCAGGAGGTTTCCAGTCTAAGTAAAAGAGACAAAGCAATTCAATGAAAGAAAAACACCTCTCCCAGTAAATGACATGATGCTTTAAACCTCAGAAGGGTGAGGTTATTGGCTTTTTCTCTTATTCATTCTTTCTTGCCTCGAGGGTCCACTCAGCACTACCTTGCCACAAAACCTTTCCATGTGAAATGCTACGTTAATACACGTTGATTGCTTCTGGTTAAAATGGAATACATTGATTTATTTATGGTTTTAAAGATGTATTTATTTATTTATTTGAAAGAGAAAGAGAGAAAGTGCAGGGGGAGAGAAAGAGAGAGAGAAAGGGAGAGACTGTCCGGCAGACTCCCGGCTGAGCCCAGAGCCCAGTGTGGGGCTCAATCTCAAGACCCTGAGATCATGACCTGAGCGGAAAACAAGAGTCGGATGCCTAACTGACTGAGCCAGCCGGCGCCCCAGAATACACTGATTTTAAAAGGAAATGGTGTTTTATTTCCCATTTTTATTTCGATTTTAAATTGAAAGGGCACTTAAGCTGGTTTTTAAGAGTCAGGCTCGGGGCGCCTGAGGGGCTCAGTGGGTGAAGCATCTGCCTTGGGCTCAGGTCATGATCTCAGGGTCCCAGGATCGAATCCCACGTTGGCCTCCCTGCTCAGTGGGGAGCCTGCTTCTCCCTCTGCCTCTGCCTCTCCCCTGCTTGTGCGCTCTCTCTCTCTCATCAGACGAATAAATACAATGTTAAAAAAAAAAGTGTCTCAGGCTCCCCGCAGCTTCTGGGACAGGGCGAAGGAGGCAGGGCGGCTGTGGGGTTGCTCCCTGGCACCTGCTGGCTTCTCCAGCATTGCCCACCCACCTTGGTGGGGGGAGGCGGACGTGAGGGAAGTATGGGGAGGGGTGCAGCTGGGTGGGGTGGGGAGGCAGGGAGGGTGGGGGTGGGTTCAGGGACATTGGGGAGGGGAGGGAGGATGGGGGTAGGGGCTGTGAATCCCCCCTTGCTGGTGAGGCAGCAAACTGTATGCCTCGGAAAACCGCAGCGCTCCCTCTCTTGCGGCTTCCCGGCAGCACCAGTAAGTTCCACTTCCAGCAAAAGGTGACCATCAGAGGGTGACCCCAGCACTTCCTCTTCCCATCACGTGACACCCACAGGGCGGGCTCGAGCAGACCCTCTTCTCCGCAGCAGGTTGCCCCTGCAGGGTCACAGGAAGCCCTCCTGCTCCCAGGGGTGACCTGCCCCGCAGGGTTACGTGGACAGCGCCTTATTCCTGCAGTGTGACAGGAGCGCACAGGTGTCCCTCACGTTCCGAAAGCTCGAGTCATGCCAGCTGGCTTTGATGGAACACTGACCAGCACACATTTCCTCGATGTCAGAAAGTAGAGCGTGTCAGAAAGGGCCACCGTGCGCGCTATTTTCTCTCTTCTGACTTCTTCCGCTTGGCAAAAATAGGCTTCGCTGTGGGTCTTCTGTAAGAGCAAGTGACGTCACATCCAGAGGCTGCTGCGGACAGCGCGGTCCCTCCCGAGAGTCCTCCCCGTGCACGCAGCCTGGCTGCGTCCCGGGCTGTGTTTGGTTCCAGCCACAGTGGAAGGAAGCAAACCGTAAAGGCGCCTCGTCCAAAGCTCCTCCAAGGTGAAGGGGAAGAAAAACTTTCCTTCTTCCTCTTTGAGTTCTTCGGCTGGTCTAAAAATAATTAATAATTAAATTGACAGAAGACAGATTAGCAGGAGAAAAATTTTGAACATAGAGGAGCCCCCAAAGGCTCAAAGGGGCCCAAAGGGCAGCCAGGTGACTGACTGAGGCTTAACGGACACCGGAGCAGAAGGAAGCGGCGGGTTCGGGGCCGCGAGGGGCGGGAGGCCAGGCAGGGGAGATGTGTGGAGACACAGGTTGACCTCGGACGCAGGTGAGCTCCCGGGCGAAGAGGAGTCTCTGGCCTTAGCCTCCTTCCTGGTCCAGGTCCCCTCCCCAGTGTACGTCCAGGCATCGGAGGGGGGTGGGGGTGAAGAGCTTTTCCTGAATCTGCAATTTCTTAAAAATAATCGGCCTAAAATAATCTTTGCTGAAGAGGCCTAATCAGGGGCGACAAGGTCTGCTCCCCTTCCGTGGCCCGCGACATTATACACATGGTTTGGAGCCTTTTTTTTTTTTTTTTTTTTTACTTAGAAATACGCTCTGGGGATGCTCCCATAGCGGTGCTGTGCCGTTTCCCGCTGACGGGTAGATTATTCCCAACCACGGCTCTCACGGTGGGGCTGCCGTGTGTGACAGCAAACCGTTCTGTCCCCGTGCAAGGGTACGTGTGGCGTGGATTCTCAAAGTGGGGTCCCCGGGTCACCCCATACGTGTATCTTCCCGTGAGGGACTATTTGGACACCACCAGATGGCCCTCTGCGGAGGCCATGCCCATTCACGACACAGGAGGATGATGTCGTGCCGGTGCCGACCTGCGGCATGACCAGCTCTTTGATTTTGCTAGTCTTTCCTTTCAAATCCTTACTCGGTTTTCAAGCAGGTTAGATTTTAACGTGTTTTGTTTTGAGTGGTCTTTATTTTTTAGGGCAGATTTTGAGCAGAATTACTGACTTCCCACGTACCCTCTGCCCCCCACGGCCTGTCCCATTATCAACACACCCCCGTTGTTGCATGTGTGACAGTTGGTGAGCCCACAGCGACACGTCCTCATCACGCGGAGTCCACGGTTCACTTTAGGGTTCGCATCTACAGGCTTGCACTGATGTGTACTGACCGGCCTCCGCCACGACAGTCCTGCCAGCAGCCTGTCGCTGCCATAAAAACCCTCCGTGCTCTGCCTTGTGAGTTCATTTTATTTTGTAAAGAATCCTAGGAGTAGGGGCTCCTGGCCAGCTGTCTGTAAAGTGTGTGATTCTGGATCTCGGGGCCGTGGGTTCGAGTCCCATGTTGGGCAGAGACATTACTTAAGAAGAAATGATTATGGGAGCGTTCTCTTTCTTTTGTGTTACGGATTTTCTTCCTCCTGTTTTGGTACTAGTTACAAAGCCCCGTCCCATGCTGCAATTATATAAAAACTACTCTCCCTTAACGTCTTCTAGTGCTTTTGTGGTTTTGTTTCTTAATCCACTGGGAGCTTGCGTGGTGTGTGCTGTACTCCGGGCCCACTTACTGGAAGCCCGGTCCCTGGAAACACCACCTGCGTCATGTCCTGAGAGCCCCCTCTGGCGGCGTAGGAAGTACAGGGGGACAGGCCGAGGGGCGCAGGGACCTGCTGGGGCTACGCATGGGGGCAGGGCAGGGGCAGGTGGCGCAGGTGGAGAGAAGTAGACTCATTCCCGAAGTATTTAGGGACAAAATCAAGAGGATTAGTCATGAATTAGGACGGGGTCCAGGGAGCGGGGCTGCTGGAAAAGACCCCCAGATCTCTAGACTGCGCAACAGGTGGATAGTGGTCCCACATACGTGAGAAAACTGGGTGCTTGTTAAGGGTCCGGAGACCCCCAGAGCTGAGGAAGGAAAACCAGACTGCATGGGGTCTAGAAGACTCTTACTCACCCCACTCTGGCTTCTTCTCTCTCACTGGGGTGACATGGGACCCCTCCCTAGGCTCCGTTGTCCTCTTTCTACTGGCTCTTCTGCAAGGTCCTTGGGTCACCTCCAACAACTGCACTGGTCCCGTCCAGCCGGTTCCTCTGGAATGCGGTGACCCCCCAACCTGCCAGGCCAAGAGGCTGGGGCTCCCGCTTCCGCACTGCAGACTAGTAGACTCTGATGGGAGGGGAAACCGTCACCTCTCTGCTTCCTCCCATTAGGAATTTCATTCAGCTTCCAGCAACCTATACCAACAAGAACAATGGCTTAAACGTGGAGGGATTTACTTTTTCCCTTATATGAAAAGAAGGCCAAGAGTTGACAGTTAAGGGCTGGTATGGAAACCTCGGGACCCAGGCTTCTGGATGCTCGCTCTGCCTCTGCTTTCCAGCCTCAAGCCTGCCTCAGGGTCTGGGACAACTGCGGGAGTTCCAGCCATCAGATCCACATTCCAGGGAGGAAGCAGAAAGAACAAAGGAAAGGCAAGAAGGACCCATTGCAGCCGCCTTCCTGATGTGAAAACAAAGGCAAAAGAAACGTAGAGAAAATTGAATCTCCTTACAGCTCGCAGCCCACACACAAGTCCTTGGGACAGGCAGAGTGACCGTCCTCCAGGAAGCCAGCTGCCTCCAAATTAATACTTTGCAAGAGGCAGAAGGCAACCTTAGCTTGACATTAGCCCGACCTCCAGGATCCTGTAAAAATCCCTTTAGAAACTTCCTTTATCTCTGCGCCCCTCTCATGTGTGTTAGCAATCATCCTCCAAGCACGTGGGCACCGGTACACATCCGAAGGGTCTCACGACTATGATTTTACTGGACAGCAGTAAATGACCCTTTCCTAACAACAGCTAGCCCCTCGAGGTCCTCAAAACCTTGCTTCCAACTTCCTTAGAGACTTACACTGTCCCCCACCCCCTCCCGACTTGCACGTATGTAATTGGCCACTGTTCACAACCCCAGTGCAGCTCTTTGTGCCGACGGGTCCTGTCCCGTGCTCTAGTAAGACCACGCTTTTTGCACTGAAGACGTCACAAGAATTCTCTCTTGACCGTTTGCTCCCAGATCCCACTTCGTATCACATCATTCCCAGTTTTAAAGAGCTTTTCAGAAGTACCCCCCAGCTCCTTCTGCTTCCAGCTTGGCACCAGGGACTTCATCCAGTGGCCGCCCCTGATCGCCAGAGGACTGGCACTGGAGCCTCGGAGCCGGGTGCCCTGCTGCCCTGACGACAATTGGCGTCCTGGCCCCTGGCACACACGCCAGGGTGTGGGAACAAGTCGCTCACCGTGGCGGCTTAGGAGTGCACGCAGGGGAAATGAGCCAAAGAACAGTGGAGGGAACGGCAGCTTCTGTCCTGCTGGCGAAGGGCGTCATCGTGTCAGGAAGGGAGGTCAGCAAGAGTCTGAGGTGTGCTGGGTGGGCCTTGGGAACTGCGTCAATTCAGGCATCGAGATGGGGGGTTGTCTGTGGCTGTCGGTCCATCGGTCCATCGCACATTTCCTCCTCTCCCACTGAGAGAGCCTGGGAACCGTGACATCCCCGTAGCAAAAGCGGGGAGTCCCCCAAATGCTCTTCTCCAGTAAACGGTACCAAGGCACTTGGAAGAACAGCCAGTCGGGGCTGGGGCGGTGGTTACAAATAACCCCGGGACATCCCTCCCCTCCTTCCTTACCCCACTTCCTTACCCCCCTTCTCCCCTTCCTCCTTTCCTCTTCCTCCTTTCCCCTTTCTTTCTTTCATCTCTCCCCCTTCTCCCCCCCACAAGGCGCCCCTGCCTGCATCTCCAACGAGCGAGCAGCTCTGTTGCAGGCGAGGGGATGAGCATTCACAGCTCAACCAAACGGAGTCAGCCCTGGCTGCTGCTCCCCGAAAACGGAGGTCGGGTGAATTGGGGGAAATCACTCGCCCAGAAATACTCACCCTCTTTCTCCACCTAACCCCACCCTACAGCCTGCTGCTGGTGGGGGGAGGGGGGAAGAGTTGGCCCTGGAGAGCAGACAGTGTGGGTGGAGACCCAGGAACGGGAAGGGGATGGTACTTCTCCGCTTTCCATATTGGGATTTCCATGAGACTCATTTGAATAAAAAGCTTCCTGCTGACTGACCAAAGCAGAGTCCGGTTAAAATGTAAATGTGACGCTAAGTGCCCTGCCTTTCCCTGCACCTGGCCCTGGGGCTGGCTGGTAGGGTGAGAAGGAACAGGGCCTAAGGAAGGGGGGGACCCCGGAGAGTGGGGTGCGGGGATGGGGCAAGGAGGCCCCCAGGACCTGGAGAGGAGGCCTGTGGGGGACCCGACCACGGTGAGGCGCTTCTCAAAGCCCCCAGGAGGACCCTTCCTCCACCTCTGTTGCAGGCTGAGAGCAAGGCCCAGAGGTGCCAGGTGACCAGTGTGAAGGTGCCCCTTCTGCGGGGTGAGGCTGTGTGCTGGGGAGCGTGTGCCCAGAGCCTGCTGCGGCTCCCAGGGCCGCCTGCGCCGGAGAGCTGGACCCGCTGTTGCAGCAGGGCCGGCGTGAGGGCCGCTGGCCGGGTGTGGGGACTGACCAGGATGGAGCTCGGGGACACGGGAGGGGGCGGGGCGGAGTGTAGGGATGGGGCCCCAGGGGTGGGGACAGCTAAGCCGAGGCCAGCTGCCAGCGCCTGGTCACAGGTGCAGGTGTGGCACCTGAGGGCCAGCACTGGTCTCCAGGTAACAAGGGGACACTGGCCGCTGCCTGCTGGTGCCCAGCTTCGGGTCAGGTTCAGAGGAGGTCGGCTGTGAAGCATGGGGTCGGGGCCTCTGATCATGGTCCTGTTGGCCCTGCTGGCGTGGCCCTCGTGGGCTCTGGGTGCTCAGGACCCCGACGTGCTGTGCGGAGGTAAGTGTGGCTGTGGACAGCTTCTTCTCTGCCCGGGGCACCCAGCCGAGAAGCCCCCGGGGCTCCAACGAGGCCCAGGCGCAGGCCTCCCGCCTGCCGTGGCAGCCCCTTCGCCTCTCAGCCTCCTTTTCGGGGGAGACTCGGGGATGCGGGGTCTGCTGTGGGGGTCAGGCTGGCACACCCAGCCTGAAGCACCAGGGGCGCATCTCCTAGAACTTCTTTCAGCAAACCCCCTTGCCGGTCTCCTGGCTGTAACGTTGGCTCCCAGCTTCTAGAATCCATGGGCGGGTTTAGGTTTCCTCGTGATGGGACAAAAGGCAGAAGGGGCGTTCACTCCGACCCGCGAGCTACCGGGCATGAGAAGCAGGGGACGGAACTGGGAAGGACAGGCCTGTGATTGCCCTTATGGTGGGGACGGGGCCCCTATAACCAAGAAGCCTCCGTGCTGGGTCAGGAGCCTGGAAGCTTCTGGATGGCTCTGGACTCAGAACTGTGTCTAGCTCTTCTTCACGCTCCCTGGTCCCCCTGCATGGCCCCTGGGTCTCTGGGTGGAGGGAGGTCGCTGCTGCCTGTCCAAGCTCTACCCTGACCTGTGCTGGCTTCCCTGGCCTGGCTCCGGGGTATGAGGGAGTCCTGCGTGCCCTGTGTGGCCAGGACCTGGGGATGGTGGAGGCGGGGAGGGGCTGGGAGCCCACAAGCCAGTGTGAGAAGGCTGGAGAGGCCACCTGAGCTGAGGACCGAGGAGTGAGTGGTGGGACAGTGGCACGGGGGTTGTGCTCAGAGCGCCCACCATTTCCCCTTTCCCAAGTGGCCTCAGACATGGTCCCCTGCCCACGCCACACAGAGTCAGCAGGCACCTGTGTGACTTCCTTTGTCTGGACCCGGTGCCTGACATCACTTCTTTACTCGAATGCATCCTCTCCAGAAAGCTCCTGCTCACACGCAAACATGTCACTGAGCCTGGCAGGAGCCTGTAGAAAGGGCAAGAGACTCCGGGGCTGAGTCTTGCTCCCAGAGGGGGAGGAGGGGATAAGTGAGCTCTCAAAAAAGAAAGCTGTTTGGACCCTTCTAGAACCGTGGTTTCCAAAGCTCTTTTGAGCAACGGATCCCTCTTTTCCAGCAAAGCTGTCCCCAGAGCACTGTGTGGACAGAGGATAACGTGGGGCCGCCTGGCCTGTCCAGGGTCTCCAGACGGACGCGTGTGCTCGGAGAGAAAGTGGAGAGCCCCACGGGGCAGCAAAGGAACTATTAGATCTTCTATTTATGTAGATTTTATCTTAAAATGAGCCGTAGTATATTCGGAGGTGTTTTCGAGTCTACGTATAAAGCTGTGAGCGACGTTTGTCGGGCGCCCTCAATCCCTTGCTTGCTGGTGTGCCTTGAACCTACTCATGTGGGGCTCAGGGTGCCCAGGCAGCTGCGGCAGCTCTGAGAAGTGGGGCACAGAGCGAGGGCGTCTGTCTAGAGATGCTGGGTGTCGTTGTGGGAGCTGGAGGGACACTGAGGCACGAAGAGGGGTGGAAGGTGGCTCTCCGTGGGTACTCCCAGCTCCCCCAGACTGCCCCGGTTCCACTCAGGAAGTCCTCCCATAGCTTTGTCTCTTCTCTCTCTCTCTCTCTCTCTCTCTCTCGCTCTCACTCTGTTTTGCTTTGAAAATCCTTTTCAGGGTTTCCTTCCATTTGAAGGAAACTCATTGAGGGAGGCCTGGGAAGGGACGTCCCCTTCCATTTGGCTGAACCCCGTCTCTCTCGCACAAACGGCCCTGAACACTGTCAGCTGAGGCAACGAGGCTGCTCCGTGCCCTGAAGCAATTCTAGTTCCGCAGTGGAAAGAACTAGAATACAGAAAGCTTTCCCCAGAGGGGCAAAGGAGGCAACCTGCCTGCCCTCCTTCTAGGAGTAATATTAGCAATAAAATGCACGAAATCAGCCTTCTTGGCCACTTGCCCCCATCCTCGTCTTTTCTGCCGAGAGTGGCTGCTGGCAGAGCCAACTGCTGGGGACGTGGGTCGTTGCCTGGGGCCCGGGATGGGCGACCGTCCCTCTGAGACCCTTCTGTGGGCTTTGGCTGTTCTTGGCAGGGTCTGTGCGAGAGGCCAGGAGGACGATAACTGACATTCTAACTTCCGTGTCCAGCACGTGCATCGTGCTGGCCAGGTTCGGCACGGCTTCCCTTCCTCAGACCTGTCATAGCCCCGGGAGCCAGCGGGGCCGCGACCTGTCCGAGGTTTCCGATTCGGGCCCAGCCGGCACCGCAGTAAAGCAAGCACGTGAACAATCGGGCACTACTGTCTTCGAATAAAGCTTTCTTCTTAAGATTTTATTTGTCAGAGAGAGACAGTGCAGGGGGAGGGGCAGAGGGAGAAGCAGACCCACATGGAGCATGCAGACGGACACGGGGCTCGATCCGACAATCCCACAACCCGGGAGATCATGACCTGAGCCAAAACCAAGAGTCGGACACGTCACCGACAGAGCCACTCAGGAGCCCCCGAGTAAAGCTTCAGGTGTAAAGTCAGGCAGCAGGCTGGTTTGGTGCGTGGGCTGTGGTGGGTGCAGCTCTGCTCTCTCCAGGGTCCTGGGGTCTCGAAGGATTGAGCCCCGCACCCACATCAAAGCATCCTCTGCTCTCCGACCTCACTCCTTTGTTTGGGGGTGCGGGGGCGCTCAGCTGAATACTGGGAGATGGAATTACGACCCTTGTTGGACAGATGAGGAAACTGAAGCAGAACCCAAGGGGTTTTGCCTGAGGTCATCGAGCTGAGAGCACAGAGCTTGGGGTCCAATCCCGATGCGCGGGCTGTGCGGGCTCCTCTAGGGTGCGACACTCTCCCCCATCCACACGGGATTTGGGGCCACCAGACATCAGTGTGTCTGGGCGCCACTGGGGACCACAGAGACTGGATTGTGGTGGGAGGAGCGGTAGACAGAATGAGGTGCCCGGACGTGCTGGCAAGCGTCAGATGAAGGACTGAATTCATGGGGGCAGGAACCCACGCCTCCCACCACGCTTCAGTGTGACCTAATCCAGCAGACCGCCCACCTCGCGGAGGGGCTGCTGAGCCCACCCTCCTGTACTCTTTAGGTCTTTGCGGTCCTGCTCTCCTGGTTTTCTGCTAATGCCCTGTCTGCTGCTCCTCTGCTCTGGGGGCTCCCCACCCCGTCCACGTCTAAGTACTGGGGGCTCAGCCTTACCCGGCCGTGAGCTTCTTGGCTCTCCACTGTCCTGCCCTCTTGATGCCTAGCCCCCCTGGAAGCAGAAGCCACTTTGGAGATGTGACACCTTCGCAGAGCAGACAGCCCACTAGAGCCATGGAAGCCCGTGGGCCTTAGCCATAAACCCGGCCGATGCTGTGTTGTTGCAATACTGCTGCAGGAGACCTGAGTGTGTTTTTAAACATTTGGTGCTTACTATTAGGCTGAGGGGCTCCAAGACCTGAATGTCAGGCCACCGCCAGTGAACTTGGCCAGCCTGACCCTGAACGTCCCGTCCCTGTCAATGTGATTCGGCTGCCGGCCCCGTTGCTTGGCCACTGAGGATAAGAGGCAAACGATACCCAGCTGGTCCCATGGTGGGTGGCAGGACGGTGGCGCTGGTGCCTCTGTCTGGGGTAGCTTGGGGCAGCGGAACCCACGGTTGGCCCGTGCCAAGCTGCCATGCTGGAAGGTCTCCATGCCCTTCTGAGGTGGTCAGCCCCACAGCTCCCCACCCCCCTCCAGCCCCGGCAAGGGGTGAGCCCTGCTTAGATGGTAGGAAACTAAGCCTGGGTCCACATCTTCCTTCCCTGATGGGTCCAGACAGGATGCCCTGCCTGTCCTGCACAGCCTGTGTCTTTCTAGAGGATGAGGAGCCCGCTCTCCTCTTCCCTGGAACCGAGAAGTCCTTCTTCTGCTGGGTGGCTCCATCCATGTTCTTGACTTCGGTGATCCCAGCCAGGACCTTGGTGCCGTCACGCCGTGAGAAGAGCCCCAACCGCCTCCCCACGCAGCCATTTTCCTTGAGTTCACAGTCGTTTGCACGAACGCTCGCTGGTATCCCACCAAGACGGGCCAGCCTCACGCATCCATGGTGGACATCTGCTCTGGGCTCATCGCCCGTGTGACCTGCTGCCCAGTCTCGCCGCCCGTGGCGGGGTTGTTGGGTCCTTGAAAAGAGAGCCCACGGTGGGTGCCCGCTGGCCAGTGCTGTTGGCTGGGTGAGCGGGGCAGGTGACCCGGGGGCTCAGGGAGGAGGCGGACATCCCAGGCGGACGTCCCAGGCAAGTGTCCACCAGAGTGTACCAAGAGTCTTGGCCTTTCTAGATACAATGTTCTCCCAGTTTTTAATCTCTTGAACTTCTCCTTGAACGTGTATAGATAAGCTTGCAGAGAACCTCCATCTCCCCAAGGCTAAGCCTCCCTTGCCAACAAGCTACTGCGTTCAGCTCTTCTTACTATTTCCTGGTAGAGTTAAGGGTTTCCTGACCTAGGTCCCACACGTTTATTTTCCTTTTAATTGGGCCTTTTTTTTTTTTTTTTTTTTTTTTGAGTAGGCTCCAATGCGGAGCTCAAACTCACAACCCTGAGATCAAGACCCGAGCTGAGATCAAGGGTCTGATACTCAACCTACTGAGCCCCCAGGTGTCCCTACATAGGTCGTTTTTTAGGGCAGTTTTAGGTGAATAGCAAAATGTGGGGAAGGGACGAGACCCCCCCCTAGTCCCTGCTGCCCCCCTCCCCCATCACCCACAGCCTGAGCAGAGCAGGACAGACGCCTGTCCGGGCCCCTCATTGCCCAGAGGGCGCCTCGCGTGCGGCAGGTGTGGACGGGGGTGGTGTCACTACCCGCCCTCAGATTCCCGCGGAGCGGTTTCACTGCCCCACACGCTTCATTTTCAGCTTATTTTGAGCTCTTTTATCTTTTTTGTTATTGCCAGGATTCACGAGTCCTTTTCTTCCTTATGCTTTCTAATTACCTGGTATTTATACCCAGGAAATTTGTTATTTTTTAAAACTTTTTAAAAAGACCTTATTTATTTGACAGAGAGAGAGACACACACAGCAAGAGAGGGAACACAAGCAGGGGGAGAGGCAGAGGGAGAAGCAGGCTCCCCGATGAGCAGGGAGCCCAATGCGGGGCTCGATCCCAGGACCCCGGGATCCTGACCTGAGCCGAAGGCAGCGGACGCTTAACGACTGAGCCCCCCAGGCGCGCCTGTTATTTTTATATATAAATTCATAATCAGACACTCCCCCGAGTTCTCCGCGCCCCTAGTACTCTTTCAGGGGTTCATCTGCATTTTCCAGGCGTATCTGCAAGTAACTGTCCGTTTGCTGGTGTCTCGCCAATGGCTCAACCTTTCCAGCTCACTCTGCTCCCCAAGATGCACCTTTCCCCAGTCAGACTGGGACCCCAGACCTTCACAGCCTCGTCTGCCCATCTCCCAGGGTCCCTAGACTCACCTAAGATACCCACCTTGCCACGCTCTGGCCCCAAGGTGTTCTGTGCTTCCGTCCCAACAGTAACCCACGGTGAACTCGCTCCCTTCCCGGACTCTGCCCATGTGTGCACGTGAGGAGCCTACCCGTGCCTGGATGGATATTTAGGGTCTGAAATCTCCCAGACTTAAGATGATCATGACTCCTTCTTGCCACCCGAGACCAGCTCCCCTCTCGGAGCAACACACGCCTTCCAGGGAAGCTGAAAACCTCTGCTGGGCCCAGCTTGAGCCTTCCTGAAACCCTCCTGCTTCCCGGTGGGCATGTTGGCGGCTGCCGGGGGCCTATACCAGGGGAGAGGAGCCCCACAATGCTGGCGCTGATCCCCAGGACCCACCCAGGGCGCCAGCTCCACAACTTACTTCTGCCCTTACTTCCACCAACTCCTTCTCCGGTGTGTTTGGCTCGTTGGGAGGAGAGACAAAGTTGGAGCGAGCGGTGAGTGCTGCTGGGTGTGAACATGGCAGACCGGATAGACACGCCACCCCCGTCCTAACGCACGGCTCACTGTGCAAATGCACTTCTTAATACATTATATTATATTAATTCTTAATACCTGCGTTGTTGTCCTGCCGTTGTCAGGACGCCTGCGACGTGGAGACAGTCACCTCTGTCCCCCTTCTCAGGGGCTTCGGAGCGGCGGACGGAGCAGATTTTTATCTTTCCTGCCCTCAGCCCAACGGCTCCATAGAGGGCACCGGGTGGTCCCCTGCATTGTGAGCAGACCTTCCCGCGTGTGTCAGCCATCAACATGACGGCCGACACGGGCTATTGATTTAATGACAACGATCACCGCAAGGAATTGATCTAATGTTTTCATTACACTAAAAATGCTTTAACAAGTTCATTCAGAATCGGGTGATGGTAAAGATCCTCTCGGTCCCGACTGTGTCCCCGAAGAAGGGTGACTCACAGGCGACCTTCTGGGAAAAGAGCTGCTCCCCACCCCCTCCACCCCCCCGCCCCATGCGGTGACACAGCTTCACGCCGTGTGGCCGCCTTCTCCAAAGAGACCAGAGACCTCACTGTCTCTGTCAGACCTTTCTGATTAGAAATACTCGGGGCGGCTGGTATGACAGGAGCTCCCTGCCCCTGGGGCCCTGCCTCTTCCTCGCCCCCTCCTCCGGCATGCTGGCCTTTCTGTCCCCGCCCTTGAAAAGCCCTTGACGAGGCTCAGCCTCCCGAGCTGCCCGCTGTCTGGTCTGCACCCGGGGAGGTCAGCTTACCCACCCGGGTTCCCTGGCGTGGAGGGCATCTCCGCCGTGTGTCGCCCTCCGTTTCAGTCCTGACGGCTTCCCAGCCACGGGCCTCCGTGCCTCAGGGCCCCAGACAGAACTGTGGGTGAGTGGCGCCTCGGGGGCAGTCGGTGAAGCTTCCGACTCTTGATTTCAGCTCAGGTCATGGTCTCAGGGTCGTGGCTCAAGCCCTGTGTAGGTCTCCACACTCAGTGGGGGGTCTGCCCGAGGTTCTCTCCCTCTGTCCCTCCCCCTGCTCATACACTCTCTCTCAAATAAATAAATGAGTCTTAGAGGAAAAAGAACAAAACTGTGGATGAGAGCACCTGTCCATCTGATCTCACTGGGGGCCATCTCTGCCACTGGCCTGGCCAGGGTCCTGGACTGTGGGGCCCCAGTGAGCTCTCAGGGCTGCGGGCATCGCAGAGCTGTGGCTCCTGCCTCACCTGGGCCCAGCGCCCTTCTCCGGAGCACAGGTGCCCAGTCTGGCCTCGTGCCGAGGGCGGGCTTTCTGCTTCGACCGCTGCTCTGAGCCGGTGGTCAGCTGTGGGTTGTTCGGTCCCCATGACGGAGGCGCCGTATCAGTTCCAAGCCCCAGTGTGAAACAGGAACACAGGGCCCGTTCACCTGTCAGTAAGAATTCCCAGAGAGCGACGCAGCACACTCGCGGGGCACAGGCCCCAGAGCGCCCCCCGGCACCAGCCTGTGTCCCAGGAACCGGGGTCAGAGCCACCTTGGGGCGTGGCTCATCTGTCCAGAAGCCCCAGCAACAGGCTACTTCTTGGCCCCTTCCTTATGCTTCCTATTTGCCTGGACAGGGCCCCTTGTTCTGGGCCCATGGGGTCTGCCTCCCCGGGGGTCCCTTCAATTGGGCTGACCTGCAATCGGGCCCAAAGGGACACCTGCCACCCCCTGCCCCCCAGCACAGGGAGCCCTGAGGCAGCTGATTTGTTCCTTTGTGGAGTTTTGTGCTTCCTCCCCCTCAAAACTGTGGTTCCCATCTGCTTTCACACGGTGGGTGAAATCCACGTACCTCGGGAGGAAGGGGTCACAGATGACCTCCAACCCCCGTGTATGCATCACAGGGTGCACGGCAGCCCCGGGGCTGCGGGCGCTTGGAGCTCGTCAGGTCCCAGCCAGAACTCAGGCCCAGCCCAGAGCGGTACCCACACTTGTGCTCACTGTCCGCGGGCCAGGTTGCGGGATTCGGCACCACGCCAAGCCGTGGAGCAGGGAGTGGCACCCTCCCACGGCCCAGGGGAGCGAGGGCATTCCCCCTGCCACGGCTCCCAAGAGGGGCCGGTCTAAGCGCGGCTCTCCAGCAAGGGTGTTAGTGCTCCAGGGCAAGTGGAGATAGATGACGGCTTGGGTGCCCAGGCTCAGAACTGACCGTTAGCTCTTCTACCACAGTCCATTGGCACATCAGATGTCTGAGGCCAGGTGTGGGCTAGCACGCCCTGCAGACCTATACAGGAAACAGCACAGGCAGAGGGCTGTAAGAAGGGGAACAGTAACCTGACAGGCGACAAGACTCGCCTCCTTGTCTTTAAATATCCTTCACGGTCCCTTCCACGACTCTACAATTCAGCCTGACCTTTCTGGTTAAACCAGGGCCTCACCAACCGAGGACTCTGTTCTCCCTGTTGTCCACTCCTTGGCGCTGCCCCTCCCCCTGCAGCCCTGGCTCACACCCTCCCTAAGGAGAACGAGATGCTGGTTTATGTTTACTTGGCATGTCCCTTCATTAAGACGGAGGCTGGTTTTGTGCTCCCTGAGAGTGATGGTGGTGGTCGTGGCAACGATTTGTGGGTTTTTCTCTGAGTCCTCAGCACTCGAGAAATGTAAGACTGCTTTTCCACAGGTTTGCCTGTGTGGTACACAAAAGACACAAAATGCCTGCTTTTTTTTTTTTTAAGATTTTATTTATTTATTTGACAGAGATCACAAGTAGGCAGAGAGGCAGGCAGAGACAGAGGGGGAAGCAGGTCTCTGCTGAGCAGAGAGCCTGATGCGGGTCTCGATCCCAGGACCCTGAGATCCTGACCTGAGCTGGAGGCAGAGGCTTAACCCACTGAGCCACCCAGGCGCCCCAAAATGCCTGCTTTTTTTTTTTTTTAAGATTTTATTTATTTATTTGACAGACAGAGATCACAAGTAGGCAGAGAGGCAGGCAGAGAGAGGAAGGGAAGCAGGCTCCCCGCTGAGCAGAGAGCCTGATGTGGGGCTCGATCCCAGGACCCTGGGATCATGACCTGAGCTGGAGGCAGAGGCTTTAACCCGCTGAGCCACCCAGGCGCCCCCCAAAATGCCTGCTTTTAAAGCCGTTCTTTTCTCCTCCGATTTGAATCTGCGCTAAAGGCAGACAGACAGCATCTTAAGAGTAGAGACACATGAACAGTTGTTCATCCTGGTTAAAAAAGAACCCTGTGGGGCGCCCGGGTGGCTCAGTGGGTTAAGCCTCTGCCTCCGACTCAGGTCAGGATCTCAGGGTCCTGGAATCGAGCCCCACGTTGGGATCCCTGCTCAGCGGGGAGCCTGCTTCTCCCTCTCCCTCTTCACTCCCCCTGCCTGGGCTCGCTTCCTCTCTTTGTCACATGAATAGATGAAATCTTAAAAAGAAAGAAAGAAAAGAAAAGAAACCTGCATGTTTTCTGTTTTGTTTCATTTCCGGAAAATGATTAGGTTGGCGGTGGGAATGTTCCATGAGGTTCTCCATCTCAGTGGAACGTCTTGGGAGCGGCTGGCTTGGCTGGAGAAGCCAGGCTGTGAGCCCAGAGGCTCGTCTGTGCCCCCAACCCTGCGTTGCCGCCCGTGTCCTGCCTCCTTCCCTCTGCCCTGAGGTTCCCGGGTGGACCGATTTCTTGGTATCGGTTGGGGAAGGCTTGAGGCTATGCTGGGATTTGGCTCGTAGTTGGCTTTTCGGCCATGCACTGTGGCCGGGGCCTCTGGATTCGGATCCCCTTCAGCGATGCTCATGCCAGAGCTGGCCGGGAAGGTGAGCGGTCTGATCGCTCGGGCACGGGACACGGTGACTCCCCGCCTTGCCTGTGTCCGTGCCAGGGCGCACTGACATGCGGGGAGCCTTAGAGCCCGAGTCACCACAAAGGGGGGCTCAGACTGCGGGGACTCAGGGGGTCTATTCCCTCTGCGCCCTTCAGGGCATCTGCGTCCACGGAAGAAATCACACCTGGGCCTTGGAAGAGCGGTTGATGCCCCGAGGGCCAGCTTGGTAACCGCCAGGACCTCCCTGCCCAGTGGGGTTCGCTGGCACAATGTTCCCGGCTTCCTCCGCGGAGCCAGAGCCGCACCCCGGGGCAGGAGCGCGGCGGCCGTATGGAACCCACGCCGGTGTGTTCTGACACTTCGCTGGGAAATGGCTTTCTTCCCGGGAAAGCGGGAGTCTTTCAGGGGAGGCGTGTAGGCGAGGCTCCCCTTGGCAGGACTGGGGGGCCCGTGCCGGAAGCGCGCGTCGGCCCCGGGACTGGGCTCACGGCCCGCGGGGTGCGGTCCGCCAGGTCGCTCCGCCGTTCACGCAGCAGAACTCAGTCCGCGTCCCGCATTTCGGCTCCTTCCCACGACCAGACCTCTTCGGTGGGAAGCATGAACGCTGGAGAGGGTCTTCCAGAGCCCTCATGAGGTGACGTGGCCATGTGAGCCTCATGGTGTCCGCGGAGGGCCCCCCCGCAAGCCGCTCTCCCCGTCCCCAGCGGCTCCGAAGCGTCTCCACAGAGGCGTTTGGGGGAAATGACGGTGGATCCAGGCCGGCTCCGGCTCTTGAATCCCGGCTCTGCAGCCTTGTGGGACCGGAAGGGAGGCGCTTCCCCGCTCTAAGGCTCGGTTTCCCTATCAACAGGATGGGATGACACCGGTACCTTCTGTCGATACTCTCCCGTGGGCGTCAGCCTGACGGTGCGTGGACTGCCCAGCACCCCAAGGTGGAAGCCATTGTCCCCTCGCTGGGAATCCTCCCCCCCCACCGCAGAGAACTCCAGAACTCCTGTCCCTGGGGACCCCGGGTCACATCGTGCCGGCTTTAACAGGGACCCAAAGGACGGGGAGACCTTCTTGAACCGCTGTGCTCTAGGCCTAGTGAAAATAGCCAAGTGACCAATTTCCCAGACTTTTCTTAACATCATCAGGTCTGACAGAGGAAACATTTCGTACTCAAGAAAGGAACGATGAAGAATTCCTAAGAGCGAACAAAGGAGAGTGGCCTGAATCAGGGAGGCTGATTTCCGCTGGGTGCTCTGGATGGTTGGATTTCCGGCGTCTGGTGGCGATCGGACTCCGTGCTTGCTCCTTCAGCTGTGCTCCTCCTCGTCTCTCCCGGAGCAAACAGCATTTGCTGGTCTTAATTATCTCTTCCCATGGTGACTAACGGCCATTATCCCGGACATCGAGGATGACCGAGTGAGGCTGGAGGTAAACAGAATTAGGGCGAAAGTAGGACATTCCCTGGAAAACAAACACCACCCATCACAAATTCTAATATTGCTTCTTTTTCTTAAAATCCTTCATATGGAAAATGCCTGTAGGTTGGGTTCTGAGTAAAATATTATAAGACCAGTCATGTCTCATCTTTGCCTCCTATCCAGAGCATCTTAAAGTCGTTAAAATGAGTTCTCCTTCTCACAGTGACTCTGATTTTAGGCCTGAAAAATATAATTTGGGTTAAAACTCGATGGGGAGTCGCTCACATGGAGGGGTTGCCGTGGTGATGTGCTGGAGAAGAGAGATGAATGGCCAGTGGTATTTGCAAGAGCCTCGGGTCGGGCTTTGTCTCTGCACCAGCTGGTGGGTCTCCTCTTTCCAGCACCCCTCCCCACCTCCTGCCTCCCTGAATCACTGCCCAGTACGGAGACCGTCACAGAGCAGGGCATTTCCTGGGGTCTCCAGGCGGGGCGCGACCTTGCCAACAGATCCCCGATTTTGTTCGGCTACAGTGTGGCCAAGTGCTTCCGAGGACAGCCTGCACTCTTCCCAGACACAGACGTGTGTCCCCACTGCCTTAAGCTAAACATAGTCATTTCATTTCTGTGCCAGTAACCGGGTTGGGCCAGGCCTTAGGACGGCTCTGGCCAGGGAGAGTAGGAGGAAGACTGCTGGGAGCGTCCGGGAACACTTTCCCTGCAACGGAAGTGGGCGGGTGAGGACGCTTGTCTGTGACCCCAGCACAGCGGTCTGAGGACCGGAGGCTTGGAGCTGCAGACCACATCTCACCACCGCACAGGGGAGGCTGAGAGCATCGCAAAGAGAGAGAAGCAAGGGTCGGGATGACTTGGAGACGCTGAGCTTACCAGTGCTCAAGTGCCAACCTGTGGCCATCCTGACTTATGGAAATAAGCTTTTGACCTTATTGCCGTGTTGTGTGTCCCCCAGATTCATACACTGCTGTCCTCACCGCCTGTACCTCAGAAAGGAACCATTGGAGACAAGGTCTTTAAAGACATAATGAGGTTTAAATGAGGTCTTTAGAGACCATAACCCTGATGAGAATTAAGGTTTTAACTAACATCCAATAGATTAGAATCAATAAGTCACAATCCATTATGACTGGTCTTATAAGAGGGACTTTCGGTGGAGACGTGGGTGCACAGGGAGGAAGGATGTGGGAAGACAAAGGGGAAGACAGACATGGACGAGCCCAGGAGAGAGACCTGGGAAGAACCCACCCTACTGACACCTTGATCTTGGACTTCAGCCTCCAAAACCGCGAGGGAAGGATGTCTGTCGTGTCAGCCCCCACCTGTGGTAGCAGTTCTGACCGTCCTCAGAGACCGGGACAGGCTTAAGAAACAAGCCGGCAACGTTCACCCGACTCAAAGCGGCTTCAACAATGAGGATAATGTTGGCTGTGTCACATCCAAGAAGTCGGAAGGAAGGCGGCCCAGGGCGGTCCGCGCAGGCCATTAGCCACCAGGCTCTTCCATCATCCCACGCTCGGCTCCGGGGGCCGGCTCCACGTGATGGCCACCCTGCTCTCAGCTCCTTCCTGTGCAGACGCAGGGTTGAGGTTCCTACACGTCTCTGTTTTGTCAAAGAGAGAAGAGCCTTCTCCTTGGGTCTCGCTGGCCAGACCTCCCACACGTGTGCATCCCAAACCAAGAACTAGCGACGCGTGTGGAGTTACTGTGGTTGGAATGAACTAGGAAGGAGCCAGTTTTCAGCCACAAAGGGCTGCCAGGAACCAAATGAATGGTGTTTACTAACACAGAAGAAGAAGGAACGGAAATGGTGCTTGGGAGGGAACCAGCAGGGTCTGCACCACCCACACATCCATCCAATCCCCTCCAAACCTACTGATTTTGCCTCCTAAAGAGGTCTCAGATTCATCAACTTTTCTGCATCTCCTCTACCATAACTGTACCCAGCTGCAGTCATCTCCTGCTGGGACTGCTGCAGTAGCCTAACAGCTGGCTTACCTGTACACACCCTGGTCCCCTCATCTCTTCTAACGATTTTTGAAGACTACAAATCACATCAAGTCTCACCTTTCTCAGAACGACACAGTGGTTCCACTATGGCTTAGAATAAAGGGACACCTCCTTACCTCTGTCAGCAAGGCTCTGCCGGATCTGGTCTCTGCCTGCCCGGGCAGCCTCGTCACAGGCCACAGGAACGGGGCGCTTTTGTTCTACTGTTTCTCAAATTCACACTATGTTTCTCCATTGTGCTGTTTCCGCCTGTGCTGTCCCCTCTCCCACAGGCCCTGTCCCCCCGACTCTTCCCCCAGTGGATGCCTACTCATCCCTCAGGCCTCCCCGGTCCCTTTCTGGGGGAACCGCCCATCTTCTGACAAAGGTCAGCCCGCGACCATGTGACCAGGCCACACTCAGAGGCCTAAAGGTACACTGCTTCTTCTCACAGGCTGAAGAGGCTCCATCCCCCCCAGCCACCCCCGGGGTGCACTCACGCGGTTCCCTCTCGCTCCGGGGCCGTAGTGCAGCTCTTGGCCTGATTCCATTCCCACCGGGCCTGGCCTGAGCCACAGGTGTGGTCTGCGTGCCAGGAGTGAGCGCCAGAGAGCCCCGGGAGCCAGGCCCCGGGGATTCTACAGAACCTCTCCCTGCCATTCCAGCGGCCGGTGCGGACCTCAGGCACCCGCAGCTCACGATGGAGCAGGTGACCATGTTCTGTCATCCCGGCCTGCAGTAAGGATCTCGGAGCCTGGGGGAGCCCCTCTCCAGAGCTTGGTGGCAGTCCCCTCTTGCATGGGAACTCCAGGACTGGCCGTGGCCAGGACGTGGCTCCCGTCATCTTCCGCTGGGTGTCCAGCACCCTGGCTCAGGGCCGGAAAGGGAGTCAGGACAGAGATACTGTGTTGAGCGGCCGAGCTGACAGGATCACTCCAGGTTCAGTGTCAAAGGCAGCTGGGGACAACCCAGCATGCGAGAGGGCAAAGTGGGGGACATTAGGTACCTCTGCTGGACGGGTCTCACGCAGCCGTGGGAAACATCGTCACAGCTCTGCCGCCCGCACAGAACACACTTAGGACACATTGTGGATTACAGATGACGGGAGAAAGACGGCGTCTTCTTATAATGAAGACTTCCGTCACTCAAACATCCTCTCTGGCTCGCCTCCTCCCGGCGGCGGACACCGGCCTCTCTGGGTCCAGCCGGACTTGTCCTCGGGGCGTCGCTCCCTCCAGAATGAGGGTCTTCCTCGCCTGTCCCCATGTCTGGATTGTTGGCTTACAGACCCTGCCTCTGTCATCACAGGGGCTCTCCCCACCTGTGTCTGTGCCTTTCCTCTCACAAGGACACCAATCATGTGAGATCAAGGTCCCCAGCTTGGCCTGATCGCCTCCTGCTGAGTCACATTCACGGATACCGGGGCTTCGGCTGGGGACATATCCTTCTCCGAGGCACGATTCCACCTGCGATGGTGAGGAGGACAGGGCAGAAGGAACTGAAGGGAGATTGGCCCCCCAGGCCCAAGCTGCTTCCCAAGCCCTCCCAGGGGACACCCCTCCCTCTGTCAGAGGCTCCTGGCTGCTCCCACTCCCTCAGCCCTGAAGGAGGCCCATGGCCAAGCGCCAGGTCATTGTTCCAACGCAGGTGTGGCTCGCCTTAGGGTCTCTCAGCTCATGTCTCTCCCACTCCCTCCTGGGATGGTCCAACACCCCCAGCATCTTGTGGATGTCTAGTGCCCACAGCGCGTAAGAGAGACCTCTGCTTGGGAGGAATGAGCGTTTCTTGGCGGGCGGAGTGCGGGGTGATGTAACCTGTGAGCATCAGGGCTTTGTCTGTAGGAAGGCGGGATCCAGCGAGCGGGACGCAGGCATTTGGGGCGGTAGAAGAGTGTGGGTCTCTGAGTAGCCGTCCAGGGGCGCAGGTGCCTGTCCCAGATGTGGACACAGCCGGGCCATACCCAGACCAGGGCCCAGGAAGCTCCAGTCCTGGGCCCTGGGGTCCGTGTCTTGGCATTTCCCGGGTGAGTCTGCGGCTCAGCTGCATGGGCAGCTGGGGGGCTGGTCCCTGCTGGTGGCTCTGCTCTGCTTGGGCTCCGGCACTCCCTCCTTGCCCAGCGAGGTCTCTGCGAGCGCCTCTGTGCTGTCGGGGCTCCTTCTCACATCCATGCCCCTCCCAGACCCCATCCCGGGTGAGTTCCTCGGAGGACCCGGGCTGCTCCTTCCTTGGACTTTGCTCGTGTTCTGGAAGACGCCAGTGAAGTCAGGAGCATCTGTGGCCAGTACAGAGCCAGGGGCCCAAGGGAAGGCGGCCCCGGTTCCCTGCAGTCGCTGGTCCAGTGTGTGAATGCTCGTACCCCGTGGTGGCTCTCGGGCCACCTGCGTGCTGTCGCTCAGGAACAGCAGGGCTGGGGAGATGGGAGCCGCCCCCGACAGCTCCAGCCCCTGAGTCCCACGGGGTCCCCTGAGCCTGTCAGGACAGGCCTCACCACCTCCTTACCATTTCCAAACCTCATGCCAAGAAAGAGAAGGAGAGCAAGGGCGGGAGAAGGGAGGAGGCAGACAGACGGAAGAGGTCGGCAGGCCCAGCTGGGAGGAGGGCTCGCCCTCTGGCAGGCAACGCGACCCGCCAACCCCCCCACGAGGCCCCACTCCCGCCGCCTGCTCTAATAAACTCGAAACTCCAGTGACTTAAGTGAAGATTTCAGATTAACATTTAAATTAACACCGGACTGGAAATCTGGAGGCCCAGGTCGCTGATGTGACTCTGTTAACTTGTTCTGTGACCTGGGGCAGAAATTTAAAATGATCTTTTCTCATCGAGCCGGCCCTCCATGGGGAGGTCAGGGACGGCAGACCTGGAGGACTCCTTCCCTCCCAGCCCGTCCTGGAAGCAAGAGCCTCCCGTGCAGGTGGGGACCCCCTTTGACCCTGAGATGCTCTGCTTGACGGGTGAACGTAGACCCTCCCCACCCCGGGGGTCTGGGACTCCAGGCAGCGGGGGGCCACAGGAGAGAGAGGCATGAGTCGTGGACCTCCCTGACCACCAAGGCTTGGGGATGACCAGGGGCCCCACCATCAGTGCGGTCTCTCCAGGGGTCCCTCTTCGAGAGCCCTCCTTTATGGGGCCTGTCTTGGTGTCCCTGAATCCCGAGGGGGAAGGGAACAGGTGTTAACAGGTGACCGGGTGGCCCCCAGGGGGCCAGACCGCTCCCACCTTGTGGACTCCCAGGAGCCAAGAACAGCCCAGATCAGGCTGGAGTCAGAAACGTGGTTCTGCCACACAGAACAGAGAGCCCTTGGGGGTCTGGGATCCCGGGCGGATCACCAGGGCAGGTTGGGGATTCCGAGAGTCTGGACTCTTCCAGAGGGTGGGGGAAGGGGCCGACCTTGTACGTGTCTGACGCTTTGCAGACGCTGGAATCCTTGGCCTAGGATGAGGGAGCCGGTGGTGAGGGGAGTTTGCCTGGGCGTAGGGCAAGCTGGTGCAGTGGTGGTCGAGCAGTGTCCTAGGGGACGGGGCGCAGCTGTCCCCGGCAGCGAGGCCGAGCCCTGTAGTTCTTGCTCTGCCGTCTCTGCACTCCCTGGTCCCGAGGGCTCTGGCCGAGCTCGCCAGGGTCCCCACCGTGGGCTGGGAGGGGCAACACCAGGGCCGAGGGTGCGTGCTACCTCTCCCTTCAGGAAGATCCCGGCACAGGGTCCAGAGCCACGCCCAGCTGTCAGGGACAGGGACAGGGACAGGAAGTGTGTGTTCTCCGTGGCCAAGCACGCAGCTATGCGTTCCTTCACTGGGGACAGAGGGACACCAGTGCCGGGAGGAGAAAGTGCCACACAGACCACCCAGGCAGTGACTGATGCCCCGGCAAGAGGCCGACACTCCTTCCGTCTCCTGCTGGCGATGGCCTTGGACAGACAGGCTGTTTTGTTCAGGGTAGATTATGCCCAGAGACTGAGATTGTCCTTGCTAGGAATTTATTTAACACAGGTTCACTGCGGGTGACAACACTAACACCTCACAAACCAGTAGCACGCGGGCCAATGTCTGTTAATAAGCCAATAAGTAAACGACCCTCCGAACCCAGGATACATGAATTCCACTTTGTTCCGGGCAAAGGGGGAAGAAGGAAACAAAGCCCAGGTTTAGCAGAGGTGAATTCTCCATCACTTGTTTCTCGGTAGACCAGTCCTTCCAACCAAACCCCGGCACCAGCTCCCCACCCAGGTCCCTCGCTGCTGGGCCACAGGTAAGGCGGGCTGCTCTGGACAGTCTCTCTCTGGGGCCACTGCACACCTTCAGAGGTGTCCCCAAGGAGAAGCCTGCCCATGGCAGGAGCAGGGGTCTCGAGGTCGTCGGAGAGCTGCTGAGATCAGTGAGGAGTAGATTCGCCCGGTCAGAACCCTCTTGGGAAGACCTCCCGCGTCCTGGATGTTGGAGCGACGAGCTCCCACGACGGCAGCCGCCCCAGAGGTGCGAATCGAGGAGCACTCGGTAGCCCGGCGGTTTTGATAACATCGTCCTGACACGGCCTCCTCAGTGTCAGCATTTCTTTCTGGGCTCAGTACAACTCCGTAAAATAGGTTCCAACCACAAACAACTGGGTCCGAAACAGGTTCGCAAAACAATTTGAAATCCCCACCATGAGATGCGTGCAGTCCTGGGGACACAGACAGGACTTCTCGCTCCGTAACAGGTGCTCAGAGTGGTCTGGGCTGCTAGCGAGGGCTGGGAGTCACCGGGCCAGTTGCGGGTGGAGGCAGGACGGCGCCGGGGTCTGAGCTCCAGATCTGCAGGCAGACGAAGCACTCAGGGCGACTGGCTTCCTGGACGCGCTCACTGGCGGAATCCTGGGGCAAGGTGCTTGACCTCCCTGTCCCGGCCGAGAGATGGGGGTGGTACCGGGGTCACTCTCCCTGGCTGTGTGCGTGTGGAAGGCACGGGAGCACAGCTTGTCTGCGCCCAGAGGGGAGGGAGCAGCCGGGAGAGTGAGCGCCAGCCGGACTCTGATGGGCCTTTGTTTTCACTGGGGCAGGCTGAGCCCTCAGCCTTCCTCCTCGGACGTATGATCAGGGCATCGCGCTAAGGCCATGGGGTCTCTGGTGTCAGAATTCACACGCTGGGCATTTATCGGTTTTGCTGTTCTAACAAAGGGACCGGAATGCTTGCGCAAGAACGTGCTCATGCCTCCTTCTACACCAGAGTGGTCCTGACGGTGGGGGCCTTGCTTGGGGTGGGGGTGGGGGGGGGCATGCAGAAGACCAGGTTCCCCCAACATCCCTCCTCCACGATTGGGGCAAAGAAGGCAAGTCAAGAATCAGTTTCCTGTTGGGCAGACAACATTGGGGGCATCATTTCGTGGACTTGTTAATGGTGACAATTCTTAGCTGGGCGCAGAACCTGGGAAGAAGGGACAAAACCGGCCACGTAGCCCGTGAGAGGCAGGTTTTGGAGGCTCCCTGAGATTTTACATCCCGCAAAAATGGGTCATCGGGAGCAGGGCCCAGTTGGGGCAAACCTTTCCCATAATGCACTCCGAGGTTCCCTGAGTGTAATTAATGTGACCCAGTGGGGCCTGGGGTCTCTGACAGGCAAGGAGCAAGGGTCTCTCTATTCTTTAAAAAAGCATACTTTAAACAAAAAGGTGAAATGTATGTGGTTTAAAAAAAGACACTGTACAAAAGAGTGCACAAAGAAAACGAGTCTCTTTGAAAGCTCCGTTCCTCTCCGCATGTGGAGAAGCGTAGGAGGACGAGAACCTTCCCTGCTTCCGGGGGGGCTGCGCACTTGCTGAGGGTCTGCTGGAGAAGGGCTCCGAGGGGCCTTCCTCTGCCCCTTCCGGAGGTAACAGATGCTTTGTGCTTTGTTCAGCGTGCAGGGCCCTGATGGACAAGGTGGAGTACGACATCACCCAGGCTCGGCAGAAGAAGACCAAGGTGGGCGCCTTCCGGGTAAATCCTGACGGGACGCAGGAGAGGAGAAAGGTAGCGGAAAAGAAATCACGAGCCAGTGTATAATTGCGGATATGGGCAATTACGAACCATTTATCCAAACAGCAGTTGGTCTTAATCTTGTAACCTTCCTCTTGTTCGGGGTATCAGCTCTAAATTGCTTCTGAGTCCTGGGGGACCCAAAGTAATCTTTAAGCTTGAAATTGAAGTCTCTCTCCCAGCACCTAAATTTTGTGTCTTGTCATGTCTGAAGACATTTCGGCACTATTGTTCCTCAGGATAAAAATAGCTCTTCCATGGTTCTTGGCGAGGCCAGCAGGGGCCCAGGGTGGCCTTGGGGGCTCCTCCCTGAGGCTCCCCCACTCCCTCCAAGGTCTACAGAGATGGCAAGTGGGGTGGGAATGCCAGACCCATCTCCGGGACAGACCGGACAGACGTGGGCCCTTGTCTGAAGGAAAAGGAGGCTGTGGTTCCTCCGCGGAGAACTTTGGAGAGGGGCCCGCCCCTGCACCGCTGACGGTGGGTCTGAGGAGCCCGGGAGGCTGTGTGGGGCCACTGTGAGCGCAGACTCTTCTCCTCCCCAGCCTGGCACTAGGGTCCTGATGCTCCAACACAGAGGCCAACAGCAGTACAGCCCTGGGCAAAGCACAGTCAGAGAAGTTTTCTCCAGAGTCGCCCACTTTACTCCGAGCAAGACACAAACCAGTTTGGGATTCCTACTCTTTCATCCAATGGACTGTGCTCTATTTTAGGGCAAATAATTGAAGTGCTCTGTCTGCTTTTTCCAGGATTGCATGCCCATCAGAGAGGAAGGGAGGAGGGGAGGGCGAGGTCCAGCCAAGGAGTCCATGGGGAGTCGCCTTTCTGGAGGGCCCCGGTGGGACGTTGGCCTCGGTCAGGAGGGCGGGACGCTCTCCTCCAAGTCAGCACACCTGCTGCAAACAAGGGTGGGAGCTCAGGTCTTTCTTGGGTTCGTTGCGTCTTGAAGTCAGAGACAAGGACAGATTGCTAAAGTTCAGATGGTGCCACCGAAAGGATCACCGTAACTGTGCCGGCTGCTGCCGCTGCTAATCCATAGGCTTCCCCTGGCCCCGCGGGGTCACAGTGGACGAGAGGAGCAGGCCCAGGTCTGGGCACCGGCCGCAGCAGACTCCCGTGGCTGGGCAGGGCCGGGAAGACGTCTGTGCGCAGCCCCGCGCAGCCCCGGAAATGGATGGGGTGTTAGTATCAGCCGCGGTGAGCATGTGGTTATCCGATGCTTCGTTAGTGCGCCTGGGCCCGGAGAAAGGAAGACGTATGTCTTTCAGGAGTCCGGGGGTGAAAGGGAGGGAGGCGGGAGACACGGGGGGTCCCAGGCAGAGGGCACGAGGCTGGCCCGCAGAGCCTCAGGGCCCAGGCTGGATGGAGGGCCGCGCAGGGCTCGCAGGGGCTCGCCCTGCGTCCTGGCTCAGGTCCCTCCCAACAGGGACTCGCGTCCCCCTGGAGGAAAGAGGCCTCCTCTGCCCCTCCTCCTGCGGCCGCGCAGACTCCTCGTTGAGTCAGTCGAGCTGAGACAAGCTTTCGGTTTTGCCGCAAACTCTCCGTCTGCTGGGCTGTTCGAAAGCCGCCCTTCCGCTGTGTTCCTCGGTTAACCGGGCTGACCTCACCGTCGCGGCTCAGGGAGTGGACGCTGCTCTGGGTTGCGCTCCCCTTGGGGTCGTGCTCCCTTGGAGCTACAGCCCCCCGCCCCTCCCCAGCGCAGGTGGGTCTGCAGCGCCCCCAGAAGGCGGCTCTTTAAAGCCCCCCGTCTGGGAGCCGTGTGGTTTTGGGGTCAGGGGTGGAGGTCAGTTTTCCTGCCTCCGGCCAGCTCCAGCCAGAAGGACCCCAACAGCCCCCATGGTTGAAAGAACCCGCGGTCTTCACCAGGAAGCTGCTAGGCCGTCTTGCATCCTCCAACTCAGAAAGCCCTGCCTGCTGTGATCCAAAACCCCGTGGCGTGGTTTCCTTCGGTGGCAGGCTGCTTGGCCAAACTTGAAATGCAGGGGAGCCTCGCGGCGTGAAGTCAGGCCCTTCAAACGTCCGTCTTGGATGGGGGCCAGGCCGTTCTCGCCTCGTGTGGCTCCAGAGGCGTTTCTCTGTCCTTCTGTGTGAGCGCGCAGGATGTGCCTTCTCGGCTTGGCATTCGGCAGAGAACAAAGCAAGTGCCTAGCAGGAAGCTGGAGGAGGGAGCCCGGCCGGCCGGGAGAGGCTTCGGATGCCCCAGGCCTCCTGGGCCACAGGGACCGGGCCGGCCAGAGAGGCGCCGCAGCACACCTTCCTGCATTTTTCTGCTTTTTCTCCCCACTTCTCGTTCTGTGTTTCTCCAAGGATAAAGGGAAACACTAACGTGCAGGCTGTGTCCTCAGAGCCTAGGGAGTGAGGCACATCCTCCCCAGGGTCCTTGGAAAGCCTCCCCTTCCTCGGAGCACTGGCGGGAGCGCCCCCTGAGAGAGTCTGGGTTCTGAGGGGGACGGGGGAGGAAGCGACGAGTTGGTCCTCCGAACACAGAGTGGAGGATAAATGCAGGAGGTGGCCTGTGTCCATGCCAGCTCTTCACTCTGTGTCCGGCCTGGTGCTGGGGCTGGCCTGGGGAGGGCGGTGTGGACAGGAGGCACGTGGGCCCCAGCTGCTCTGGGCCGGGTCTCCCTCGGTGAGAAGATTTGAGGACGGCGAGGGGGAAACCCTGAGTTGTGGCCACAGCTGCCCTGTCCCTGCTTGCTTGTCAGGCCGTACCCCTGCCAGCCCCACTGTGTTTGGGTGGGCTGGGCCGTCTCCCTGTCCCTTGCTGGCTCCCGGCTGGCCTCGTGTTGAGCTCTTGCTTCTGTCTTTCCTCCTCAGCTCTGCGCACACATGAGCCAGGGCTGGCCTGCCTCTGGGGTCACTCGCTAGAGCCACAGACTACCAGACATGGCTGCCGATGTGGCCACCAGCAGGATGCTGGGAGGTGGGGACACCGCGAGAGCTGTCCCTTGGAGGACTTGGCAGGACTCCAGTGGGGCAGGGTTAGGGGAGTGGGGGGTGGGGCGTAGCAGGTCCAGACTTCCAGCAAGACCTGCTGGCGGCCGGCCGGACAGTTTTTCCCGACAGGAAGAAGGGCTACCCCCCAGGGAGCAGCCCCAGGAATGGGGGTTTCGGCCCTCCTGGGGGTCTTCAGAGCACGTGTCAGGTGTGCCGGGCACAGTTTCGAGGAGGTCCCCAGTAGAGTTAGGCCCAAGCTGCTCCCGGAGAGCACGCCTTTCTTGGCTGTTCCCACTGCCCAGAGCTCTGCCCCATCTGCTTCCATGCCTGCGGGAGCACGCAGCCGCTGGAGACAGCCTTCGGGACACACTGTCCCTCCATGAGCCTCCCGTTTCCTTTGAGTTATGCTCACAGATCTGAGTGTGGAAGTGTGGGTGCTCCCAGATGGAGGCGGGAGCCCCCGCCAGCTCTCCACCCGGCCAGAGCCTGGGAGAGGACACTGAGTTGTGATGGGGCCAGGCTGACAGACACGGACCAGCTGCCGCACGGACCAGCAGGCTTCGGGGGGATGGCATGTGCAGCAGGGGTGTGAGGAACGGTGTCCTCTGCTCCAACAGCCATGACCTTCCGGGTAGCTCGCAGGCCTTCAGTGTCCTATATTAGAGACGGCCCCCACGACAGATGGACATACAGCCCATGGGCCACCACCGCCCAAAGACTGACGAGGCTTTGCTGGGAACATCCTCCTGTCTCCTCCTTCTAAATGGAGACACTGAGTTCACCCACAGCCACGTTTTTCTTGACGTTGTCTAAGGAAAGGCACATGCTTGTCCCCATCTCGCCGGGCCATGTCTCTGCAGCCGAGTGGGGACAGAGGGTGTGCAGAGCCCTCTCCGCAGTGCCCGGTGCTGCATGCAAGCGGCCTATCCCCGCCCGACACCTCCCCTGCCTTGTGTCAAAGCCACATGCCCGCAGTGAGAGACAGGCGGCATCCGGTCCTGGGTGCCCTCTTCCTCGTTTTCAACACGGAATGGTAGCAGGTGTAGGAACTCGGTGAGCAGCACAGCCCAAAGCAATTCGGAGGCAGTCATTTAATGTTTGTTTTTTAAGCAAGTGTGTCTCCTCCTCTCCTACAAAGGACAACGGCCAGACCTGCAGGAATGGGGTGTAAATGAATTTCTAAATTTTTTTTAAGATTTTATTTATTTGACACACAGAGAGAGAGATCACAAGCAGGCAGAGAGGCAGGCGGAGAGAGGGGGGAAGCAGGCTCCCCACTGAGCAGAGAGCCTGATTTGGGGCTTGATCCCAGGACCCTGAGACCATGACCTGAGCCAAAGGCAGAGGCTTAACCCACTGAGCCCCCCAGGCGCCCTGTAAGTGAATTTCTACTCTTGTGCTGGAGACCCAGAGTCCAGAAGCAGCAGTGTGAGGACGTACACTCCATCCACTGGACACAGGAGCTCCAGGTCCCTGTGCTTCTACCTGGCGGGGCCCAGGGCGTATCTGCCTCATGTACGAGCAGTAGCTGAAAATGCGGAACACGAAGGCCTCCTTCGCCTCGACTGAGTGAGAATCTGCCGAGTTCTCTAAATTTTGGAAGTTCCAACAGCAAAGCCATCCATCAGTAACGACGGTGGCAGAGGCTAGAAGTAATGCCTTTTGGTAGATTCTTTTAACAGCTCTGGAAGGTAAATAAGACCACTTTAATTAGCTTCATTTTCTTTTTTTTCTAAGTAATTTCTACACCCAACACGGGACTCGAACTCGCAACCCTGAGATCGAGAGTTGCATGCTCTACTGACTGAGCCAAGCAGGCACCCCTGATTAGCTTCATTTTAGAAATATGGCTGAGGCTCCGAAAGCTTTAGTGATTCCCTGAATTTTGGCAGATTGGTATTAATTTAACTTGCTGGTAAGTCAACTTAGATTTCACATCATTTGCTATCAATAAAACAACCCCGTGCTATTATATCCCGCATAACACAAGGTTACCCCAGCATCATGGAGTTGTGCAGTGCACAACCGACACAACTGTATGTGGGGCCCTGTTTGCTATTGAGATGAGAGGCACGGGCCTTTGTAATAGGCCGGCTAGGAGGCAGAGGGGAATTTAGTCCCTAGGTAATTTTCAGACTATAGCCTGCCACCAGCAGGTGTGGGGGGGGAAACCAGCATGTCAAAATACAAGATATCAGAGTGATCAGAGCAAAGGAAATGCTATCTTGTGACACCACGTAATGAGCTGCAGTGCAAAAAGTGGGTCATGTCCAAAAAACTGAAAGCCACCATAGCAGATGGCTGTTCTCAGCATGGGACAGTAGCCTAAAGATATTTCATCTGGGAAGATTATTAACACCCAAACAGTGCTGCAGTAATTCCTGACTCCCTCTGCAGAAACCGCCAGGACTTGTCTGAAACCAGACACCGCGGCAGACCCGGCTGGGAGCTGGTGGTCTATACAATTCCTAGGCCAAGGGTGCTGGGCAGTGGGGGCGGGGCTGATGTCTCCCCAGCCCAGTGGCAGCCCCAGTGGCTGTGTCCCCATGCGCTGATCCTGCATCAGGATCCAGGTGCAAGTTCAGCCCGTGCTGAATGTGGTGTAGACAAGTTCTCACCTGGAATGAGAGACACCCGGACCGCGGGAACACCGCATGGGATAACCAGAAGACATAACATTTGTTCTTTGTCTTCCATTCCCAGCACACAGCTCTGGAGACCTGGGTAGTGTCCTGAGTGACTGGGATGAGAGCTGATGCTAATGAGTTGACCCTTGGGGTTGAACTCTCAGTTCTACCCAGATCCCCTGGGGAGGGGAGAGGGCTGGGTCAGGGTTCAATCACCAATAGCTGATGATTTGGTCAACCACACTGACATACAAAACCTTCATTACAACACTCAGAGCACGAAAGGGAAAGCTTTGTATCCTGTTCTTCTTTTAACACGTGGGAAATTTGGGGCAACCCTCTTGGGTCCCCTGCCTGCTTGGGAGCCTCATACTATCACTTTGCTTTGCTGCCTAAAAAAAAAAAAAGTTGGGGGGTGCCTGGGAGGCTCATTTGCTTAAGCATCTGACTTTGGCTCAGGTCATGGACTTAGGGTCCCATGGTGGGCTCCCTGCTCAACAAGGAACCTGCTTCTCCATCTCCCTCCGCCCCTGGCTGCCCCCCACACTCACGCTCTCTCTCTCTCAAATAAACAAAATCTTAAACACACACACACACACACACACACACACACACACACACACACACAGGAAATTTGTCCCGAAGCCCCACCTCCATCCCCAAAGCACTTCTCTCCTGGGCTAGGGTCAGGAGAATCCTCAAAACCCACAGCTAAACCCCTCTCTGGGCAAGGGAAACTGCCCACTGGGGGTCTCCATTGGTGGAGACCCTGACTCAGGTCTCCCGAGGGAGCCTGCTGGAGCACAGGACGGGCAACAGGGGTGGGGTCTGCACACGGGAGGCTGGAGGGTGGCTCTCTGCTGTTCAGCGTCTGGTGCCAAGCGAGGAGCACTCAGGGAACGGGGGTCGGGAGTTGGGGGGGCAGACAAGCAGCCGGGAAGAACCCCGGTGTGGTGCAGGAGCCTGGAGATGGGGGCAGGGGCCGGTGGGGGGTTCTTCCTTGCATTTTCTGGTCAGCAAGGGGAGGCAATGGTGTGCGGCTGGATTGCAGGGCCGGGAACTCTACCGGGTAAGCAGGAGTCTGGGGGATCACCCCTAAGGTGGTCTGTGGACATTGTCAGCCCATAGACAACATTTTAATAAGTGTTACTTTGATAACAATCGTGAACAAAAATGTCTTCAGGAAACTGTAGATCACCAACAATAAAAAAGCAAAACAAAAAGCAAATCCCAAAAACCAAAGCAGAAAGGTGTTTTTCGGTGCAAAAAAAGAGGTTATGAACCAGGTTGTACAGGCGACCCCAGGTATACACGTACGTTGTGGGCAGAAAGCTTCCAGAATGTACTTCATAAAGGCAGGCACACTTATCTTTGGGGACTACTGTGACTGTCTTCTCTTTTTGCTTGTCTTTTAAATTTTTTTCCATACTGAACACATTATCACTGCAATTAAAAAACACAAAGTGTGGGTTTGGGGCTGGTTTTTTTTTTTTTTTTTTTTTTAAGAAATCAAAAGAATTCCATGTCATTTCAAGAATTCTTTTTTTTTTAAGATTTTATTTATTTATTTGAGAGAGAGACAGTGAGAGAGAGCACGAGCGAGGAGAAGGTCAGAGGGAGAAGCAGACTCCCCATGGAGCTGGGAGCCCGATGCGGGACTCGATCCCGGGACTCCAGGATCACGACCTGAGCCGAAGGCAGTCGCCCAACCAACTGAGCCACCCAGGCGTCCCCATTTCAAGAATTCTAATGCTAAAATGTAGCATTGTTTAGTGGGAAAGACACGCACACAGATTCGTGGTTTTCTGTTTTACAAAGTACTTGACATAAAGCTACACTGTGGCTTTCTCCTGATTTGCTCAGTGTCCGTTCCTGGGACTCATACTGGCCTATGAGTAACACAGTCGGCATGCACTAGTCGCCTGGACGTTGTGAGAGTCCTGGGAAGACAGGGTTGGACTGGGTGGCTTTTAAGCTCTGTCTGGTCTGGCTCTGTCTTCTCCCTGTAGTCCTGGTGGCCAAAAACCTCCCCTGGGACGCAGGTCTCCCCTCTCCCACCCTTGTTCCGGGAAAAGGACAGGTGTTAGTGTGTTCGGTACGAGAGAACGCGGACCGGTCCGCTTACACTCTTCTTCCCTTCCTCCCTGGAGTGAGAGGAGTGAAATCTAGTCCTCAAGACCAAACAGTTGGGGTTCTGTGCGCTTGTGAGAAAAATCCATCTGGTGACTTTAATTGTATATCATCTTTTATTTTACTTCTCTACTTTTTTGTAAAATAGAACCGCCACTACTCAAGGTTTAGCCAACATAATTCTTTAGTGTCCCATGGTGGGAGCCTAGTCCTTGCTCAGGCTGGGTCCCCCTGAAGGTCGGGAGGGAGTCAGCCCCACCCAGAGTCCTGGTCACTGTCCCTAGAGTTCTCGCTGTGTGGCAGGATGATGGGGCAGGAGGAGGTTTTCAGGGCAGACCACATGAAGATATGGGGAACCTTACTTTTGCCCACACGCCGTGGCTGGGACGTTACATGTCCTTACCCAGCTGCAAGACGGGCTGGAAACGGCTGAGCTGTGTGTCCAGGAGGAGAAAGAGACGGTGCAGTGACCATTTTGCCGTTGTGCTTGGTGACACGGCGTGCATCCCAGAGCTCGGTGTGCTTGAGTGGGGTTCCCACAGACCCAGCACCGTAGAGCTCGAGTTCAGAGCCGCCCGAGGCTCGACAGCCTCCCAGGGCAAGCGGAACCACCCGCTAGCCCCACAGGCTTACCTGGTAACACGGCCAGGGGAGACCAGCCCGGGCTGCACTCTAACCACTACCTCCCCGCCCCCGGGTTTCTGGCCTGCGGCCAGTTCTTCTAGCAAACGTCAGCAGTCAGGGCTCCACAGAGAATAAGACTCCCTTGCTGTTTAAAACAGGAAGGAATTTGATGGAGGCTTTTAGATGCTTCCACACCCAGACCCCCAGGGAGCAGCCCACAGGAGAAGGGAGAGTCCAGAGGCCACAGCCCAGCAGCCCTGCTGGGTTCAGGGGGACTGTCCTGAGCTGTGACTCAGGGCCCAGCAAGTGACTGCGGCTGCTCCCCTTGCAGCTGGGACCTGCCTGCAGGGTCCACTGCTATAGAAGGAAGAAAATGGATGCCCTCACCCCCAGCCCCATCTTACTGTGGTTCCCACCGGGGTGCCGGGAACCACTCCGGAAGCTTGTGGGGGGGGCTGCAGACACGCTGGTCGCTGGTTGGAGCGGAACAAGCCGCAGAGAGATGGCCTCCCCTCCCCTGTCTCCCCAGTCACACGGGAACGCGTCCAATTGGCAAGTCCTCTGTCCCAGAAAGAACCCCAGCTGCCAGGAAGGCCGAGCCGTCCGGCCCCCCAGTGCCCGGTGGAGGCGGCGGGCTGGGGCCACGTGCCAGCCTCCCCGCGCCCAGCCCGCTGGCTTCCCGAGCAGAGCGGCGGCCTGGCTGTGAGCAGGGAGCCCGTCGGCGCCACGGTCCTCGGGCTCTGTGCTCTGCGTGTCAGCGGCTCTCACGTCCTCCGGACACCTTCTCGTCTCACTCCCATGGCTTCCGTGAGGCCCAAGTTCCTTCTTTGGCCCAGGGCACCTTCGTCGTTCCTGCGACCGTGAACCTAGGCTCTGGCCTCTCCCCATCTTTGGAAAACTCCCTCGGGTGCTCGGGCTCTCCCCTCCCGGGGGCCCCATGCTGGCCAGGGAGGTTGACCTGGGGTCTTGGCCCTGCAGCACGGACCTCTCTGGAGGCAGGGGAAGGGCTGCTGAGAAGCCCACAACCGGCAGAAAATACGCATTTGCTACCGGATGACGTGCGGGGGCGCCAGCGCGGGTTGCTAGGGAGAGTTGGCGCAGCCGGCCCCAGGGGTGTGGAATCTGCCTTCGGGAACTGGAGCAGGCTCCTGGGTCTGTCTGCCCGTCCTGGCGTGGGAGGAGCCTCCTCCAGGCTCTCTTCCTCCTGCCACATGTCCTACCACCTCTCGGGCTCCTCCTTGGCCCAGACGGCTCCCTCATTAGCCAGGGTAGCCTCCAGCTCCCTTCGGCCCCTTCCGGAGAATAGTCCTGACCCAGAAAGTACCCACCTCCTCTGCCACCAGGCTTTTTCAACCGCATCATGGAAAGGTGACATGCTCCACCGTCCCTGGCCCTCCAGACGCTGCGTGCCAGGCAAGGGTGAAGGTTCCTGATCCTGCTCCCTGTTTCTGTCACTCACAAAGCGGCCCCGAGTCTGGGAACCCTGTGCCCCCATGCTGCTGGAGGCCTTCTGTGCCCTGCGGAACCGCCGGGTCCTCCTTCACCCGCCTCCCTCGCCCCCACCTCCAAGTTGCCCAGGACCTGTCCCGGGGCTGCCTCTGGGTCAATGCCATTGCCGTCCCCCCAAGATGGAAAGAACCCCAGCAGACAACTGCTTCCTTCTCAGCCTGGCAGGTCTCCGGGGAGGCTAGGGTGAAATGCAAGCTGGGGGGACAGGAGCAGGCATTGCAGGCTTTGTGTGTGCACGCGTGTGAGATGTGTGCACGTGCGTGTGTACACACAGCACAAATGCGTTAGCTCGGGGCTGCCTAACACAGAGCAGAGAGCGTGAGCCTCGGTCTCCTGATCTAGGAGGGCGGGCAGGCCTGGCTGGGACCCAAAGGGGGGCCCTCAGGCCCCTGGGACTGTTTGTGGCCCCGGAGTGGGGCGAAGACCCCTTTCTCCCACCCAGCAGTTCGCAGGCGCTGGTGCTGTTCCGGGAGGGGCCAGCAGGGGGCGCTCTCCCCAGGGCTTCCCACCCCGCCCGGCCCTCCTCGCCCCAAACCGGGATTAAACACTCCTGGTCCCCAGGGATGGGGGGCGGAGGATGATGCGAAATTAAAAAGGAAGGAGATTATTTTAATCCTCTTGGTGAGCACTGCGGCAACCAGGGTCGAGCAGCCAAGCGCTGGCCCCGTTGGGCGGCACGTGGAGGACGGCCACCGGGGCTGCCACGCGCACAGACCTCTGCGGGGACCGGGCAGCCTGCGGCCCCCGAGACCGCTTCCCGGGCGGGTGCTCAGGTCTCCCCACGCCTGGCACCGCGGGTGGGTGGGATTCGGGCCGGATGCCACCTGGCACCGCTCCGGGGTTTCGAACCGGCGAGGACCATGGGAAGAGCCATAGGAATCCTGGCGACTCCCTGACGCTGGGTGGGCGCACGGGGTCTTCTCTCCATTCCCATTCATCCCAGGCCTCGTGGCCCGCCGGTAGCTGGGTGACCTGCGGCCTCCTCCAGCCTCTCACTTGCGCCCAAACGGGCAGAGGGGGGGCGGGTAGTGAACTGGAACATTAAATTGCTCTGGGAGGGGCGCCTGGGTGGCTCAGTGGGTTAAGCCTCTGCCTTCAGCTCAGGTCATGGTCTCAAGGTCCTGGGATCGAGTCCCGCATCAGGCTCTCTGCTCAGCAGGGAGTCTGCTCCCCACCCCCTGCCTGCCTCTCTGCCTACTTGTGATCTCTGTCTGTCAAATAAATAAATAAAATCTTTTTAAAAAAATTTGCTCTGGGAATCTTCAGGGCGATGGCACAGATGCCCCTGTTTTCCCTCCTGCTCTCGTCAGCCGTCTCCAGGGCAGAGCGCAGAGCAGCTCCGTTGTCCGCCGGCCGACACCGCGAGAGGCTCTGAATTGCCGAACTCTGGCCGGTTCCCTGTCCCAGCCTCCCTGGGTGGGGCCGGGCCGGAGGCTGGGAAGAAGCCTGCACTCCTCGGTCGGGGGGCTCGGGTGGCCGGGGTGACCGCGGAGGGGCCATGCCGTAGGAAACCTGCTGCGCACTTACCTGCCTGAGGTGTACGAAGATTCCGGTCACCGCACGCAGGTGAGCTCCGTCTGGTGAACTCCCCGTTTCTCTAGTGGTGAGAGAGGTCCCCTTAGACACGTCCCTCATCTTACCTGGAAGTGAGCAACTTGGAAAGCATGCGCCTGGGAGGCGTGGTTACCTATCTTGTTCCCTGACTCTAGACTGACGGGGTGAACTCTTGGGTCTGGTTTGCGAGACAAACTTTGTTCATAACATTCCCCAGGGGCCAGAGATGCCCGTGGGCGGGACGAGCCACAGCCCAGGCCTGCAGCCAGGCTGACAGGTACCCCGTCCAGGTGGCAAGCTTCCCATACTTGCGATGTGGGCTCATTTTGGAAGGGGTATCGTGGGAGTTCCCAATGCAAGTTCCTCTCCGTTGGGTTTGATTTAAGAACAACTCCAGGCAACATTTCTGGAAGGAGACGGCAGGCGATATAAAATAAAGAATGGTGTAGAAAGGTGCCCTCCTTCCAAAATGGCGAAGAATCACTTTCAAAGAATCGTATAAAAAGACAACAACCCTGGGAAAGAAACAGCCTCAGGACTGTCTGCAGATACGTCTCTTGGACAAGCACAAGAGACTGAACTTTCGCTATTAAGAAACTGGCTTGAAAAATCAGGCTGAACTCGCAGAACCCAGTTTTTTTTCCTCTCTGAATGTCCGTTTCGGGCGCCTGGGTGGCTCCGTCGGTTGCATGTCCCGCTCTTGATTTCAGCTCAGGTCTTGATCTCAGCCAGGGTCGTGAGTTCGAGCCCCACGTTGGGCTCCACGCTGGGTGCAGAGCCTCCTGTAAGTAATGAAAAAGCAAACATCAGTATCACTTTCCCTTACAGAACATCCTACTAGCCATCGATCTAAGTCAACTATTTTGAGCTGATATCCACACATATTCTATTTTACGTGCTCAAACTGGCATCCGGAACCCAGGCTGGCTTGGGTGTCACACTTAATGCAAAATGGGCAGTGAGGGTCAGGGTAATTACAGCAAGGAGGGGACCCCTTTTGGCTGAGGTCCTTTGTAATGCTTCTGGACCTCCTTGGGTGTTGGTGTTCAGGGGCTCAAGGCTTAGACATCCAGGCAACCGATGAGGCATTCCGAGGTGTTTCCCTGGAACTCTGTCCCTTTAGCTGTCTCCACTGAGCCTGACGCCCCGCCTCGGGTTTCCTGCGGCTGGACTGTGTGCGGCTATAGGCCGGCAGAGCTCCCCAGCGCTCGGCGGAGCAGCTCTCGGGAAATGGAAATACCAAGAAGGAATTATCCCATCTCTGAGCATGGGCTGTGTGTCTTCGGGCGCACCTCCGTCTGACTAGGAGGTGCCCGGATGCTGACCCGCAGGGAGGCGAGCCGGGCAGGATGGCCCGCCCGGTGGAAGGCTGCCACCACCGCAACCTCGCCATGTGCTGGGCAGTCCCTCATGGGGCCGCACCAGCCGCTGCCCTATTTTCCAACAATGTGCGACCTGCTCAGCGCTCTCTGAGCCTCCCAGACTTAAACGCCAGGACCAGCGTAATGACCCACGTGCTAGAGTCAGACAGCATTGAGGGAAAGAAATTCTGTCATTTAGCTTAGTATTAAGCACCAGAGGCTAGTGTCCGATGGGGATGCTGTTCCTCGAGTTTCAAGTTTAAAAAGTAAACACTGAGCATAGAAGGCAGACATTAATGGTCAAGAATTTTGGCGTGCTATGACCCAATTTTTTCTCTTGTAAAGTGCTGATCTACAACAAGAAGTCTGCTAACAAGGAAAGGGTCCACCAGGTTGCAGGGCGTGCAGGCCACAGAAGCCTGTCCCCCCTTTCCCGCCTCCCCGCCGCAGGCGTGCGCGCTGAGGCCCAGGGAGTGGGACTGGCCTGGGTTTACCGGCCGCGGGTGCCAAGACTAAGCACCCTAGAGTTCAGCCCAGATGCCACTCCGAGGAAGCCCAGGGCAGTGACTCGGGGGCCTTACAACCCCCCGCGGACACATAGAGCTTGGGGAGAGGAGGTGCTCCTGGCCTCCAGTGGGCAGAGCCAGGTGCTGTTGGACGCCTTGGAAGCACAGGAGAGGCCCCACGATGGAGGGGTCTCCGGTCTTAAGTGCCAGCGGCGCCGAGGGGGAAGAGCCACGTTCTACGGAGACCAGGTGTTTCCTTTCCTCAGATGGGGAACCCCAGCGTTTGGGGAAAGTCCTGCCTCTAACTGCACAAAGAAGGCCCCACTCGACATGCATCATGGTTTTAGGGTTGCAGGCCCTTGCTGCTGCTCTGGACCTGGACCGGGGTCAGATCTGGTCGGGAAAGGGGGATGTGTCAGTAGGAAACTGAGGAGTTGATATACCCACGTCTGGGGCGACAGTGCCCCCAAATCCACGTCCGCCCGGAGCCTCAGAATGTGACCTTGTCTTTAAACACGATCTTCAGAGATGTTCTCAGTGGGGATGGGGCGATCTCGCACTGAGGTAAGCCCAGTCCGAGGACTGCAGTTCCCCCCGAAGGCCAGCAGGGACACAGAGAGACGCAGAGGGGAAGTGGCCTCAAGGAGAGAGGCAGGGATGGGGGTGCCATCATGGCTGGAGCACGGCGGGGATGAAGTGTGAGGTCCCGCAGGGAGAGAGATCGGAGGCTCGGGCACAATGTGCAAAACAAACAGAACAAGACCACCAGCCAACAGTCCTGCCGCGAGATTTCCGATCAACAGCTGCGTCTGGTTTCTCTGCGAGATCTGCAGATCGGCCCCTTGGGCCCCAGTCATCCCTCCGCCCAGCATGTCCTCTGCGTGTCCACCCCCCCCCCCCGCAGTGGCCTCCCAGGCCATCAAGCCCAGTGCTCACCGCCCGGGCCAGCGTTCTCCATACAGGTGGACGGTCTAGGTCCGCAACCAGGTCTCTAACAACAGAGACACCTTTTAAGAGATCAAGATGCCACGTGTTTGGAGAAAAATGGGAGCCTCAGGATGCCTTTGGAAGGAAGTACAGACAAGCTCCCCTTCTTTGGAGTTTGGCTGTAGACGAGGGGCCGCCTGGCATAGCGTGGACAGTCGAATTGAGTGCCTGACCTGAACATCCCTTGTCTCCAGTTTCCATGTGACCCGCACATTGGTGACCACAGCCCATCCCTCCAGCAGAGCTTAGTGTGGGACAGAGAAAGGACGGTGACCTGTGACCGGGGCCACCACCACCCAGTTGCCTGAGACCTGGCCGGTGTGGCTCAGGGACCAGCCCCTCGGCCGTCCCACACCGGGAAGAGGAGTGGAAAGCCGTGAAGGGAAGCGTTGGCGCGGTCAAAGCTCTGATTGAGAGACTTTAAATTTTATATTAAGAGGGTCTTACTCTCCTGTGCGTTGTCTAAGTCGAGTGAAGAAATAATTAGGCTCTTTGGACCCTTCTCATGTCTTTCTCTGTGAACTTTCTGGAAACATCAGAGTGAAGGAGCCTCTGCAGCCATGTTGAATTGTTAGAGTTTGGACCTGTCTAGAGAGCTCTGCTCTCCCTTCTGTATGAAAATGTGGAATTAAGGGTCATCTCTAATATTGTGAGGCTACTTGATTTCACTAACCAGATCATCTGGTTAGCCAGGCAGCTCTCAGCCGTCCTGACGCATCAGGAGGGCTCGAGTTCTGCTGGAGGGCTCAGGCGATGCCCGTCGAAGTCTGGGTCTCTGTGGGCTCCTGGGGTCCCCCCAGCAGTGGGCTGACCGTGGGCGGGGGCGCCGGCTGGGCTGCGAGCGGCTCTCGCGTGAGAAGAAGTCGGAATAGGGATACTTGTGTCTGAAGACTCCACTTTGGGCTTTCTAATTTTTTTTTTCATTAAAAATTTTACATTACCCGAGTAATGCGCGGTGATCTGAGCTGGAGCCATGCAGACGACCTTGTAATCCAACTTCCCGTCCACTCAGATGGTCAGCGGTCAGAGAACCCCCGCCAGCTTTCCCCACACTCACCTAAACTCCCAGAAACATCCACACATTCAGTATTTTTTCTTTTTGTCTTTTTGTCAGTTTAAAGTAATCGTGTTATATAGATCCCTCTGAAGAAAGTGGAAATGTTAAATAAAATAAACTCAAATGTGCAGTTTCACTGATTTCCTCACGCTCTAGACTGAACTGTGCCCCCCCATCCGTATGTCGGAGGCCAGCCCCCCACGCGAGCGCGTTGGACGTGGGGCTGTTAGGGAGTGAGTCAGGTTCAAGGAGGCCACGAGGGCAGGGCCTTGATCTGATGGATGGGACTGGGGTCGTCATGAGAAGAGAAGAAGGCTCCAGAACTCTGTGTCTGCCGAGTGAGGACAGAGAGCCAGCCAGCAGGACGGTCCTCGCCGGGAATCTAGCCCGCCGGCACCTCCATCCTGGGCTCCAGCCTCCAGAACTGCGGGAAGTGCATTCCTGTTGCCTGAGGCCCCGGACAGGGCAGGCAGAGCAGGCTAGGACACCCCCAGTGAAGATGCATCAGGACCCGTCCAGCCCAGTGGACAGAGGTCCCGCCCGTTTGGGTCTGTGTCTGTCCAGCCCCCTCCAAGCTGACAGTCCCACGGAAGGATGTGTCCGTGCGCTGTGGGACCCAGCGGCGTGGCAGCCAGCCTCCTGGGGGCCTGTCCTGCATGGTGGGCGTGTGTCCCACAGCGCAGGCGCCCCAAAGGGCGGGGGTCCCACCGCGGGTGCGTTGGCCCGAGCCACGTCGCGTGGTTATTCCCCGTGGAGCTTGCTTGTCTGCCCAACCCCACGGCGTGTGAGCTGTGCGGTCACGCCGTTCTTCAGTTTTGGTGATCTCATCAGCGAGCGGCGGCCTTTCTCTTTCCTCAGTTTTGCTGTCCTGGGTTCCGTCCCAGGACGGGCTGCGGTTTGTCGGCAGTGCGCGGTTCCGTTAGATTCCCGCGAGCCCGGGTGTGTGTGTGTTCTTGACCCATTTCCTGTCGGCTTGAGTCTTACATCATGATTATTTCACAGCTCGACAGATGGGGTCAGGCCCTCTTGTCTGCCCTCCCCAGTGTGCCCGCGTGTCCCTGGTCACGGGGTGTGGGTGGCTGGCCGTGTCCCTTTTGGCGCACGGACAGCCTTGACTCTGGACGGCTGGGGTTTCTCATCTTGTCGAAGGCGGCCTCCCCACTCTCCGTCATACCAACAGTTTTGTGAATTTTCCCCTGATGGTCTGTGCTCGTGGGTTTAAGTGCTGCCTCCATGCAGAGCGTGGCTTTGGACGTGGCGTGAGTGTGGTCCAGCTTCCTCTTCCGGCGGGCGAAGGTCCCCGTGAGGGAGCGAGCCATGGCCCTCCTCCCGGGGCTCGGGGGACACCTTGTCAGCTCTTCATGAAGATGAATTTGTCAGAGACCGAAACGCGGACTTTCCCTCACGCAGTCCTAACATCAGGAGGATTTCGGAGGCTCCTTTGGAGCTCCTGCTACTTCCCACCTTTCGTTCCAGTTGTTGCTACGCCGTCCCGCGTCTCTGTCCGGGACCGGACCCCTGTCATCCCCACGCCCTGCACCTGATGGGAGAGGATCTGCTTCGGGGCTCTCCGTGTCTGCGAAACAAAAGAACTGGAGAGTGGACATCTGCTCAGGGACAGGCCACTTCTCTATTGGTTCTGTGACGTGTTTGGGGACGATTTGTGCTCTTTTGTGAAGACTCTAGAAGAGGGACAGAATGTCAGGGGAAAAGATGAATCGTCACCTGCTAACCTCCTGAGTCCTTCACTTGGGGATACGTGTCCGTGGACAGGTGTGTGTGGACAGAGAGAGTCTCTGGGTGAGGTTGGCGTTTCTAGATGAGACTCGGGGGCTGCAGCTCTGTGCTCGGGTCCGTCCTGCGTCCCCGGAGGGCAGCTTCCCACAGCCAGTCCCGGAGGCGAGCCTGTGACCAGTCCCTGTGTCCAGCGCCGCCCTCCTCCTGCGCTCGCACACACACTCTGCTGTGATCACCGCTGCCCGGGACGGCCTGGAACGCTGGCCACGGTCACCATTGCAGGGGCAGAGGCACCGTGTTCCGATTAACCAGAATGTTCTGGCGAAGGGTGAGAACAGCAGCTTTAGCGTTTGGGCCGGTTCGTGGATTAAATGCTAGACCGTACTCAGGGAGAAGAGTAAAACAGATGACCCAGAACTCCCAACAGATCAAAAACAGTCATTATCCGGGGCGCCTGGGTGGCTCAGTGGGTTAAGCCGCTGCCTTCAGCTCAGGTCATGATCCCAGGTCCTGGGATCGAGCCCCGCATCGGGCTCTCTGCTCAGCAGGGAGCCTGCTTCCTCCTCTCTCTCTACCTGCCTCTCTGCCTGCTTGTGATCTCTCTCTGTCAAATAAATAAATAAAATCTTTAAAAAAAAAAAAAACAGCATTATCCGACGGCGTACAGTGATGGGAGGGAATGAGATTGTAGCCGCTTAACACAGAACAAGGCTGATGAGCCGGATGCCAGCCATTGCAGGCTTCTTTCCATCAGAACAAACCGAAGGTGTGGTGGGACGTGTGGCTTCCCAGCCCACCCAAGTCTTCCACCTAGGTCTTCCCCGGGCCGGAGCGGTGGGAAGCCTTCCTCTGGCTGCGCGTGGCCGAGGGCACGTTCACAGCTGCACCACAGCTCGCAGCTCGGAGGTGCCAGGCCGTTGGACGCCCCCCCATCGGTTTTTTGTGCAAGTCTGCTGGGGTTGCCTGACAACACTACGGACGGGTTGGCAGAAACAGAAACCGGATTCCTCGCTGCTCAGGAGGCCCGACGTCCTAACCGAGGTGTCGGCAGGCCTGGTTTTTTCCGGAGCACTCAGGAAACACAGATTCCCCATCTCACCTAGCTTCTGCTCGTGGCTGTATCCGTCCCTCCCCCCAACACCGTCTTTGCCTCTGTGGACACATGGCGGTCCCCCCTCGATGTCCGAGTCCTCTCCAAGGCTTATAAGGACACCAGTCATGTCAGGATAGAACCAATCCTAAGGGACCATGACCTCATCTGAGCTAATTATACCTGCAAAGGTCCGGCTGACGAATAAGACTGCGTTCACAGGCACCAAGGGTTTGGACCGGGACATGTCTTTTTTGGGGGGACACAGTTTGACCCACAACAGGCTTTAGAGTTGATGACCTGGGGCCTTCCTGCTGTCTTTCTGATTCTGTGAGGCTGGGTGCGTTGATCCTCTCTACCCTGTCATCTGCCAGGCTGTCTCGGGCGATGGGGGTGCTGGAAGGCTGGGGTGACGTCCCTCTGCAGCCCTCCCCATGCTGGCCATCTACTAAGCAGCTGCTGGCCGGGGGCCACCTGGCTGGGCTGGTCCCTCCTACCCCCCACTCCCAGGGAAACAAACCCTAACACGGACCTCCCCTGATGGCAGGAAACGCTGCCACTCCCCACCCCTCTACCCCTACCCCCTACCCCCGTCCGGGAGTAAGGCCCAATGCCATTTCCCCTGCTCTCTGGTGTTTGAGTTCATTTCCGGCACCTAAGACTGTTCTCATCCAGGCTGGTTCAGACCATTTGGCACGAATAATTTCACAAGCCTAGTCTTAGACGCCGCACAAAAGTCTAAATACATAATGCATTTCGTAATTCTGTCACACTCCAAACAAGCTGTCAAAACTGTCTGCATGACTTATCCTTAATAAATCCCTAGTCCTGTTAATTGCTTCTTATTCCTCTGAATAAGGGTTGTTGGAATCCACAAATCGGGTAAAGAATGGAGGGATAATGGGGAGGAATTTAGCGGATTGCCACTGTTTCTCCCCCAGGACGAAGGGGGCGAGGCCTGGCGGTGGGCACCGAGCAGCCCCCAGCAGAGAGGCCGGCTCTCCTGGGCCCTGCGGCTGTGAGCCTGGAGGTGTTTGCAGGGTCTTGCCATGGAACCTTCGGCAGGAAAGGGGGGGCGTTGAGTGCCTTTGACAAAGATCACCAGGATGGGCGACTGAGTTCTGGGACAGTAATTTTCATAGAAACAGTGACTTCTGGGGCACCTCCTCGGTGCTGTCGGGGGTGGGGGGGTGTGAACAGCAGAGGAGATGGCGCGTCTGGCCCCGGGAGCACCCCGTGGAGGCAGGGAGGGGGTCGCTCCCTCTGGCCCCCGACACTCAGAGAAGGAGTAGAGGGTCAGGTAGACCTGGCCATCTTCTGGCTTCAGTGGAGAGACTGGCTCGTGACCTTAAGCAAGAGCCCTCCCTCTCGGGGGCTGCTGACCGGGCTGCGCGGGCAGGAGCAGGGACCAAGAGGCCCCCCGGGGCTGCACACTGGCTTTGTCATCGTACGCCTGGGTAAAAGCTGCTTTACTCTTCATTCGGGGCGATGCCGTGTGCTTACTCTGTGTGCACGTGAGCACACGCGCGCGCGTGTGTGCGCATGTGAGCCCGTGTGTGCACGCATGCATGTGTGTGTGCGTGTGAGCCTATGTGTGCACGTGTGTGTGCGTGACCCATTTTTACAACTATGGCCCCATCCTCCAGGGGAGAAGTGCTGTCAGCATCCAGGAAGGGAAGAACGATGTTGGGGGTGGGGGCAGTGGAGAAGGGACCACGTCACCTGGGCAGGGGCGAGGGGACAGCAGGAACGAGACCACCTGGGAAGAGGGCTGGGCGAGTGGCTTCTGGAAAGAACCAGACGGTAGATGGTTTAGGATCTGTGGGCCTCTGTGCCACTAAAGCCGGGCGGCAGCCGTAAACAGGACATGTGTGGATGGGTGTGGCTGCGTCTCACAAAAGCTTTACTGGGGACATCAGTACCTGAATTTCACATCTTTTTCACATGTCACAAAATATGATTCTTTTGATTTTTTTCAGCCACTTATAAAATGTAAAAACCAGTGTTGGCTCACAGGCTACACACACAAGGTGGTGGCCTGGGGGACGCCGGCACCAAGGGGGGCTCCACCCGAGGCCAATACGGCCCCTGTGTGACTTCAGACGGGGGCCCCCAACCACCCGTGGCCCCAGGCTGGGAGGACAAGGACCACTCGAACTTTGTTTGCTGCCGCCTCCTCGTGTCTCGTACGAGCTCGCGAGCAGCCCGTGGTCAACAGGCAGTGGCCACGTGACCAAATGCCGCCATGGGCGCCGTGAGCCCTGTGATTCTCTCCCCTGTTGGTGCGGCCTTGACCTGACTTCTCCTTACCCGCCCGTCAGAACCGGCCATGTGTCCTGGCCATCCGTCCCCTGCGTGGCACCCAGTGGACAGAGCCCAGCGACTGTGCGTGGCCTCCGCCATCGCAGGGCCCAGCCGCTGAGCTCCCTGGAAGGCTGGTCGCACCCTCAACCAAGGTCTCCGGGGCCTGGAAGACGGGGAACCAGGATTTCTCCTCTTCAGGAGCCGTGTGGGGAGTCTTTCCTACCCTCAATTCAGACATGTAACCTGCTAAGGTCTGGGTACTCACTGATAGCAAGATAATGTTTACCTAAATACACAGAGAATCAGGAAGGAATGGATTTGATATTATCTCTTGGGATTCATAATTTTTATTTTATTTTATTTTTATTTTTATTTTTTTTTTAATTTGACAGAGAGAGATCACAAGTAGGCAGAGAGGCAGGCAGAGAGAGGGGAAGGGAAGCAGGCTTCCCGCCGAGCAAAGAGCCCGATGCGGGACTCGATCCCAGGACCCCGAGATCACGACCCGAGCCAAAGGCAGCGGTCCAACCCACTGAGCCACCCAGGTGCCCCGGGATTCATAGTTTTTAAATAGTGAAAACTTAATTCCGTTCCAATGGAGCAAAATAATCTCAAAATAATCTCGTGTCTGTCTACTCCAGTACACATCAGCGGAGGCCACAGTGACCTCGAGCGCCGTGAAGGCCGTGAAGGAGGACAGAGGCTGGCGGTCACAGCCGGAGCAGTGCTGAGACCAGCCTCCCGGTCGTGGTGGTACCTTGTGCCGCCGTGATGGATCTGCGTGACAGGTCCTCCCACCATGACGAGGAGAAAGTCCTGGGTTGTCAAGGAGCCTTGGGACATGGGCAGCCTGTGGTGTCCGCTCTCCTTGGGGAAGCCATCGGAGACATCCAATGATTTGGCTCATAGTTAATTTTTGGAGATGTCTCTCTGTGGTGGGCCTACGTGGGTTTCATGGGCTGGTCAGAGAGAGCCAAGTCGCAAACAAAACCTGCGAAGTGTGTATCAGGAATGACTTCGTCACCCACGTTGAGGACCACAGCCCAAAAAGATAATCCAACAGAAGAAATGTGGCGTATACAGCAATGCACCGAGTGGAGTTACTTGTTCATGTTGCTGATTCCCTGGATGTCCCGAAGTCGAGGAGCTGTCTGCTGGGTGCCACGTTTCCACGGAACGCCCTGCCATCAGCGAACACAGATGCCAGACCCAGACGCCGGAGAGCGGGTCTGCAGTCGGGGCCTCGGTGTGCGCAGGCGGACCCGCAGCGGCGGTTCTGCGGGGCGGAAGCTAGAAGGGGACAGGGTTGGGTGGCCACGTGCCTGTCCCGTTCCTCCAGCAGGAGCAGCGTTTCTCACACACGTAGCTTGTGAATGTGTTGATTTATGAAGACTCGGGGTCCCTAAATGAGGAAAACCAAACCAAGCCAACAAAAACATGTTCTTTAATAGGAACAACGTTGACTTAGTCATAGTCTCCTTGCTATAGACGTGGGTTGGGTTTGGCCTCCATTAGTTCTCACATTTGTACCCGGTCCTCCCAGGCCAGAGGAGACTGTCGCAGCATTGTTGGGACAGCAAAGACCCAGGGGGACCATGTCCTTGCGCCCTGAGGCCTGGTGGTCTCCTCAAACGCTTCGAGACTTTCCTAATGACCTCCCTGCTTGGCAGCTAAGCTACAGTGACCTCCCCAGGACCGGCTGGCCAGAACCCAGCGTCTCTAGGATGGGGGCTCTGCAGAGGCAAGGAGGAGAGGCAGCACCTTCCATGGGAAGTGGCGAGGCCATCTCCAGGCACCTGGATTTGCTTCAGCAAATGCCGCCTCCTCCCCTCCAGCCCATCTTGCCGCAGGCTCTGCTGCAGAAGGTGAGCATCTCCATGGGACTTCCAGCCCCAAAGTGCCAAGTCACACTTGGCCCTGTGCACGTGCCCACTGCGGGTCTGCAGAACAGAGGGAAGGTCAGAAATGCGCGTGAGGAAAAGAATGCCACAGAGGAGGAGCAAAACGATGGCTCCAAGCAGGGTCAGCCGTGGGCTACAACAGAAGATCTTCTTCGCGGGACCAGTGCTAGGAGCTGCGGGGCACCCCTGATGGTCCTTCGCATCTCTCTGTCGTCTCCGAGGTCGATATGAGATCTCTGGACGGAATGCGTGGTCTTTAATGGGCAATGTGGCATCTCACTGCCCTCAGGCCTCGTCAGGAGGATGGGGGCCTCTGGCTCTCCTGAAGGTGCCCTCTGCGTGCCATTCGGGGCTGCGGACGGAGGTATCTTTTTCAGGCCACCATACACCGTGTTTCTAAAGACAAGCCTTTCAACCAGAGTCTCACCCCGTGGTCCGTCCTCTGGGCACTGCTGGCGGGCTTCTTCCATGACCCAGCAGCGTGGACAGCTACAGGCTTGTCTCCACCACACCTCTCACCCTCAGGACTCTGAGCAACATGGCCGGAGCTTCCCGGCACACCGAGGCCGCCTGAGCCCCGCGGTCACGTGTAGAGCTGCACGCAGTCGGTCTGGGCAAGGCCGGGGCTCTGGGACACCCATGCTGCTGGCCCAGGACATGCTTTGAGAGCCAAGGGCCTAGATGGCCATCCTGGCCACTCTTGATTCCGAGCAGACAGGAAGGGGAAGGGAAGGGGGCGGCGAGGAGGGCCTCGCAGAGCTCTGCCCTGGTGGGGAGGCCACCGTGTGCCCTACTTCTCGGACATGGGAAGGACGGCAGCTCCGCTCCCTCCAGCCCTTCAGGAAGGAGAGCTCAGACATCAGTCCACGCTCCGTAAACGGTGTCATTGCGACAATAGCAAACTGAAGCAGCGTCCAGCGAAGTGAAGGGGACAATTGCACTTGATACTGGCGTACTGGGCTCGAGAAGGACTTTCCTAGCGGTCCCTCGGCCCGATCCCATGCGGCCCAAGCGGTGTTCTTGTGAGGCCCGGGGACAGGCAGGCAGGCCCGCAGCTGGCTGGGCCCAGCAGACCAGAATGGAGGTGTTTGGGGCCTCTCCCCACCCAGCATGGCAGCGAGATGAACAAGAAGATGGGGTCCCTGCACACGTGCCCACACGGACCCGTGTGCAGCTCGTGCTGTCCCGCATCCGCGGCCCCGCTGGGCCAGTCTCCCCTCAGCGTGCTCAGCCCAGCCGGCGGCTCCGCCATTTCCGTGAATACTCGGTTTGAGGGGCTTGGGCTGTGGCTGGCGAGGCGTCAGGCTGGGACCTCCTGGTCTGCGCTGCGTTTGCAGCTGGGGCTGCGACCACAAAGGACCCGAGAGCTGGGGCGGGTGCGGGGGGAGGGGGGCTTAAACACCAGAAACCTGTGTCTCCTGGCTCTAGAGGCAGGGAGTCTGCAATTCGGGGGTGCATGGCTGGCTCCTCTCCGGCCCCCCCCAGCCGCACGTGGTGGTCTCCCTGCGTGTCTGTGTCCTGAATGCCTCGTCGTATAAGGAACGCACTCCTGCTGGGTCAGGGCTACCCTAGTGGCCTCGGTTTACCTTCATGACCTCTGTAAAAGCTCTGTGTCCACATGAGGCCACATTCTGAGGTCCCGAGGCTTGCGGCTTCAACATAGGAACCTAGGGGACACAATTCAGCCCCAGAGTGTCACTTCCTGGTCACTCAGTGGGGTATGACATGTGAGTAGGGCTGAAGGCAGTTAGGAAACAGCCCGTCCTCAAGGACTGGCTGGCGATGTCCCCTGGCTGGGCTCTGACCCTGGCTCTGTCCTCCTCTCCATGCCTGTGCCCTCCCCTGGCACATGGGATGCTGGCTGCAAGGTCTCCAAGCTCTAGTGTCCTTGTGTACAGCAGTGGGGGTTGGGGGACACGGACAGCAACGGTCTTGCTGTGACAGGCATCACCCCGGGGTCTGGGCCACAGCAGACCATTCAACACCTGGCTCCTCACCCAGGATATGGGGGCGGAAATGCTCCCCTTATCCCACACCAAAGTAGTGTCTGGGGTTAGAATAAGGCAAGACTTATTCAAAAAAAGGGATTTTTAACAAATATTACAGGGATTTGCCGCCGCTAGTGACGGTCAGCAGTCCCCTTGGAGCTGTGCTCAGGGGTGTGGCGCCTTTGACTCCTCCCCCCACAGGCATGGCTTTCCGGTTTGACGTCTCCACGGTGAATGTGCCTCCGTCCGGGGACCCGACAGGGACGGGCATGGCTGAGCCCCTCTGTCACCAGGTGAACAAGGACCCGGCAAACCCTGTGTGCGGTCTGCTCTAGTCCGTGTACAAAGAGGACGGGACACTCCCAAATGCACACACGGTCACGTGTATGTACCAACAGGGTCATGTGTACACACACACGGACACGTGCACATGCAGTCACACATGTGTACAGATGTGCACGTGGAAGGTTTCTGGCTGGTGGAGAACTGGGGGCTTAGGGTCTGGGGTATCAGTCTCAGCCTTACTTTCTTTTTCTTTTTTAATATTTTATTTATTTACTTATTTATTTGACAAAGCGGCCGGCAGGGTGGGGGCGGGTGGTGGAGGGGAGGACAAGCAGGGGGAGCAAAAGAGGGGAAGCAGGCTCTCCGCTGAGCAGGGAGCCTGATGCGGGGCTCGATCCCAGGACCCCGAGATCATGACCTGAGCCGAAGGCAGAGGCTTCACCGACTGAGCCACCCAGGCGCCCCCAGCCTCACTTTGACTCTGCCCTTTTGTTCCTTTTGGATTTTTTTTTCCCTAATCAAGTGAATGTGTTACTTTAGCTATTAAAAATGTTTTTAAAGAAAACAGCGCTGCGTTTCTGGTCCATGGAAACCAGCGTGTGCGCATCTCCACGTCTGCGGGGAAGGAACAACACGGGCTCTGGGGTGCCGGTGTCTGTCCCTCTTGCTCTGGGCCTGCCCGCAGCTTCTAAGGAAATCTTCCCCTTTGCCACCCAGCTGGGAAATGCCACAACAGGTTCCACAAACGCTGAGTTTTCACCTTCCCTGTTTGGGGAAAGGGTTTCGCGGAGCTGGTCCGAAGTACGCAGTCACTCGACTCAACGAGAGGGTGAAGGGTTCGTGGATTTGGGGCGAGGCAGGAGCCTATGAAACAAGGAGACAGATACTGAATTAACGAGAGACGAGGAGCCACGTGACCATTCACCAGCATCTGCTCGACCTCTCCCAGGCCCATCCTCTCCCAGGATCTTAATTTTTATTTGGAATCACAGAGGAGTCTCTTTCCAACCACCTGAATGATCTGTCTGACACGTAATGGAGTTCGGTAAATACGTGTTAAATGGATGGACAGATTCACATCTCACTCCATGAACGCCGCCCTTTTATGCACTTTTTCTAGCCATGTTCTTTCCTTTAATCTGCAAATCCTTCCGGGGTCTGTCAACAGAGGGCACAGCTCAGGAGCACACCGTGGGAAGCGCGCCCAGAGCCCTCGCTTCTGGGGATTCTTTTAAAAGATGGGAAAATTGTGACATTTGCATGTGGACAAATACATTTTTTCCATTTTACCCAAAATGCTTGAAAATTAAAGGTTTTCTTGAAGATGAACAGAATAGTCTTTAGAATGGGGAAACAAAATGAGAGGGCCAAGTTCGCATTTGATGATGAAAGTACAGTTTTTTTAAACTTTAGGGAAAAGTCAAATCGGGTTCAGTGGGCCCATGTAGAGTTCATCAGTGATGAACCATGATGCAATTTCTTTTCTGACTCCATTTATCACTGTGAAGCTGGGAATGGGCTCCAGAATTTAAAAAAAAAAAAGTGATTGAAAAATAAGTGATTTCCCAGTTTTGAATGGTAGGAAAATTTCCCCCAAATCACATTCTTTTTCTTTATTTCTGTTTTCCTCACAACCTGAACATATACTTTGTCATAACATCAGATGTGCAAGCAGAAGACTAGGAAACACTTGCAAAATGTTTTATCTTAAATGATAAGACTGACTCTTTTCATTATTCAGATTAAAGAAGGCAAAATGCTGATGTTATTTTCCATAAATTTACTGTGTCTTTGTGGCATATCGCGCTGAAATCTTTGTATTTTTGTCCCCAACGTTTATTGATTGCAGAAATTCACCTGTTTTAACATGGAATTGATGGTAACTGGAAAAACTGATATTAATTCTATTATGTGTTGGCTGGCTTTAGTTCCCTAAACAAAGGCTACTTAAAATCTCTGTTATTGATTAAGTCCAGATGGAATTCACTTCTACTGATACACAGAACACAGGCAGATTCGCCAGACCATATTATTCCTCATCGAAACGAGCTCCTTTAGCTCTCTAATTATATTGTCTAATAAAACTAAACAGTCAATGCTATTTGCATATTATATGAAGAAGTGTCATACAACAAACTCATAGCAGTCAATTAACATAAAAGCTAATTATATAGCTCATCATCTTACAAGTTTCTGAATTCATGCTTCCCCTGTTGTAGCCTAGAGCAAAGGAGGCTTGAATTTCCCTTCTAAATATTGACTTTTAACTAATATCAGAAGTGATTTCAATATTTTTATGGATGAAAAGTAGTGATGAAGCCAGATGCAATATTTGCTATAATGCAATTAAAATTTCTACATGAACTAAACCTCTAGAAAGAGAAGCTTTGCAACGATACGAACTCAATTATCAGTCACTAAGCAGTCAAGTACTGGTTTCATATCTGAGGAAAAAGATAAGTGAGATTTATTTGAGATTGCCAGGCTGTTATGCAAAAGACACAGCTACCACAGGAACGTTTCCACGCCCAATTGTACCCTGTAACGTAACTGTATTCCTGCCTAATTGTGATAGCTATCAAGCAAGAAATTCACTACAAGACAAGCGGAGGCACAGTAACGAACGCACAGGGGAGGCACTGTGCAACTCACTGTCAGGAAGGTGTGTACACAAACCCCTCTCTCCAGTTTCCTACAGAACCCAAAGCCAAAACCTCCAGCTACTTCCCCCCCTGCTCTCAAGCACGGGTACCTCCTTCCACCCCAGTTTCATTGCCCTCCGAGCAAGCCCAGGGTCAGAAGAAGCCTGAAAGAAAACAGAAACAGACACGACATCCACTAAGTGGGATTCGGAGTTGTAGGTAGGTTTCAGAAGAGCAAAAGTTAGGATCTACTTCACACACAATGAAGTCATAACGGATCGCTTCTGTATGTATAACTCACAGCAACGAGCCCCTGTTGGAAAAGTCAGAGTGATAAGAAAACTGCCAGAGAATCGGGTTTTCTCTGCGTACAATGATGGCGGCCGTCGCCATTCATATTGTAATGAGGCTAGTATCTCCGAGACCGTCCTTGCGGGGTGGAGACAGCCCTCCCCTAAGATTACAATAGCAGTTGCGTTATTGACAAGTACTATTCAAAACCTTCAACGTACAGAAAGAAAGACTTCGTTTTATTCCACTTGTCTCAATACTTACTGCCCTCTTATAATCAAAACACTTCGAGGGGAGAAAAAGGCCCAATTATTCTGTGAACAGTCGTTAAATTTCCCGAAGGCAGTTCAGCGAAGTGGACTCATTTCAAACTCCAATCCTGGTGTTTTAGCAAACGCGGAAAGCATCTTTTTCTTTAGCATTTTCTCATAAAATTGGGTGCTTTGATTGAGATTTTAAAATCTATTTTTTAAGTCTTCTGAAATAGCCTCCAGTAATCTCCTGTTGTGTTTTCCTTTCTTGTTTTTAGTGGAGATTGTAATGAAGCATTTCTGAGCTATCTGCTGGCCAGTATTTTCTACTCTTCAAGAATGCTTACTCCGCAGGGCCAGCGAACGACATGTTGAAAAGCCCTTTCGCCTTCAGACTCACAAAACAACAATTCACGTGTTGATCTCTTGCTGCGAACATATCTGTGTTAAAATAGGCACCACACTCGTATATTTTAACGTGGAAATTTACACTCCCAAAACTGGAAAAAAAAAATCCGTGTTGTGGCAAGTTTTCATGTGGGGACTGTTTTTAAAAAGTCTTACCGCGGAAACGAACAGAAACCCTCTCAAAATAAGTTGTGGAGGTTTTATGCCCATTAACCTCTGCTCTGCTCACATCCGAGATGCTGGGCGATTTCTGCACACGGCCCAGGACCTTAGGGCAATTTAAACAACAACAACAACACATTTTCGGGAGTGGTCTCAGGTCACGTGAAAATACTGGGATGTATGAGGACGGCGATGAGGCTTCCCCCAAGCTCTTCCGGGCTCAGACCCCTGCCCTCCTGAGATTACCACTCCCACCCTATTTCTTTTCCGACTGGGGACGACAGGGGACGGAGTGGGTGGAGAGAGGATCCAGAGTGGACTTCTCCGTTACAGCTAGATGTTTTTAGGTGAAAGGGTGCACTCATCCCCAGAAAGTAAATGCTGCTTTGCTGACAAGGAGAAAGTGGCATGAAGTATTTCAAACATAGCAGCACAGCGGAAGACCGGGGCCTGGCAGGAAAAAGCCCTCGTCATTCTGCTAATGATCTGCTTGATTAACTGTAATTAAGAATTTATCTCAGTGTTCTATAACTTGCAGACCCAATACAAATTTAATCCGTAGCTCCTGTAAGTCCATAAAAACGGATTTTCGGTTTGTCTATTTACCCACCTATTACCTTTTTTTTTTTTTTTTAACAATTTACAGTGCTCGATGGGCAGCATTAAAAGTGGAAGTAAAAGGCAATTTGTATTCGGAAACGCGCTTGAGGCCGCTTTCTTTAGGGGTCCTTTGACTGAGACATTAAACACACACACGCTCCGGAGTTTTAAAAACTGATGGTTTAGTGAACAAGCAAGGACACGTGTTGGTATATTCTAGTTTAATAAACGATTTAACTGAGAAAAATGAGCGCGTGGGCCTAGAACGACTGGACGTCAAACCCAGTTTGGGGGGACTGCGGGGACAGCATTACCGCGCACCACGGTGGGGGGCAGCGGGAAGTGAACCAGGGGGGTGTTTTTTTGGCTTTTCCCCGTCCACGGTTCTGTTTTTCGCGGAGTCCACTCCTCCCCGGAGCGGGGGGCTGACGGCGGGGACCCGGAGCGGCCAAGCCCGGGAGCGGCGGGTCCGAAGGCGCGGGCGGGCAGGGCCACCGCGCCGGCTGCGCTCGCGCCCGGGAACCCGCGGACAGATGGCGGGAGGCGCGGGACCCTTTGTGCGCCCCGAGCGCGCGCCTCAAAGCCGCGCGGTCGCCGGCACCGGAAGGGTTCACAGACTGCGTCTGAAAGGGGACAATGGAGTCTGGATGGATCAACATCGCCGAAACCGAGTTCATTTGCGATTCAGCACCCTTTCAGCACGGTTTTCAAGCAAACTTCCTGCTTTGATCAGCAGAGGGTGGCGAGGGAGGAAGCCCGCAGAGGCCGGGCCGCGGCGCGTCCAGCGGCGCCCTTGGCGGGTCCCCGCCCCCTTCCGGAAGGAGCCGCGGGGACGCGGCATCCTGCAACCTTGACCTGTCTAGACGGGCCCCGAGTTTTTGTCTCGGTTTCCAAGGGCGCGGGGCTCTCTTTGACCCCCGCGCGGGGCGGAGGTGGTGGCCACGGGGTCCTCTGAATCCTCGCCGGATTCCGGAGGGGAGCGGGGCGCGCGAGACGGCACCAGCTGTCCCCAGAGCCCGCGGGCCGCGCCGGGGGCCGCCCTGCCCGCCCCTCTCCCCCCCGCGCCCGCGGGCGTCAGCGCGGCGGCCGGGCACCCGCGCCCCGGGGCGCACCTCTGGGCGTCCGCCGGGCTGGTCCGGGATGCGGGGGCGCGCTGCCTCGCCGCGTCTCCATCCCTCCCAGGCCCCTCTCGTCCTCTCCAGGTTCCGCGTCTCTCTCTCTCGTTCCTCCCTCTCTCTCCCTCTCCGTCTCTCCTGCAAGTCCATAATCACAGCCATTTTCTGTACTCGGTGCCTTCGTGTGCGCGCTCAGCGGACTTTCCAGGAGGATGACCCGCACAAGCGGACTTTATAGTTTCAATATAGGGTTTTGCCTGCCCACTTGCAAACACCCGCCCTTTTTCAAAAGCACCATTTAAGCTCACTTGGTAAATTCTGTAAGGAGGACAGCGGCGCGCACGTTCTGCTGCGAGGGGGACGCAGGTCGGCCTTCACGGGGGGTGGCGAATGTCTCCATGCGCTTCCCCGCGAGCCCTCTCGCGCCGCGAGCGCACAAGACCGCTTCCCTGCCCGTGTTGTCTTCGTAGGTCCCCCTGGCCCGCTCGGAGGCTTTCCTGGCCGACCTGTTGGATGGCGTGTTGCCAGCGGATGAACGAGTACAAGCTGGAAGAAGACCCCTGACCAAGGAGAAGGCGTTTAAGAGATTTGCCCCAAGGAAAGGAGACAAAATATACAAAGAATTTAAAAAATTCTATTTCTATTCTGATGCTTACAGACCTTTGAAATTCGCGGTAAGCTCTCTTCCGGGCAGGTGAACCCTGGGCGCCACGAACACTCTCTGGTTTCTCTTTTTCGCTATTGCTTGGGTTGGTGAGTTTGGAGACACTGAGCATTCGAATGTTATGTTTGCTTTGTGGTCCTGCCTTTTCAGTGTTGACCGGGCATTGAGGAATGTGAGACACCTAACGGGGGCTCTGGAGACAGGAGACATTTTCCAGAAAGTGCTATGGCAGCTTCGAGGGACTTTGAGACACAGTCTGTGTGTTTCTGTGCCGTGGGGCTCGGGGAGGGGTCTCTTCCAGGTTCCCACAGAAAGAATCAGGGGTCGTGGCTCCTAGGTTAAATCCAAATTAAAATGAGTGTCGCTTTCAAATATTTACAAGCCGAATGGTAGAGGAAGAGTGACATACATCATTTGTTCTCCACACACACACACACACACACACACTTCAGGCTTCACAGAAGAGAGAGAATTTCTTTCCTGAGTTAATTCAAGTATTTAGCACAAACTAAGTTAAACAAAGGCTTAGGTATGATAGCTGGCTTAATGCCAAACTTCCATCCAGTACAGTGTTTATTTTAGATGAAGGCTGGCCTCTGGGTTCCTAGAATGTGCCAGGCAAAATATATTCCAATATATTTCACTTTACTTAATGCTGTTGAATCAGACGAACTGATGGGAAAGCCTGTTTAAAAAATGTATTAAGTTCACACATTGGCCAAATGTCAGGCATGCTGAAACCCTGAAATAAGGGCTTTAGCTGACTTTTGAAGATTTCATTTAATTAAAAAGTAGAGGCAATAATTCCAGGTTAAAAGTACTGTGGAAGAGAAATTGCAATGGGTGAGTGTGCTTGCATTTCACAGGTTTTAAATCAACACATTGTAGTGGAATTTAAATATTTTTAAAGGCCATTGAAAAATTTAAAGTCTTGCTTAATGAACTTGGAAAATGATTTGCAAGTCTCCAGTGAATGCCCTTCTGCAGCTTCCTAATTCCTGAAACTTTAGCCCTGTGGGTCTCTAACACAGACACACACTTCACTTAGAATTGAAGACTTTTTTTTTTTTTTAATGTCTGGGCAAATTTGGGCCCCCTCTTCTCTGAAAAGTTAGCTTTGGAGGTAGAAACAGAGTGAAATTATGAATGGATCTCTAAATGGTAGGAAAAGAAACTTCCCCGAGTAACTGTCAAGCATGTCACCCACAGTGGGATTGAGGCCGGTTTGTTTTGATCGCTTTCAGCGATTGTTTTCACACTTCAGACTCTGTTTTAAAACCACAACGTGGATTGTTCTGTTAAATCTGAGGGAACCGGGTTTAACCATTCCAAGGAGCTGTGTTCTTTAAAGGGTTCTAAAACAAACAAAAACAAAGCTAAGACTTTTCGGCCCCACCTAGGAGACCCATTTCTTCCTAGTCCTCCCATTCCAGTTTAAGGGAGAGGAAACAGATACAAAGAACTAGTTCCTCCCTTACCCTCGTCTTTCAACACCACTAATCAGTCGGTTAAGTCCCAGGAAAATGATGCTATTAACATTCTGGGGAGAGGGGCTCGAGCCAATGCCGTGATGTCTTAAACCAAAGGGGCTAATAAAAACGGGCCACCTTGGCAACCTGATTTTCTATTTTCAGCTAAGAAAATGTTGGTAAGTGCTTCTAACGAGACGCCCCGTGCGTGTCTCTCCACCTGTGCTGTGACTCCGTTTCCGCAGTGCGAGGCCGTACTAGAGGAGCACGAAGACGAGATACTCTCTCTTATCGCCCAGGAGGCACATCACCTCGCTGACAAGCTGTGCAGTGGAAAGGCAGGTACTGGTGTCTGATGAACATGTGTCCTCGCGCGCCCCACCCCCTCTCCCCCTGCGCCGCACCATGTTTTTTCAAACGGCGCCTTGCTTTCTCCCTGCCACCGAGGGCTCGCCCCTGATTCAGAAAGACACCGAGTGTGAGAGAACAAACAAACAAAACCACAGGGCTCCGGGGGCTCCGGCTCCCGCCTTGACACATCTTGCCTCTGCTTTGTCAGCAAAGTCTAAGGGGCTCAGGCTAGACTCTCAGATGTTAAGGACCACGTGTTCATCAGAATTGGACGGACCCAAAGCACTTTCTCTTTCCAAACTCCGAGAAAGCTGGGCTTCTCCATCCTGCATCAGGAAGGAGAATCTCTTTAGGACTTGCCTACAGACAGAAGGTGGGATCTTTATTTAGTGCGAGATTTTGAAAAGGTTTTTGTTTGTTTGTTTGTTTGTTGATCGGTGAGGGGAGCTGGATATTTGTTTTTCACGTTAATTTCCCAAAATCCACTTGTTCTTAAAATATTTTCTTTCTGGCAGAGGGTAGAAAAGAATACTTGAGTTATATTCACACACACACACACACACACACACACACACACTCAGAAGCTAGATAAATTAACAGAACTTGATTCATACAAGTTGAAACTATGTTACTACCTTTGGCCTTTCCACCTGTTTGGTGGCCTGTGAACCTTCTAGGGGAGTATCACTATGATGCTTATTTAAAACACTTACCAGAATGTAGCCAAGTTGGGCAGCCTTTTCAGAGATCTTGGAGAAAATGAACCATGCATATGAAGACAGTGATTTAAAGTCCTGGAAGTACTTTTATGCCATCGCAGAATCTTGAGATATTTAGCAATTGCTTATAATAGAGTATAACGCACCTGCATCCGCAGTATCGAATTTAGTGCCAAAATCCTTAAGTAATGTTTACCGCACATTTGTAGGTAAATATTCATGTCATCAAAAGTTATTAAAGAAGAAAGTTATAAATCCACATTAACAGGGAAAAGTTTCTTACTCTGAGTAGATAATAGGGTTGTTTTCTGCTTAAAATCCAGTTTGAAAAATAATAATAAGATCCAGTTTGGTTAGGAGTTTGAAGAAGAGTACACGGCATGACACAGTTAGGGTTGTCCGGGACTAGGGTTGTCCGGGTGGGGTAGACCTGGCTCGCGGAGTTCAGTTACGTAATGTTGCAATGTTGTGAAATTCACATCAATAAGGGCATAGCCATGATTTCCCAAAGATAGTATTTTCAAGTTTTTCAAACAATTGAAGATGTACATATGCTTGAAGATACAAGCAAAAATGCAATGACCAAGTCAGAAAATGTCTGTTTCCTGGTATTTTCCTCACAAAGGGTTTGGACTCATCATAACCGTCTGTGGCAAATGCAACAAATTTGCTCCGTAAACACCTGTTCAGACCTTACAGGCAGGCCTGAGAAAGTTCCTCCAAGTCTTCACAGCAGCCCTTGACCCACAGAATCAGATCCTGGGAAAGGCTCTGTCCTAAATGCAGCAGTTTGACTTGAGTTCAGTAACGTCTTTTCACTCCTTTGCGTATTTATAATTAGAAAAATAAACGTGAACCCCGAGAAAACATGAGCATAAGGGGAAACTAAGATACACGCACGGCTGCTGGTGTAACATAAAACATTAGACAACTAATTCTCAATAGGTTTGATTGTTTGAAACTGGTGAAGTCCTTACACTCTAAACAGAAACATCAGGGCTGCGGGACTCCCGAGAAGGCCAGTGAGCCACCCCAGAGGTGACCGTCTCTGACTGCACCACAGTGCCGTGGTCTCCAGGCTGGGTTTCTCTGTGAAACCCATTTATGGATATTGCAGATATCAGTTAAAAACTGCGGGTATGTTAATCCTGAAAAGAGGCTAGACTTGCCCCCCCACAGCCCCGAGTCCGCTACTGTCGAAGTAAGTTAACAGCCCATAGCAAGATGCACGTTTTTCAAACTTAAAAATTATTGCCAGAAAAGGCTAAAGCAATACCTCAGTAAGAAAAATGGCATGTGATAACCCCGACAACAAAGAAGCGGTGTTTTGACGTATTGGGACGGTTTCAGATGCCCGTGTAGAAGGTGAGATGCTCCTGTGATAGAAGAACTGGGGTGCTCTCCCACGGAACGTTTGTACGGGGTAGCAGGTGTCCTGTGTGAGCTCGGTGTCCGTGCTCTGCTTCTCAAGGTAACACTTTACCTTGTTCTGTTGTCCCGCAACTTTACTGTGATGGATCTCCGCGTTTTAAAGATGTTTGGAAGACATGGCCGTGTGTGTGTGTGTTGTGTGTGTGTGTGTGTGTGGTGTGTGTGTGTACTAGAGGCTCTGAACGTGCCTTAACCAGTAACATGCTACCCAGAGTCTGCGGTGTCCAAGACACTCCACTGAGGTCTGTGAAATGTGTACAGACTGTTTTTAAGGAGATAACTTCTCTTAAACAGATGCTTCTAGAACTAGAGGTTTAATTGGAAAGTTGGTCCCTTTTCCTACTTATGCATGTGTGTGTGTGCGTGTGCACGTGCATTTCTTATATGCGTCTATATATGAATTTTGCTTTTTTCTCTTTCACGTGGGTCATTTCACTTTAATTTTTCAATAATTACGTAGTCGCACATGAGGGCACACTCACAGACTTTAAACCTCAGCTTTTGTGAGGAATAATTGACATGAAATTGTAAGGTGTTGGAAGAGTGCATTGTGGTGATTTGGTGTGTGCGTGTCTCATGAGAGATCCCTGCCGTCCACTTACTCAACACTGGATTCCTTAAGTAGAGTATCAGGACTGACAGTGCACCCCCATCCACAAACAGACAAACGGGGAAGGATAGAGAAAACATCTGTTACATTCAAGATGACCGTTTGGATTTTAAAATAACGCATCAGTGGGATTTTCACAAACATTATGTCCACCTTTTGAATCAGTAAAGAAAACCTCAGTGAAAGACGATGTGATTGTGGATGGGGCTGTGGATACCCCCGCCGCTTTAATCACTGCATAAAACAAAAGTTCACCAAATACATCCCGTTCTTGGGGTGTAAGACAGAATAAGAGGGCTACCCCATGGTAATCTTGGGGTTTTTTTCCCCCTAGACAAAAATTTTAAAAAGAAGAAGAAGAAAAGTGAGCTCATTAGATTTTCCTGATGGAATATTTTGTGGCCCGTGACCCAGGCTTTGCAGATTGTCATTTTAACATCTTGAAGTCAAGATGATGTTTAAAATCTTAATAAGATAATCGGGTCATGATAAAAAGTGTAGCTATATTCCACCGATGGTAGAGAACATAACACTCTAGATCATGGGTGAATGGGTAGTCTGCGGTTTGTGGGGTCGTCATTAGCTAGAGTGTGAGGGTGTCGATGCAAGACAGAAATGTCTTCTGGACACACGTCACTTCTGCTTTCATAGTAAATCTTAACATTTAAACTGTTAGACTGACGAATCTGTCACAATGATCATTTGAAGGCAACACAGGAAATAAGGCACCAAGTATCATGAAATGTTTAGGCCTGCATTTAAAGGAAAGCATTTTTACCTTTCTGTGCAGCCTTCCCAGTGATAGTATTGAATGATAATATGCCAAACGATTGCTTTCAAAGGCCGGTATATTCCTGTTTTAAATAAACGATGTAGTTAAAATAATCCATAGTCTTTTTAAAGAGAATTGGTATGAATTGCTTCCAGTTGGAAAAGGAGTATGTGTTAGAGCATCTCCTTGCCTCTCTGCTCCTTGGGATAAACGCCAGGCGTGCTGTGCCCCAATTTAAAGCATTCCTTAAATACTCGCAAGGCCATGGGCAAAATGGTATGATCCCTGGGCTTTGGTTTTTAAATATTCCAGGAAAAAAAGGCTGGAAGATGGGACTAGAGTAGCACAGCTTTGACAGGTGTCGAGGCCAGGTTTGGGGTCCGAGGGAGTAGACTATACCCTTTTCTCTGCTTGTGTGTGTATTTGAAAATTTCCACAATAAAAAAAGGTTTTAAAATATGCTTCCGTAAAAATGTGGGGTTTGCAGAAAGTTAGTGACTCACGCGCTGTGATTAAATGTGAGAGTGATGCTGCGTAACTTTTCCTCCCCCCAGATCTCTGCAAAACCGCTGCTAAGCAGACCGAACTCTAGGGTGCCAGGCCCATCAGGTGGTGAGGAGGAGAGCCGCGCGCACAGGTCAACATCCACGTTCATATCTGTATGTTTTCTTCACGGAAAGAAAGTCTGCATCTCTCATTTATACCGTGTCATCTCATGTATGACATTTTTTGGGAAAATCTGTTGTTTGGCATCACAACAAACCTGGTTCTTCCTGGTTCTTTCTATAGGGGAGGTGAGGAGGGCATAAAACAAATTACCTTTCTGGATTTTGGTACAGAGTTGGGGGTAAAGCATTTAATTTGATAATAGGAAAAAAGCGAAGCCATTTCATAATGAAATAAGGATCTGATAATGCATTTGTTTATTTGGTGCACGTCTACAAGGATCCTGTTCTCTTTGATAAGAACTTGATTTGATTTCTTAAATACTTGATCGGTCAGGAAATTAAGAAAATATATTGCTACAAATTCCAGATTATGTCTTCTTGGATCTATATGGTGATCAGTAAAGAAACAAGGCTATTTTATATCAGGAATGAAAATCAAATTTCCAGCTTTAAACCCTAAGTTTAAAAACTTTTTAATCTCTAAAATGTAATTGAATGTGTAAAAAATAATGAATATTTTTACAGCGAGCAGGACGGTGGTCTTTCTCATGCATACCTTCTGAATTCAGATGATTCAGAAAGTTGATTTATGATTACACTGTGCATTCTTCAAAGATGATACCAATGACCATGTTTTGTTTTGCTGCAAACTCTATCGCGCGTGTGTGTTTTAAAAGACTTTCGGCTAACAGTCAGCATGTGTATCTTCCTACTAACTAACCTGTTATTCTCCCGACTTGGGTGTTTTGGTAGGTGAGGAGGTGGAGGGGAGGGGAGACCTTACGAGAAATCAGCCATTGATCACACTTTGTGCAGAACCTAGTAAACATATTGCTCTTGGGTATCTCACTGTCTCTCTTAAATTTACATTCAATGGAATCTGACTTTAATTATTTAAAATGTCAGGATGTGTTCCACACACTTCTTTTTAAAAAAAGAAATGCTCGTTGTTGGCACTGGGAATTTTCCAGGTAGGCTGAGATAAATTCTGCCCTCAAAGAGCAAAAAACCCGCTTGGCATGTGGTCCATCATTGCCTGGAAATCTCAGCTGAGGCTTTGGCAAGGGGAGAGTTCTGAAACTTAGGAACATTTACCAAAATTAAGGGGAAGCAGTTTCCACTTTTTTCCTTCTTTCCTCCCACTTCTTACTGGAAGTCAGAATTTTAAATTCATGTCACTTGTTTTTTTGGGGAAACGGAAAGGCATGTGATGTTTGGACACATCTGTGGCTGGTTAACAAGGACAGACCCTACGTATTGGAGCCCAGGGAACCTGCACTGATAGAAAATGGAAATGGGCTTGCAGAATAATTAGCCCCATCTTTCAGTCAGGTAGCAAAGTTGTGATTTACAACACGGTCCCTACATCTTTACGTAAACCTGTCTATTTAAGATTAATTCAGCATTTCAGATAGCTCCGAGTCACGGACACCTCCCAGACTTGGGCTTCCTTGGTACGTCCACTGCCCACGAGCCTGATTCCTTCATGAGAGCATGACCGAGGCCGTGGCGGGCAGGTGCGCCCAGAGCTGGCACATCCGTGACTAGGCAAATGTGACCTCAGGCTTCCCAGACTCTCACTGGTCACAAAGTCTCAGATACAGACGCAGCTAACAATCTAAGTGAACCTGAGGGCTCCGTCTTCCTTCCCCCGTGGAAGTTCTCACGGGTGGTGAAGCGCTTGCTTTGACCAGAGAGAACCACGCATCTTGCCTCTAATAGCAATCTTTGAAGGTCTCGCCAAATATGGCTTTTCAGTTGTTTCTTATATCCCAGGAAAACTAGTCTTGTGTCTTCGAAGATTTTTGGTAGCTCCTGACTTACCTACTTGTTCTTTCCAGAAATTTTTTCCCAGCTCAAACTTGTTAAGCTCATGTAAATATTGTGGCTTGCTAAGTTACTGATTAAATATACGTTTGCGGGATAGACACAATCACCGGTTCTTATGGCTGCAAACATGCGGGAGTTTCCCTGTAGGGCACAGTCAGGCTGTGCTGCTTTCACTAATGAGCGGTAATGAGACAGAGTAGTTGCTCGCTTTAGCGTCCCTCTGAGCCGCAGTCCTGCCTTCTTAATGACGCTTGTTGACCCAAACCAAAACAAACCAAAAAGCCTGGGGGGGAAAAAAAAAAAAGCAACACCCAAACACCCAAAGTGTGGCACAAAAGTTTCTCAGAATCAGTGAAAAGCAACCTAATTCTGGGTCAGAAAATTTCCTGGAGGCAAAGAAGTGGGGGGTGTGATGCTCATTAAAATAATGGGGAGAGCAGGCACGTTCGGGCAGTGGTTTCAAGTCGTGCTTTTATGAGACAGGTTCTTTGGGTCTCCCTGGAAGGCTCTGGGAACCTGTTCTCATAAAGAGAAACCAAACTGGCTGCAATGCACTGTTTATATTCTGTTACGTGGATCACTACTTGCTATGAATAAGCCAAGAGCAGTGAATCCATTTCACCGAGGAGTGGAAAGTGGAATTGAGCCAAAGTCCCAAATGGGAGAAATCAATACCTGATTTACTAAGACAAGCCCTAAAAAACCAGAGTCAATAGCTGGTTATATTTGTTCTGCCTACTTCTCGGCTTGGGTTGGTACATATTCATGTATGTAATGGCTTCATGTAAATAAAAAAATTTAAAACTATCGCTCTTAAAATTCAGGTTATAATGGAATCAGAGGAGAAGCCATTCTTGATGAGATGCTGTGGCCTGTTTTAAGATTTGACACAAATTTCGGAGCCAATCTTAAATCTCGAAGCCCACCCAATAGCACATTACGTAGTTTATACCAAAACGTAATTAGCAACGAGAGTAAATTGTCACAACACCTGTTAGACACAAGTGTACATTTTGTTATGATTTTCTGCCTGTAACTTACTGCCTCTTCATACATTTCCTGAAGTTCTCAGATTAGGTGCCTAGATTTATAGCAAGGAACTGGATAGATAAAAGACCAAAGGAGATAAATGAAATTGAAGTATGGAATCATAGACATTCACTGCCCTTGCGTTACCTAGGATAAGACGCAGCAGACGACAATGTCCTCTCCCTTAGTACCCGATGTCCCTGGCCCTGAACGTGTATTTGCTGAGGGGAACAGCCCACTGGTTTTGTCCATTTCCAGGACCTGCCCTTCTTGGAGATGGTGATTAAATTTAATGTACAGTGAGCTCATTTGTCTGTAAGGACATTCATTACCTGAGAAATCTAGTTTGGCTTGTGAGGTGGGTCTGAACCATCAGGAGTAGAGTTCTCCACCTTTCTGGATGCTCGGAGGGCTCAGGAGACGGGTGGGAGGACAGAAACACAGATGCGAGCAAACCCACCCCCATGCATGGAAATGAGGTCTGGACCCCGGGAAGTCACGTGAAGCTGGGATCCCTCCAAGGTGCACATCTCAGAGGAAAACGTGTCTGGAAATTTCTGTAATTCCTTAAGGAAAAAAAAAAAATCATTCCTGTGCTCCTTAATCTTGATTTTCAAGAAAGAAAAAAATATGCTAAATTGTAACAGATATAGAAAATAGTCTATGTCACAAGATAGTTACAAAACACATTCCATCTGTTAAGAAGTTCCTGGAAAACAACGAGCTTGGAGACTCTGTTGGAAACGCATCAGAATTGTATTGTGATGTGGCTCGTTATTACGGAACACAGATTTGATCTGGCCAGCCGCGGGTCAAGACTGTAACCCCCAAAACATAAGGGCACAAAGTGGAAGGCCGTACAGTGAGGTGAGCAGTTACATAGGCAAGAGAACAGCCGTGTTCCCTCCAAGGCCAGCGTGGGCGACAGCCAGCTGCACACTTGGCTGAGCTGGGACACACCCCCGAGCCGCGCACGTCTGCCCTTGGAGCAGACAGAGGCTCCAGGAACTTCCTCCTCCGTTGGGGATGTTACTAAGCCAGTGTGGAAGGTATGCAGGTTACATAACGGAAGGCCGGATGCCCAGTGTCAGCTAATTAAGCACGGTTGAGACCCGGAAAGATCCTGTAAGTGATAAGTTAAAATATTAATACCGATTTCCAACTTGATGGATAGCGAGGCTGGCACCCAAAGAGTTAGAATGTACTACTGACATTCTGTATTAAGGTTCGGGCCTCAGAGCCGCTTTCCGAACAAGTGGGAGTTCCTCTGCAGCACAGTCTCTGATACCAGCCGAGAAAGGGTGATGGTAATCCTTGAGGTAACACCACTGTCAACAGAGAGAGAGAAGATTTCAATCAGGTGACTTTCATTGTCTGATAGAAATGGTCTTTATGGCTTTGTTGTTCTTCATCAAAGGACGCTGATTAAGCATCTTCATGCCCTGTGGTTTGTAGAAGAAAGCAGAGAACCAAAAAATAGTCTATTTGGCCCCCATTAAAAATGGGCCCTGTTTAAAGCAACATTGTATTAAAGCAGAGCGAAGTCTGATACAAATGCAGGTTCAATGAGCGATATTAACTTATTAGACCTTAAGGTGAAAATACACCCTTGAAATGCCTTTATATGCAATCAGAGCTGCTGATTGAATTTTAATGCCCTAAGATTAAAAGGCCACTTGAGTGAGGGTTTTTGTTTTTATTTTTTTTTTGTTTTGGGGGTTGTTTGGTTTGGTTTGGTTTGGTTTTTTAGTAGCAACCCCCAGTGGGGAACAGGAGATGCTGTGAATTTGCTCCATTTTGTATCCATCATATCCTGGAGCCTCGGCCAGTTTCCAGAGTGAAAGCGTTCAGGCTCTGGTTCAGCCATGCGTGGCGGGGCAGTGGTGTGGCCGTTTTCCCACCACAAGCCACAGGAAGTCCCGTGGCCCCGTGTGAGGCCAGTGGCCCCGTGTCCAGGCCCAGTGGCGCTGCGGGCTCCTGCAGGAGACAGAAGCCAGATCAGAGCCGCACTGGCATTAGAACAAACGGGGCCAACTCTCCACCCATCGGGGTGGTGTCTGAACCTTAAGAAGACTTTTTTTTTTTTTTTTAAGAAATGGTTTTCCTTCTACCTGGTGACTGAGTGTCAAACCCATCAAAGCCTTTGTTCTTCTAGCTGGGACGACTTACTCCCACAGACGGAAGTGTTCCCTGATGCACTAAGCCAGAGGGAAGTAACCACACGGGGACCCAATCCCTCCTGGCCCGGACACCCCATAGCTCCCCCGGGGACTGCCGTGGCGTGACCCAAAGCCCCTGGGGGCAGCGGGCCCAGGTGGCAGCCCCTTCTCCGGCACTGGCCTGCTGCCTTGCTCTGAGCAGCCCCAGCTTGCCCTCGAGCCTGGCTGTCCTTGGCCTGCGTCCCAGAGGAGCCAACGCCACGGGCAGCCACCGCCCCAAACAAAGCGAGCCTCCTTCCATTTGTTCTCTCCTTGACGGCAGCCCCGCTCCGGGCTCTGCGCTCAGGCTGGGCCCGGAATCCTGGCTTCGTGTTCTACTCAGAGTGAGCCGTGGGCCCAAACCGGAGAAACTGCTCGCCCAAACCCTCTTCCTACCCACCCACAAGCTCACACAGACTCGATGCTGCCTGCCTGGGGCCGGGGCTGCCCCCAGCAGCCTGTGCCTCCCCCCAGTAACAGTCCCCTTCATGCAACACTTGCCGACCTCCACGTTTCATCAGACACCTGTGTGCTGTGAGGCCCCACCGTGAAAGGCAGAGGGGAGGTGGGCAGGGCCCCTCCACGTTCCAATGGGGAAGCTGGGGATTTTCCGTGGGAAGGGGAGCTGAGGGGTGACCTCGCCGGAGGCGTCAGTGTGGACGCGGCTGCCCGCCACGCTGGACAAGCACTGGGGGCCTCATCTTCGTCCTCGAGAAGGCCACTTCTTCCGGGGCCACAGCGTTTTTGAGGTCAGTCGTGGGAAAGGCAGACCCAGAAAGACCCCGGCTGGTGTCTGGAAGAAACTACCCAGACCGCCGGCTGATGAGAGGTGGGGGCTGGAACTGTGCTCCCTTCAGGGGCGTTGGTGGGAGCGAGGGGGGAGATCCAGGGGGGCGAGGAGCTCACACAGACCTCCAGGGTCTCCTGCCCTGAGAAGGAAGAGGCAGAGACCTTGGGAGGGGGCGGTGGGCAGAGTGGCTGGGTGGTCTTTCCGCCAAGCCTCTGGCGGGCACCTTGCAGGGGTGTCGACACTCCTAGGTCACCTGTGATCCCAGCCGAGACAGAGACAGACCTGAGGGGGGCAGCTGTCGGATTTGCAGAGGGACTGGCAGCGCCGGGCCTGCGTGTCTCCCCGGGGGCCGTCGCTGTTCGCAGCCCTGACAGCGCCTGTGGCTCGTGTCCCCCCGACTTGCCTTGCCTGGTCGCCTGTAGGGGCAGATTTGGGGCAGGCATGTTACTTTGAGCTGAACACAAACTCAGACCGTAAAACAATTTCATCTCCTCTTGCTACTTTCCAGCCGAGTAGAAAGCACAGAATTCTCCTTTACAGTTAGACTCCTGCGGTGCGAGGGGTACAGGAGAGCAGACGGAATCGCCTGGACCCTTCTGGGGTTTTCGTTTCTGTTTGATTAAGTGCTTGTGGTCAGTTTGCAGCCTGGTCATCCTCCCTCTGAAAGCCTGACTCTGGGAGCGCATCTCCAACCCCAGCTAGGGACCAAGGGACCCTGCTCAGCTAGGGACCCCGTGGTCTTCTGCAACCTGGTGTGTCTGCCGGCCTGGCTCGCTCTGCCTTGAATCCACTGAGGCAGACACTGCTGGTTCCTTTCCCCATCCTCCTGGGAAGACCACATTCAAGATCGTGCCTTCTGCCCTTGCCCCTCCTGGAGGCCGCAGGGCAGGTTGGGGTCCCCAGGGGCCACACTGCGGGAACCCTGGGTCCTCCAAACACTTGGGAGGTGCCGGTCAAACAAGGGCTCACTGGGCGCTGGACAGGTGGGTGGCCAGTGCCCCGAGCAGGAGGACCACAGAGGCGGCCCCTCGGTCTCTGTGGCTTGAGTCTCCTTTAAAACCAGACAGAAAGGAAAATCACACACACACACACGCATTTTTTCCTTATAAGTAAAAAGAAATACCTGTATTTAGAAAAATGAAGATTAAAAAGAATAAAGACACTTGTAAGTCCCATCACCCAGATAATTGTTTGCATCATATATGTGTGCACGCGTGTGTGGGAGGGCACGCGTGTGCACGCGTGTGGATTAGATGTGCAACTGGGTGTTCTCTGGCCCAGAACTTCCACTCGAACTGCTAGGACTTTCTTCTGGTACTTGATATTCTCCTGCAACATAACTCGGGCGGCACGGTGCTCACTCCCGGCGGGCACGTCAGCTCTCGGAGCTCGTCGCCCGTGTTAGGTCACTTGGGTTGTTTCCAGTCTTCTGTTAGCGCGAACAGGCTGGAGGTGACTTTGGTAGCTGAACCTTGGCCAGTTCAGAACAGCTTCCTTCGAGGGGACGTTGCAGACTTGGAAGCGCCGTGAGTCTGAGCAGACGGGAGACCGGCGCGGGTGCGGGCAGGGAGCCGCTCCCCGGGGCTTCTCGAGGCCGTGCGAAGACCTCCAACAGCTTGGGACCCATAGGATCCGTGATACCATCAGAGCCTAGGACAGCGCCTGCCCTCCTGAGCTGGCACCTGTGCGTGAGGCGTCCAGAAAGTCTTCTCGTAATTGGAAGATGCCTTGTCTTCAGCAAGGACAGCCCAGGCCCTCCAGCCCACCCCGGCTGGCAGCTTTCCCAACCGGGGCGCAGAGCCCCTGCTGGGTCGCCTGGACCTCCCGGGGGCACTCCATTGCTCTCGTGCTGGCCATGCTTGGGAGAACCATGAACAGGACATTACAGTCCCTCCCACAGGCACCCCTTCCCATCACCCTCACACAACCTTGTGTAAAAATACAATTCTTTTCTCCACCTGCAGATGAAGAAACCAGGGTCTGGAGAGACAGGAGTGGCCATGTTTGAAGGTCCTGGTGTCCCCACTGCAGTCCCAGCGGGGAGCCCCCTCTGATGCAGTGAAGGGGGGCCCCCAAGACGGACTGGTTGGACGGGACAGTCCCTGAGGTGCCTTGGGTCCTGATGTGAGGGCACAAGGGCGGGAGACCAGGCATCTGGGCTCACTGCCTCCAGAGCCCCCCGGAGCCCCATGCATAGAGCACTGGAATGGAAGTCGCAGGACTCCAGGGCTGAGGCTGCTCAGACGTGGCCTTGTCTGTGGGTGACATCATCCCTAAAGGTCACGACAGGAAAGTATGTGTCCATGGGAGGCAGAGGGCATGGCCTAATGTGGGGGGCGGAGCTCGGGGATGGGGCGACCACATCCACCTGCAGCATCACAGAGGCTAGGCTCGGCCGGCGGTGGTGGCTGTCATGGTGTCCACGTCTGCGGACACAGCAGACTTGGGAGCAAGGGCCCAAAAACCATCCCGAGGGACTGGCTGCCCCAAATACAATAATTTAGGGTAATGCCACAGGGTCAGCCTGCGCTCCCTGTGTGCTGCGTTGGTCGCTCTCCATCGTCATGACACTGTTCTTTGAACTTCCTTTCTCTCCTTCTTGCCCTCAGAGAGCTGCTGGTCCTTTGGTAAACGTGCATTTCGCCTCGCAACCTCCCTCTGAAGCAGAGTTTTGTAGCCTCTTTTAATGCCGGGGAGACTTCTGGAAGCCTTGGGAAGCCCATGGCCACGCCCTCCTCTGACGGATACGTACACGTGCGTCCAGGAGATGTAGACGATCACCAGAAACCCAATTAGATTGAAATACTTACCAAATATATTTTAACTGTGATGTGTTTCTTTGCTAATATGTTAGGTAAGAAGATGCCCTCACAGGTCCAAACAGTGATTTTGAAGAAGCGACAGGCAGAGACGGCCTCGCCTTTCACCGGCAACAACAGCAGCAGGACGTGAACGTGTCTGTGGTTTCACTGGCAACGGGAGGGACAGAGCATCAGGCTAAGGGCGAGAAGGCACAGGAGGACACCACCGCACGACCGCACTCACGGGCGGGGTCTGAGGAACAGAACAAATGAGCAAAGCGGGGAAAAAGAGAGACAGGGACAAACCAAGAGCCAGACCCTCCCCTACAGAGAACACAGTGCCGGTCACCAGAGGGGAAGTGGCCGGGGGATCGGGGGGACGGGACGGGGATGAAGGAGCGCACCTGACGGGACGCGCCCTGGGGCGGGTGGGGCGTGTGTGGACGGGCTGCATCGCTCCGTGGTGCGTCTGAAGCTAACACGACACCGTACGTGAACTCCTGGGAATTAAAGTAAAAACTTAAAGGAATTGGCAACAAGGTCACAGGCAAGGCTGACTCCTCTCGTGGCGTCATTAGGTCTGTTTTACAGCGAAAAGAACTGGCCAGTTGCTGGTAGGCATCGGTTAGTGAGACCAGGATGCATGCCCCCTGCCTGAGTTCACAGAACCCTGGGGAAGACCTCCTGCCCTAAAGCAAGCAGAAAGAGGTCAACGCGTGCAGACAGGAAAATGAGGCACAGAGAGGCTTGCTGTCTGGTCTAAGGCGACACAGCAGATCAGAACCCCACACGCGACCTTCCGCTGAAGGCAACGAGCAGACCTCCCCACCCTCAGCTCATCCGAGACTCCCTCGCGAAGGTCGCTGGACCACCTTTACCGCCCGTGAAGAAGACCCTTGACAGAGGGGTAAGACACGGAAAAAGGCATTTTAGGAAATAGGAAAAGAGTTCCTGATAATATAAAATTCAAACCTGGACCACACGTGTAGAATCACTCAATCGGGGGAATTAAAGATTCATTTTATCACAGAAAATCTTGAAAATTCCATCCCTAGTGCTCATTTTGGGTAGCACTATAAAATTAGCAATAAGAGGGCGCCTGGGTGGCTCAGTCAGTTAAGCCTCTGCCTTCGGCTCAGGTCATGATCCCAGGGTCCTGGGATCGAGCCCGCCGTTGGGATCCCTGCTTGGCGGGAGCCTGCTTCTCCCTCTCCCACTCCCCCTGCTTGTGTTCCCTCTCTCACTGTCTCTCTCTCTGTCAAATAAATAAACAGAATCCTTTAAAAAATTAGCAATAAGACTAGTAATAAGACTGCTTAAAGAAATCCTTCAAATCAAGTTCAGATTTAAAAGAAATAAATATTGGGGCGCCTGGGTGGCTCAGTGGGTTGAAGCCTCTGCCTTCGGCTCAGGTCATGATCCCAGGGTCCTGGGATCAAGCCCCATATCGGGCTCTCTGCTCGGCGGGGAGCCCGCTTCCTCCTCTCTCTCTGCCTGCCTCTCTGCCTACTTGTGATTTCTGTCTGTCAAATAAATAAACAAATCTTTAAAAAAAAAAAAAAAAAGAAAGAAATATTTACAGATAGGTTAACTACTTGCTTCAACTTGCCGTATTTTGATTACAATGGAGGATGTGCTCATTGGGTCTTCGGGTCCTGTGTTGCCAAAATTCTGTACAAGGTAAAGTGCTCTGGGGGTAAGTAGCCCCTGAAAATACAGACAAATTTCATATGTTTCTGGAAATATACACCAAAAAGGATGAAACAGTATATGATTATTTTTTCTTTCAACAAATACTCCAAATGAAAATGTCAGCAATTGGATTCTCTTTCTTTTTTTTAAAGATTTTATTTATTTACTGACAGAATAAATCTTCTGCTCCCCAGGGGGAGCGGCAGAGGCAGAGGGGGAAGCAGGATTTCAGGGGAGTGGGGAGCCCGATGCGGGGCTCAACCCCAGAACCCTGGGATCGTGACCTAAGCCAAAGGCAGGCTTAGCCCCCCCAGATGTCCCGCGATTGGACTCTTTTTTTATGGAAACTCAGTGTTTCCATAAATCAAAGGTGCAACTTCCCCTATGTCTCCCCCTCCTCTTACTGGTTTTCGCATCCCTGTGGCAGCCAGGATTACTGCGCACCGGCACAGGGTCATCGCTCCCCACCAAAGATGCTCTGAGGCACCGCAGAGATTTCATGGGAGGAAGGGACTCGCGCTCCCTCCAGGGCTGTCTTCCTCTCTCCTGTTTGACCGGAGGTGGTCACTGCATCTCTGCCCCATCGCTCCCCACCTTACTAGCTCCTCCTCTTCCAGCTGCTCCTCCTCTAGCTGCTCCCCCTCCTCCAGCTGCCCCCCTCCTCCAGCTGCCCCCCTCCTCCAGCTGCTCCTCCTCCTCCAGCTGCCCCCCTCCTCCAGCTGCTCCCCCTCCTCCAGCTGCCCCCCTCCTCCAGCTGCTCCTCCTCCTCCAGCTGCCCCCCTCCTCCAGCTGCTCCCCCTCCTCCAGCTGCTCCCCTTCCAGCTGCTCCCCCTCCTCCAGCTGCTCCCCCTCCTCCAGCTGCTCCTCCTCTTCCAGCTCCTCCCCCTCTTCCAGCTGCTCCCCCTCCTCCAGCTGCTCCTCCTCTTCCAGCTCCTCCTCCTCTTCCAGCTGCTCCCCCTCCTCCAGCTGCTCCCCCTCCTCTAGCTGCTCCTCCTCCTCCAGCTGCTCCACCTCTAACTTCCCCTCCTCTTCCTCCAGCTCCTCTTCCTCCTCTGCCAGCAGCTGCCCCTCTTCCAACTCCCCCCCCAGCTGTCTCCTTCCACCAGCTGCCCCCTCCTTTCACTACCTCCTGCCCCCTGTTGCCCCCCTGCTCCTCCAGTGGCTCCCACCCTTGCCTCCTGGCCTTGCACCCCTGTAGTCCCCGCAGCCTGAGCTCTGCCCCTCTTGCTTCCTGGCCAGTCGCTTCTTCCCTCCCTCTCCGAATCATTCTTCCTCCCTCCAGGTTTCTGGATCCCAGAGGCCCGCTGCGACAGTGGTTGCAGAGCCGGCTGAATATACGGCGAAGCCAGCCCCACAAGTCTAGTTAACATCCATCACCTTACAGTTACCAGACCCCCTGTGTGTGACGGGGACTTTGGAGATACCCCCTCTCAGCCACGGTTAGATACGCACCCCGGTGTTGCCAGCCACAGCCGCCAGGCTGCCCGGCGCACTGTTTCCCGCAGATACAAGCATCTGGGCATTGTGCCCCACAACCGAGTGCCCATACTGTTACAGACCCGCTGAACCTCAGTAAAAAGCAAGGAGGAAGGCAGGGAGGGAGAGAAGGAGGGAGGGAGGGAGAGAGGGAGAGGGGAAGGAAGGAGGGAGGACATGGGCAAGTCATGAACAGCAGGCTGAGAGGAAAGTACTTGCGACGGACCCAGGAGAGCTGGCGGGCGACCTTGGTCATCCCCTCACCCTTGGCTCCGCGTCTGTGCTGCGCTGGGAAAGTGAGGGGCCAAGCTCCTTTGCCCCCTCCCCGATCCGACGGTACTGGTACCGCTGTCACGCTCTGCTCCGTGATGCTGTCCCCACCCGTCCTCCTCGACTGCTCCTGTCCACGTGTTTCGGCCCCGCTTCCGCTCCCCTCGCTGCCTGCTCCTGCCCTCCGGAGCCCCTCAGAGGGCTCTCCTCTCCCTGGTCGGTCATCCCCATCCCCGCCCCTCACCCCCCTGCCCTGCTCCTCCCACGAGCTTCATTTCCTGGCTGAGTCTGGCTTCGCTCCGCGCCCTTTGTGGCTTTGTCTTCCCTTCTTTTCCTTTTGTTTCTGTGGGTTTCACTAAACTGTTTGCACACTTCTAGAGAAATTTCCGTCTTCCCCATGGGCCCATTCTCTCGGGCCCCATCGAGTGGGCCGCCGTGCTTCCTGCGTGCCCGAGGATGCCTGGAGCCAACCATGGCAACAGCCCAAGGGGCGGCCGGTCTCCGGGACCAGCTCTGAGCCCCGCTGCACCGTCCTCATGCAGAAGGGACCTCGGGCCATAAAGGGAGAAGGTTCTGGACCCTTAGCCTCAAGCCCAGGTACTTAGACAGCTCCGGCTTCATGGGTCTTGGGGCTGAGCCGCTGGCTAGGCACGAGGGGGGCTTTTCTCCAAACAGCTCCTTGCCCGTCAGTGACACGTGTCCCTAACACTGTCAGGTAATGGTAAGCGTCTGAGAATGACATCTTCACGCGAGGATGGAAGAGAACACTGTCCTGTAGCAAACCCCGCGCTGGCGAGGAATTCCAGCCCTGCCCAGGGGGCCCCTCCGAGCTGCACCCTAAGACTTTCTCTCTGACCCGCTTCCTCCTGGGGAAGGCTGGCACCCTGAAGTCAGGCGGGTCCCTGACTCTCTGCCCTGCGGCCAAGCCTCCTGGCCTCATTGTCCCCACACCGGGCCCTGCCCTGATTAGAAATGTAGGAGACTGGTGGGAGCAGATGCCCCGCACTTCCTGAGATGTTCCTCCTTTTCTCTCTGGGCCTCAGCTCTTCCCACTTTTAAAGTCCCCAGCACACAGAAAACGCAGCAGAGCGTGCAGCCCAGCTCGGCCCCTTCCGGGCTCCGGCGGACTCTGGGAACGGCTGCCATTCACCCTTCGCCTTCTGGTGGCTTCTGAACCATGAAGTCCCGCTCAGGGTGCTCAGGACAATCCCTGAGAGCAAGGGGCAGGCCAGGGGCCGGGGCCCTGGGAGGGGCTCCCCCAGGAGATTGTTTCCTGTCGTGAGGATCCCTCCTTCTCTGCTGACCCGGGGTGGGGGTGGGACGCGCCTGAGAGGAACAGCCAACGACACTTAGCAGCAAAGCGGTGTCGCCCTGAGGCTCGGTGGCCCCAACCTGTGCTGGGTGGAAGGGATGGGGGTGTCTGGACGGGGCCCTGCTCTCCCTTGACCAAGGAGAAGGGAGTCCAGCCCAGCAGGGGCAGGTGCCGGCTCGGCGGGGGCAACCCTGTTCTGCCAGCCGCCGGCACCACACAGCCTGCCAGCCTCAGCCACCTCTCCCAGCCTCCGTTTCTCGGGGTTCCCTGCCAAGGCCTCCAGGCCCAGTACAGGCCGCTAGCCCTTCTCTCTGGCCCTCCGTCCAAGCCCTGTCTCTGCCCCCAGATAGGCCTCGGGCCACATGTTTGCCGCCACAGCACGCTCCACGGCCTGCCCTGGCTCCTTAGGCCGTCCGTGAAGGCAGGCTCCTTGCCGACTTCCAGCCTCTGTGTTCTCCACCTCCTCTCTGGGCCCAGCCCGGCAGCCAGGGAGGGGTTCCTTCCGACTTCCCTGGGGCAGGCCTCCCCCCATCCCAAGCCCTGCTGGTCCCACCGGCATTGGGGCCCCCTCCACATGCACGAACTCACGCCCAGCCACCGTGTCTGGGACTCAGGGGCCGCCAGGACACTTCCCGGCTGTTGGGCACTCATCCAGGAGTGAGAAAGGCTGCAGCTCCGGGGAAGCATCTACCTGGGCCGAGATGTGAGTTCCCAGCAGAGCGTCCCACCCAGGAAGGCCCTCGATCCCATCCCCTGACTGTCCGCCCACCAGGACTCTCCTTCTGCTAGGAAATTGCTCAGCCCTTAATACCAGGCTCTGCCCTCTGAGCCTGGGTTTCTCTGCCTGTAACATGGGCAGAGGACAGTCTCGATGGCACAGTCCTGGTGTGAGTAGTCACGGAGCTAACTACAAAGTGCGCGTCACACAGACACTATGTGTACGGCGACCACAGAATCTATCGTTCGGCCTGAGACCCTGGAGCTGGGAGGACTAGGAGCTGCCGCTCAGGGGCCCCAGCACGAGCAGCGCCCTGCGGTCACGGGCCTCCAGCTCCTACTGTACAGAAACAGTCTTCAAATACTGACGGACATGCAGTTTGAAATGATCAGATTTCCTGTTAGACAAAGCGGAGAATGCCGGGAGGCGTCCTGGCATCTCTCTGTGTGACAGGAGGGCTGGACCCCGGGCTTTGTTCGAGGGAAGAGGACTTAGGGGAGGACGGCAGGCAGAGTTCACTCTCCAGGCAGAACGGACGGTCCCTCTCAGGGCTGCTGGGGAAATGGAATGAGCCAAGAGCCATCTGGGTCTTTTGACAATGATGTGGGGGCTCTCGGGCCACTCTGAGTCCAGGGCTGGGGTGGGGTGTCCCAAGGGCTACAGGAGCCAGTCCCCAGAGCAGCTGGGCGCCAAGCAGCAGGGAGCCCTGTCCAAGGGGATCAGAGAAAGATCAGTGACCGGCAGCGGGGCGCAGAGCTCAGGACGGGCTCCGGTGTCCGACAGGGAAGGACTGACTAGGAACCGAGCCAGGAGGGTGGCAGCCTCTAGTCAAGGACTCCTGGGTGTGCGGTGACGGCCAGAGGCTACACACAGAACAAAGAGCACATATCAGGTTCAGGGGTCTCAGCTCAGACAACGATCGCCAGTATCCACCATCCCTGTACCGTAACTTGGCGCATTCCTGCCACAGCTGCCCGGTCAGTCCCTTGCCCCGAGCTCCTTGCCTTGAGGAGTGGCCCTGGACTGATTCTCTAAGACAGTGTGAGCAGACACAGTGCTCTCCCCGGGGCTGTCCCCTCCGAGCAGGGTCTCTCGTCTGGGAACCATCAGGGCTGGGGTGGAGTCATGCTGTCCCACGCCGTGGCCACCAGCCCCGTGGGCAGCTCATTTAAATGAGCTAAGGTGAAGCAAAACTCAAGTTTGGCTTCTCAGGTGCACCAGCCACACTGCGAGTGCCCGGTGGCCACACGGGCTAGTGGCTACCATGCTGGACAGGGCACACGCAGAATGTTTTCGTCATCACGGAGAGTCCTGTTAGACAACAGCGGGGAGGGACGTGGGTTTCCAAATGATCCCCCGGACCAGAGCTGTCGCACCTCCGTGTCCCCTTCCCTGCAGAAGCATGTCGTCAGAGAAGTTAAACCTCCGTGTTCTTGGCAGACGCGCTATGTTTTGGGGCCTCTTTGTTACAACCACCTGTGGGTTTGTGGCCTTACACATCCACGTACGTATCTGCTGCCGTATGCGTCCGAGTACAGATGTGTAGGTGTATGTATTTATATAAATATATATATTTGGTATCGATGTTTATAAATATGTGTTTGTGGGTATGTATGTTAAGGGTACATTACGGGCATACGGATTTTTGAACACGCACATTCATGTGCGTATGTACGTAGACATATATAAATTGTGCCTCACATCCGTGTGGGTGCTAATGTGATCGCCGAACGCAGAGCTTTTCGGGTGCCGTCTGTTTTCTCAGAAAGTACTAAACCCACAGCTACCATCAGGTTATGGGCCTCACAGCGCGTATTTGGATGTTAAGAAGAGACGCTTTTACCTGGAAAGGTTGAGAATCATCGCAGCAGACGAGGGGGACAGGCCTGGCTGGAGAGGAGGGCGTGGGACTCGTGGACGGACAGCCGCCCAGCCGGGGGGCCTCCTGCTGCCGTGAGGAGGTTGTGCCGGGCTCTGGGGCCTCTGACCACCCTCTGTCGCAGGCCTGGACCTAGGCTCGTGGAGCCGATGACTCGGAGCAGGCAAGGCAAACAGGAGTGTCCAGGTTTCTGGCCCACGGGTGCAGGTGACCCTCCGACAGCCTAAAGCGGAAGGCACCAGAGATAGGGAAACTGAGGCACAGAGAGCCTGAGGGACTTTCTTGGACTCGTGCAGCTGGGTGATGGCCAACTGGAGATCCAAGCCCGGAGTCTGGCTCCCGGCCACCCCGAGGTGGGTCCTCCCCAGAGGCAGCGGGTGGTGGCACAGTGTGGGGGTGTGTGGGACACCCTCGTCGCCTCCCCTCCCCTGGGTCTCACAATCCTCCCGCTGGCCTGTGTCCAGGCTGTCACATCACAGCAAGTGTGTGAATACATCCCCTGGGAACTCACACGACAGCCAAGAAATTAATTTTGTACAGGTCACCCAACACTTTCTGCAGAGTGACAACAGCCCTCCGTTCCTCCCGGTGTCCCAAAGATGGAGACACTGTGGACAGGATGCACGTTAGCTGGGTGTGATGTCACATATGCTTGTCCCCCCTCCCGCAGCCTTGAGGCAGCCTCTCTGGGTCAGAGGACCTGGTGGGTGACCTGTAGCTCAAGGAATACCCCCCCAGGAAGACCCCTCCCGGAGCCCCTGTTTGGGGTTCCATCCAGTCTGACCCTTGACCCAAGCAGAGAGTGGCCTGGAAGTCTCCCCGGGAGGGGCCCTGGGGGGAGAGAGAGCCCACGAATGTGGCGTGGGCCACCACGGGGACAGCGTGAGAGCAGGGCGGGAGAGGAGCCTGGAAGAATCCGGATGTGTACTTACGCAGCAGCTGGCTAGGGGACAGGCAGGCTCTGGGGGCTTCCTAAAGCCGGGGAAGGCCCAGTCCACTCAGAGGACAGATCTCTGATTGGAGAAACCTCACGGGCCAACACATCTTCGTTACATCTGTGCCCAGAGGCAGGTGTGAGGCAGGCAGTCACCTGGAGCCCAGATGGAAAAGGGGCTTTGCTCTTCTGGGATGAAAACGGGGTCTTGCAGACAATAACTCCGGGGGTCCCGGCTCCGGGAGGGCCCGGTGTCTGGACAGACAGTGGAAACCCTGAAAGTCACTGTCAGGCCAAGGTGGTACAGAGGACAGCAGTGCCCAAATGCATACCCGGTCACCACGCATAGCAGGAGGTGCCCAGGCCTTGCATGGACCGGGAGTGTGGGCCCTCGATGGACACGATGGGGAGGGGCGAGCCGGTGGGGAAGGGATGAGGAGCGAAGCCCCAGAGGAGTCAGGAGGAGACTAACATGTCCAATGGGGGAGAGCCAACAGGTCTCAGCCGGGGTTGGAGCAGAGCTGGGCCGAGGAAGCACTCCCCAGGATGGGCCGAGGCCTGTTTGCAGAGCTCGCCTGTGGGTGCCACCTCCCCTGGGCCCCATCCCCCACCAGCCCATATGCTTCCTTCCACGCAGGCCCAGGGATTTCTGGGGAAAGATTGGCCCCGCCCCCAACCCCAGGGAGGGCCCCAACTGCTGGGTCAGTCAGCACATCACCTGATCATTGGCTCAGGGAAGTCACGTGACCCGATTTAAGCCAGTGAAGTGTGGAGAAACGCTCCCTGGGAACCTTCAGGAAGGCCCTTCTCTCTGAGGGTGGGACCTGGAGCTGGCTGTTGCTGTCCTTCTGGATGTGAACTAGGAAGCTCATGACCATGTTTTTGCAGGAAGCCAATTCGTATCCACACAGGGAAGATGGTTTAGAATGAAGCTGACACCACGGCAGGCAGAGGGAAAGACAAAGGAAACCTGCCCTCATGACTTTGGCGAGCCTTGGTCAAGCCTGACCTGATGCCATCTGGCTGAACTGTGCGGCTTGTCTGAACCAGGCTGAGTTCCGCTCTTCCAGTTCCTTGTGATTGAGAGCGTCCTAACTGACACAACTATTAATTCGTTTTATGTTAAGCAGTTCTGACAGGCTGGATAAATGAAGTGTTTCATGTTTATACGACTCAGTATCTAAAGATGCCGTTGTGATCACTGCAGCTAAAAGCATTTCTTAATTCATCATTACGTCTTCTCGTTGTGCAGTTTCTCAGGGAGCAGATAGTAAAGGACGGCGGCCCCTGTGCTGTGTCCCTTGTGTTTTGGAGGCTTAAAAAGGCCTCCTGCTGACGGGAATCAACCAGACCCAGAAAGACAATTCGAGTCTGGGTCGGAGGAAAAAATGGAAGTCTTCCTGTTTTTCAGGAGTATTTCCAGATTGCTTTCTTCTCTCCTCCCCCGAAGTTGGATGCCCTGTGGGCACAGCTGGGTGTGGGTCTGCAGATTCTCCTACAGCGTCACATGCCCCCTTCCTGGTTTCTAGGCAGGGACACCAGCCTGGCAAGTGGGCACTAGGTGTTCTCAAGATGCCTGGGTCCCCGTTAGCAATCCTGACGCCCCCGGCCCCAGCCCTGCTGGCTGAGGCTCTCCATCCATCCCAGCTAGGAGCAGCACGCTCCTGACATCCAGCCGACCCCAAGGATCTAACCTCAGTGTGCAGAGCAGCTGCCCGATTTGTCTCCAAAAATCTCATGGGAGAAGAGGGTCTGCCCTCCCGTTGACTACATCACGGTTTGACTTCGGGTCCCAAAGCAATTAGCGTTTGATGACAAATACAGTAACAGGTAGAAACTGGCCCTCATAGAGAGCTTACTCACCTGGCACGCAGGTGTGCACACACACGAATGCACACGTGCACACGCACAGATGCCTGTGTGTATACTCAGCATGCACACACGGGCGTGCGTGCACACACGTGGGCACACACAGGTTCACACGCACGCACACACACACGGCTGCACACCTCACACACGGTCGTGCGTGGAATTCACATGGACGCACACTCACCTGCACACATGCACACCTGCTGCTCAGGTCAACTTCCGGAGGCAGCTTCCTGGAACCTGAGCTTTCCCAGGGCAGGGGCTGTTCCTCTCCTTCTGCTGTGCTCGCCGGGGCCTAAGGAGCTGGGGAAACAGACCTCGCCTGCCCTCCCAGCCGTAGGGGCTGGGGCCTCCCTCACTGGACTCTGGGGACCCTCAGCTCATCTGGCTCCTTCAGTCAGGATCTCTGCCCCGTCCACCCCACCCCCCACCACTGGCAGGTGAGGCTGTCTTGCCTGGCTGGGCCTGCTCAGCCCCTCTGCTGGGTCTGCCCACAGCCCTCTTGCCCCTACCCATGCCTTCTGCAGCCTTGCAGGTCGTCATGGAGCTCGGCGAGTGGTCTGGGCAGTTCAGGGGTTAGTGGTTAGGAACACTGTCACTTTGGACCTGTTCACGGTGCGACTTGCAGCCACCCTCCACACCCCCATCCCTGCATCTAGCATCTGAGGGGCATGTCCGCACGATTCCCCACCTCTACCCCAACCCCGGACACGGCCACCCGCGGACGACCATAACCCAGGATGTGGCCCGAAGGCCTGCCCCTCCAGCAGAAAAGCTTCAGGCTGGCTCCAGGCCTCTGGTCTGAGACGGGGGCATCTGCGTGCTGCATACCCCACCCCAACTCCTCCCACCCGTGCGGCAGTAGGGGCCCTGGGGGCCTGTCCCAAGCTGCTGGCTGAGACACAGTCACAATTTCCCTAGTGCTCCCCTCCCCACACGCACCCTTCACCCCAAACAAGTCTGAGGGACCCAGAGTGGGCCCAGGACAGGGTGGTTCTGGACCGATTCTGCTTTTATCTTAGCAAATGACAGGAAACTCCAATGTAGGTCGGTGGCGACTCTCTGAAAGGCAAGGAAAAAGCCCGCCTTGCCGCTCTCAGTTTTCAGTCGTGTAGACGCACTATAATTTTGGGTGGAGGGGGTCATATGAGACACACAGCCAATAACATGTGGTTTTCCTCCTGCTAAGGTAAATAGAAATGAAAATGTCAGTTTATCTGAGTTAGACAAGTGTCACCCAGGATCATCAAGAAAGAGGGCTGGACGGAGGAGTACTACCAAACTCGTCAGCCCTGAACTTTGATCATCCTGAGTGGATTACCAGAAGGTGTCGAACACCGAAATAGCCCATCACATCCCAGGGCGGCCCCAAGCAGTGGGGAGGCCTGGGGCACATCCAAGGGCTTCTCACGGAGCCGCTGACGCACACCTGACCCCCCATGGAAGATGCCACATCCTCCTGAACCCCGTTCTTTCCCTCCCCGGTCAGCGAATCCCCCGCGTAGCCACACACTAAGTGTGTGTGACAATGGGGGTGATTTGGGCGCAGTGTGTGAGCCTGGGGCTTCTGTCTGGGTCCAGACGCCTGGAGGTGCGGATGGGGAGAGGAGAGCGAAGACGCAGGGCTGGACGGTCAGGAGCAGGGAGACCGTCTGTCTTCCCTCAGGACAGGCTGGCCCCAGAGTCCAGGGTTCAGGGAGGCCCTCTGGGGCCAGGGCCTGCTGGCAAATCCGGGCATCTCGTGGGCGGCTGAGTCCACCACTGCATGTCCGACGTGGCTTGGCGGCTCGGCTGCACACAGCCATGAAGGGACCCAGGCAGACGTGGGCCTCTGTGCTCCGTGACGTTGCCGCCTAACCTGAGTGTCCAGAGCTGTGAAAGCAGGAGAGGAAGAACGTGGGGAACCCACACCTGCTTTTAGTAGCCTCAGACCCAAGGGTCCCAGTGAGCCACTTTGTCCCCAAGATCTTTGGTCAGGGCTAATCTGGTGTCCCCAGCTGACTGCCAGGAAGGCTGGGGAGCACACAGGTGCACATGGACTGTTCGGGGAGCGCCACGTCTCTGCCCTGGTCCCCTGCCTGACGTCTGTCCTGACGCTGAGTACCCGTCCCGGCAAGGGACTCCTTGGGATTAGCCAAGCCCGCCTAGAAGGAAATCTCAGGTCTGCCAGGTCCCAGGGTGGTCCTTCCAGGAGTCTCGTACTCTCCCTGGGCCCTGCTAGAACCTCGTTAGTAACAGGGCTCACCCGGAGGCGAGCTCATCTGGCACCTCGCACGCAGAAACGTGCAATGAGTGCCGTTCTTCCTGCCCTTGGCGGTCAGGGTCAGCGCTCGGCAGGCCCAAAGCGGCCGGAAGATGGAAGCTGGGCAGAGCCTCTGACCAGGGGAGTGTGTGCCCCAGACAGTGGACGGGCCTGGGAGAAAGAGTGGGACACGGGTCTCTACCTAACGCTCCTTCTGTCCCACAGAGTTTCCAGCGTCCGCTTAGGGGCCTAAGCACAGGCTCTGCTGCCTGCCCTGCTCTGGCCCGAGACACGTGGGCCCGCACTTCCCGGGTCTGCTCTGCGGGAACGGGACACGCTCCCACGGGAAGCCAGGGAGACACCCAGTAACAAGTGTTCTGAGGGCTCGAGGAGTGCCACGGGAGGGCCAGCCTCGGTCAGAGCGCCAGGGGCCTCTCTGGGGAGCCCCCTCCATGAAGAATGCAACGCCCCCCCCCCCCGAGGGGAGTAGAATTCTCTCTGTTTTGAGGAAAGCAGGGCCCAGAGCATACAAGGGATGTGGCCGGGGACGCCTAAGTTCGCAGACAGGTCTGTCTGGTCCCCGGACTTGTGTTCCTCAACATCTGTGGCCGGCAGGGTCAGGAAGGGTGGGGACGGGGGGAGACTAACCTGAAACAGAGACGCAGAGACAGCACGCAGGGGTCGTCATCCCACACTTTCACAACACAAGCATTCTAGGCAACCTTGGCAAAAGGGGCAGGAGGCTTGGGTCCTAATCAGAGCTGACGTCTCCCAGAGCGTGACCACCCTGTGCCAGGCCTGAGCCCTTGTGCCTCACGCTAAGCCGCCAGAGAGCCCACGCAGGACCCTCTCTCTGGTTTCAGGTGAGGAAAACAAGGCACAGGGCCAGGGGTCATCACAGCCTAGCGACCTTGTGCTCGGCCTCCGACGCAGCCCATTCCCATGAACCTTGTCATGGGAGGGATGATGTTTTACTGGGTCACACGGACATGGGCTGGCCAGGCCCCTGCTAAGTCAGGGCTGGTATCAGCAAGGCCCCAGCCCAGCAGAGGAAGCTGAAAGGCTGTGCCACATGGAGAACAAAGGCTCGCGCAGACCCAGGCACGCTCGGTCTCCAGGAAGATCTCACTTGCAGTGGCTGCACCCGAAACTGGGAATGAGAACAGAGTCCATGGTACGGGGCTTGATGCCCGAGGAGTTTGCGACAGTCTACACTGCATGCCAAGCCGTGGCTGTCCCGGCTGCAGTCACGTGCCCCCAGATCCAGGTCCACGCGTGAACCTGGGAATGTGGACTTATTTGGAAACAAAGACTTCCCATGGAACCAAGGGATGGGTGGGCCCTCAGCTGAGCATAACTGGTATCTTAGGAAAAGGAGGAATGGGGACGCAGACACCCCCACAGGGAGCAGGCCCGTGAAGACAGAGGAAGGGACCGTAAAGCACAGATGACCAGAGCCAGGGGCCCGGGGTGGGGGATGTGTGTGGGACAGCGTCACCCTCGGAGCCCCAGAAGGAACCCACACCGCTGGTGTCTTGCTTCCTGACTTCTGGTGCCCAGAGCGAAGCCAACAGCTTCCTGCTGTTTGAGGCCCCCCCGTGTGTGGTTCTTCGTTACCCTGGCCTTAGAAAGCGGTGCAGAGTAGGGACCCCGCCCGTGTTAGGCCGTGTTCTTCTTTAAGAAAGAAGGGCATAGCCGGCTGCATGTCTGTGAGCCAGGCTGCTGGCACGAGACGCACAAAGGAAGGGCTAGAATGGCTCCTAAGACAAACCCTGAAAGGCACAGAGTCCAGAGCATCCCAGGACCGCTTTCTTCTGAGGGCCTGGCTGCTGGCCGCAGAGCTCCTGGGCCTGGCTTCCCCTGCTGGGGGGGGGACCCCGCTGCGTGGGTACAGCGAGCACCGCACCTTGGTGGCCCCTTCAAAACTTGAGGGAGACTTGAGAGGATTAGGGCAGACCGACATTCCCAAGTCCTGGAAACCGGGGCGCGCCTGGGAGGGGGAGGGGGTAGCTGGGGGTCTCCCCTCCCCCACTGCCCAACGCCTCCCCACCCCTCCTGGGGGGGACCCTGGGTCGGTGGGAGCTGAGGACAGCAAAGGCAGGTCTCTGGAATGTGGGGATGAGCGGCTGGCTTGAGGGGGAGTCAGGTTTTATGCCTGAGGCAGAGGGAATTCTAACACACACTAGAGCAGCAAGACAGAAATTACCTTTTAGATGGCTGCCATGAGCAATATTTCTGGGGCCAGCTTGCCTTCTGCAAACTCCCCGTCAAGTGGGCGCACCCTAGCTCCCGGGCTCACACCCTCACACGCTCACACACGGACGTACAGACACACCTGCAATTTCATGTACCATTTTACCATAATGGCTGTATTTGCAGGGGAGTGCGACCGACTGAGTTTTCCCTCCTCTCTCTATAACTAATGACCTCCATCTGCATACAAGCCCGACTTACACCTTCACATCTAATAGGAATTGAAACTCGCAAGAACCTGCGAGCTTCCCGCTAATCAGGGCAATCCTGAATATACAGTTGGAGCTCAGCAAATAATTAATAGTAATGAAAATTGACATTGTAAAAATTAAAGTGAGGGGGCTGATAGAAAGGAATTGGTTTGGTTGTCAAACCTCAGGCCTAAAGGGAAACAGATTGCTTTGGAGAATCTTTTAATTAATTTCAGAGTTTCCCTGTTTCTTCTGTGCCAAATGAGCTGAGTTTCCTCCTCAGCCGTCAGGATCCTGTGCAGAGAGAGGGAGACATGGGGAGAGATGAATGGTGTCAGGGGTCATCCCATCCCGGGAACCTCCGGAATCCCCCCGCCCCAGCAAAGCAAGCTCTAGGTGAGGGGACCCAGCCCAAAGAGGGGCTCGTTTTGCACATTTACTTTCACTACCTATGAATACACCAGGAGGTCTACCTCATTCATAGCTAAAATAAAAATGGATCTGCACCGTCTGACCAAGTTCAGCCACTGAGCTGCGGCATTAACTTGTATTCTAACAAGATTAAAATATATTTGTCCTGGGGATTAGCATACTTCAGTCTCCTTTTGCCTTTTTAGCCGGGGCAGGGTACTTTGATCTGCCTTGCGTGGCAAGAGCGCGGCTTGGGCCCAGCTATCCGACTGCCAAGTGTGAAATCGGCCTGATGTCATCCTCTTTCTTCATCTTTTACATCTTCCACCAGTTTAATTATGTTTCCGCCACAAAGCTCTGGCGCCTCATTGCATATTCAAGTTAGACCAGGAAGCATTTAGAAAAAAAAAGGTGCGAATGAGATACCATGTAGGGGGAGGGGAGGGGCGGCGAGCCTCAAGGTGCCCTGGGCGCACCGCCGGACGCTTCTACCTGCGTGGAAACGGGAGCCCCAGCCCACCCCGCGCTGCGCCCCGATGCCCTCTGCGCGCGGGGCACGAAGGCCGCGGTCACGCCCGCGCTGGGCTCCCGGGTCCGGCGCTGACCCTCCTCGGACGCGCCGAGGGCTCCGACCCTCGGGGGCGCTCCCGTGGCTGCGTCGAAGCCGCCCCCCTCCCCGCCAGGGGGTCATCCGCGGTCCTGCCGCCCCCTTCGAGGCAGCGTGCAGCCGGCCACAGTAGATGCGGGGCTCCCGGTGCCGACGGAGTGAGTCTGGCTGACCTTTGATCGCCTCGCAAGAACCAGACAATTTCGCTCTCACCCAGACCCGACATCCTGACCCTCCAGCCCTTTGCAGATTCCCCGGAACCGCTCGGAAGGGCCAGCTGGCGGGCAGAACGGGGCTCCAGTGGATCCCCGTGGGGCACCTCTTAGACGGCCTCGGCCCCCCTCCAGACCAGAGCTTCGCCCCAACGGCTGAGGATGGGGGATGAACGGGAGGGAGGAGGAGGGGAGCCGGGAACAGCCAGTCCAGTCCTGGGCTGCCGGGGACACCCCTCGGAGAGCACTAGTGTTTGGGGGAGGAAATGAACCACCTGCAGGGGTGGCTGGGGGCTGACCTTCACCTCAGCCCCAGCCCCGGGCCCAGGCTCCACGCGCTCCCAGCTGGAGTGTCTCCCAGACCAGGCATGGGGGTGGGGGACTGCGGCAGGACCTTGGGTGTTACTTCCACTTACAAGCTGGACAGAATAGAAATGCAGATGGGCTTCCTCGGCCCTGGAGAGCAGGTCAGCCTGGGAAACGCTGGGCTGCGCGGCTGGCCTGCGCCACCGGCCTGCTTTGTCGCTTTGTGGAGGCTTCCAGCAGTCTCCACTCTCCTGGGGGGGGGGGGTCTCTGCAGGTAAACCGTCAGCGTCAGCGGGTGGGCTGAGGTGATACCCACTTTGCCATTTGGGAAAGACAAAGGGATAGGTCTTTCAGAAGGTCCAGATTTATGACCATTTTTATTTTGAATCATCACTCTTGTGAAAATTAGGAGGTTAACAACACATTGCTTCTTAAATTGAATGATATAATTATAAAATTATCTCCACATAATTAACTCAGGATTATGTTTCATTCTGGTTAGCATGTAATCAAAGCCTGTTATGCTTTTAGCTATAGGAACAGCAATTAATTTAGAAGGGTTACCTAGACCCTTCGCTCTTCACACCCAACAGCTCATCAGACCACCAGGACGCCCACTCGCTCTTGGAGGAAGGGGGGGAGACACGGCGGGGGGGCAGCAGGGTGTATGAACACGGGCTGGGGCCCACGTGCAACATGGAGCTTGGCTTCCGGTCTCGCTGTCCAGTAGTCTGCCTGCGTCCCGTGCTTGGAGTCACATTGGGTTCAGGGCCGTGGGACGATGCCGCCAAGCGCAGCGACTATGGATGGGAACGGGAAATGGAATGGTGTGTGACGTGGCCAGGCCTCTGTGGAAAACCCAGGAGCAGCATCTTACTTATGTTGTAATCTAGAAAAAGGTGGCGGGACATCCTGCGGTGAGGACGTGTGTGTGTCCGAGCCACAGCAGTGATCGTCTCTCCTCCTCATGATTTCCTCTTTTCCTTGCTTTAAATTCTGTAGAGGCTGCGTTGGGCGGTGGGAGCCAGGCTAGGCGCTCTACCAGAAACAGGCGCCAGGGTTGTGGGGGGCAGAGCCCGACACAGGTCATTGCCGAGTGGGAAGGCAACCCCTCACTTGCGGAGCCCTGAGCCCTGTTCTGTGCCGGGTGCTTTAGGCTCATTTTCCCTCATGAAAAACTCTATGGGGAAGCCCATTAGGTCAGCTTTCTTGCTATTGGAGAGATGAATGGCTGGCTGAGCTGGGCTGGGGGCAGTTAGGATAGTTTACCTTCACTGTGGGGCACTTCTTTGTGTGCTGGCGGGCTACCTTACGGGTTTGCATGGGGGAAAAAAAAAACCCTGAAACCTGAGCTGACCGAGCCCAAGTGTGGAAGCAAACTCAGCCCACTGCTTTGGCTGGCCTCAGCCTTGCCCCAGACAAACAGGCATTGGAACCCAGCCTGGTCATCATACATTTGAGGGACCGAGATTTTCCCAACTTCCCCCCCAGATGCTTTCGCACGGGAAGGTATACTCTGAGACTTCTGAGTTGTAGCATAAGCGGTTTACTGGGGACACTTTACTTGTAGTGATAGAAAAGGGATACTGGCCTTGGAGCTTCATGATTCTGCCTTGTCTCCCCCGCACCCCCTCCCTGATTTGGAAGAAATACCAGTTTCCAGGGCTCACATTCTGTTGCTAGGAGTGGAAGACTAAAGCTACCAAAAACCTCAGGACAAAGTTTTGGCCCAAAGGGAAAAGTCCAATGCAGCGTGCCCTGGCCGCTAAGTGACGCCAGAGGGCAGGGGCCCGGGTCCGAGAGGCTGGAGGGAAGCGGCCAGTCTGCTGCTGGGAGGGGCCGCAGACACAGAAACAGGGCAGCAACTCCTCACAGCGCGCCTGGCAGCTGGAGCCTGTGATTACCCATCCAAGGAGGAGAGAAAAGCGAAAGGAAGAAAGGGCAGTTAGCGGAGGGGGTAGAGGTTGGGGGAAGGAGGAGGCAAACCACGGCGGAGCTGACAGTCCCCTTCCAGACAAAGGACTTGGCGGGAGGAGAGAACCCCGAAGGCGCGGCTGAAAGGCGCTGGGCGGCCCCTTTCGCAGGCAGCGCGCGCTCTGACCGCACGGCCAAGTTTCACAGCCCGACAGATGGGGACGGGAGGTGGCCCGCCCTGATGCTTCCAGACCATCCCTGCACGCAGTGATCCCCACCATTCCTCAATCCCGCGGAGCACCCCATTGTGCCAGGGTCCCTCCCGCCCGCGAGCCCCACCCTGACCCCCTCTGCGCAGGAGGAGCCTCGGCCAACCCACTGGGCCCTCAGCTCTTCTTCCCTCGGGGTCTGGGGGGACCGGGACAGGCCTCTCTGGGATGCCTTCCAGGCAGAGGGGCCAAAAAGGCGGCCTGGGAGGCAGATCTGGCTACTCTTTGTTTCTGCTCTGAGCAAAGCGTGGGTCTCAGTTCTGAAAGGGGGCCAGCCAATAGAGGGGATAGGTGTCCCGGGCTCTGGACCTAAGGTTCCCCTTCCCAGAAAACCGGCCCTGGCGTCTCTCGGGGAGATGGAGGGCCCAGGAGTCTGGAGACCCCGTATCTCCGCCCAGAGTTGTTGCTCAGGCCTCGCTCAGGCCTGGGACTGGGCCGACAAGGGCGGTAAGCTTGGGCCACACCTGTTCCCTGGGACTCCAGAGTCGTTCTGGCCCCCCCTTCCTCCATCTTGGGGCTCCCCAAATCCCCAAATTGAAGCTGTGGCCGGCACTCTGGCACCTGAGCGCCGGGTTACTAACAACGACAATAATAGTAACAGACAATAGTAGTAACGTCGGTCACCATCGTCGGCCTCACCAGCCAGAGACAGAACAGCAGTGGACTACGCTTGATTAAATCTCATAATTAGGAGCCACTTTAATGAATATTATCACATTTCAGGCTATTTCAAGAACGGCCTTTTATTTTCTGTGGGCGGACTGCAGAAATACAATGAAGCATTTGAAATTAGTAACAACATGAATTGTGTATCCAAGGCTCACGCGGCCTGGTTGGGGGGCGCGCTCCCGCCAGGGTCAGGGACACGCGCGCCAGAGCTCCCGGCGGCCGTACCCACGCGCGCGCTCGTCTCCGCCCGCGAGCGGCCTCCCCCGCCTGCCAGCACGCGGGGTCCCGGGGACGCAACCCTCCGTCCGCTCGGTCCGCTCCAGGCCCCCCTACTGGAGGCCCGCAGGAGGCCTCGCCTGCCTCGGCCCGCGCACGGGGGAAGCCCGGGAAGGGGGCCCGCGAGGCCCGACGCAGGGGCTGCGGTGCGGGTGTGGCGCGGGTGTCGGGGTGCGGGTGTGCCCTGCAGAGAGCAGTGGGCACCGCGCTCTGGCCCTTGGTCGCCAGTGTCTATGCGCCTCCGGGCCGCGGCTGCTCCTGGGCAGCGGCGGGTTTCGGCGGAGCCGGGACGTCCCCAGGCGCTTGGGCAGCTGTCGGGGTAGGCGGAGACCGCGGAGGTCGGCTGTGGAATCAGCGGGAAGCGGAACGACTTGCAGCCGAGCGAGGGCGAGCGAGCGCGGCCTCCCAGCCAGCGCGGGGCGGCGGACAGCGCGCTTCACGCCTCGTGCCTGGGTGTGTGCGGGGAGCCGAGCGCATGTCCCCGACCACCGAACATCTGCGCGGGGGCGTCCGGAAGCCCCCATCGATTGCACCTTTTCACTCAAGGAAAGCAAACAACAACTACAAAGTCGCGGTCCTCTTGGAGATCACACGAGGTCACCGGCGTGGCTCCTTCCTAGTTTCCCCTAAATAAAGCCCGTGGCGGGTCCACACCAGGTGACCCTCGGGCCTGCGTTGACCCTCGAATTCGGACTCCAGCCTGACAGTTGGACCCCCCTCATCTGACCACTTTGGCGGTGGGAAGAGGAAGGCCCTCTGAACCCCAAGGGGCCCTGCTAAGCCTCTCTCGCACCCCCTCCCCCGCCCCCGCCTGCAGGAAACGCTGCTCAAGAAGGGGACTCGGCAACAGGCACCTGGACTCCCACCCAGGCTCTCAGGCCCCGCATAGATTTTGCTGGGCTTTGGAGGATCCTGGACACAGACAGGCCTGGGCCATGGCAGCCCTCCGGCTGGAAGGAGCAAGGGCTTCCTTTACAACCCTGCTTTCCTCTGAAGAACATTTATGGAACTGGCCTTCTGGAGGTTCAACAGTCTGGCTGGGGTCCAGCCCAAGGCTCCACCAACTCTCGAAGCTGCAGTCCTGGTCCAGATCCAAAGTGCGTTAAGTGGAGCCCTGAGTCCAGGAGGAAGGGACCGGGCTCTGGATTCAGAAAGGGGCCTTGCCTCCCCTGCAGGCCTGGCTCTGGTCTCCACTTGCCACTGAGAGAGAGAGAGAGAGAGACAGAGATGCTGGCTGGGGCAACAGAGACTCTTCATGAGCCTCAAACTTAGGTTGAATTTAAAAATGTAATAAACATAGGAGCAAAACCAGAATCTCAACCTTTTGAGGGTCTAGGGGTTCATTCCATCCAATCCCTTGTCAGAGACCCAAAAAAAAAAATAAAATAAAAAAAGGAAAAAGAAAGAAGGAAAAAAAAAGAAAAGAAAAACTCCCTGTGCTGCTGCAGGCTTAATGTTTGCTTGCACTCCTCTGAGGATGGGGAACTCATTACTTTACAAAAAAGGAACTCATTACCTTAGAAAATTGTACCAGTAGAAAACTGTACCTTAGAAAATGTACAGTTTTGGGGCGCCTGGGTGGCTCAGTGGGTTAAGCCGCTGCCTTCGGCTCAGGTCATGATCTCGGGGTCCTGGGATCGAGTCCCGCATCGGGCTCTCTGCTCAGCAAGAAGCCTGCTTCCCTCTCTCTCTCTGCCTGCCTGTCTACTTGTGATCTCTCTCTGTCAAATAAATAAATAAAATCTTAAAAAAAAAAGAAAATGTACAGTTTTCAATCAATAAAGTTATGATTTGTGAATAGATTAAAAAGAAGAATGATTGTTTAATGTTGCTGTACTGTCTTTAAAAAAAGAGAGAGAGAGAGGGTGACCAATCAGGTAATAGAAATTGCCCCCGTCCTTTTCGTTTTGTGTTTAAAGAATCCTCAGAATTATGTAGGGGAAGGGGGAGACACTGGATTTCCTGATTGATCACACCCTATTGGCGATGACCCTGGGGCACTCCTGAGACCAGGCAGGTAGGGCTCCAGAGCCTCCGTGGTGAGACCCCAGCTTTCTCTGGCTTGATGCATCTTTACAAATCCTGGGAGGAGCCTCTCTCCTGCCCCCAAAGGCCCAGCTCCCATCTGGGAAGTGGATGTAGAACCCAAAACACGGATCTCCTTTGGCTGCAAATGATCCTTGCTCGTCTCTGAGTTTCTTTCACTGGAAGAAGAATCTTTTTCATGGCAAGGAACTTTGGACAGAGATCAGTTGGACACACCTTGTGCACTCAGCTGTCCTGGCAGGACACACTGGCTGTCACCACTCTCCCCAGAACACTACCCGGATGGATGCTTCTGGTGGTCTGGTCAGCTCAGACACAGTCTGACCTTCCCCCACCTCAGCCTTTGGATGTGTCCAAGTCCTTTGCTTTGGGCGTAGAAACAACAACAAAACATGAAAAAGGAGAGCCTCCCCCTCGGGAGCAACATCTCTCTCCCTCCTGTAGAACAGTGGGGAGACAGAAACCTGTTGCATTTTGTAGGATTTTCAACAATTATGCAATGAAATGGCACCATACTTTTGAACACTTCCTTCTGGCGAAGAAGTGTACTTACATTACTTTGGTTTTTCTGTGCTCACACATGGAGATATTCAAAGTGTCTTCATTTTTTTTTTTTAATTTGCACCTCTGCCTGTAAAGGTAGGCAGGTGCTCCCCTGCTCCAATCATGGCAAAGGGCGGGAGCGCCCACGCCACGGGGAGGAGGCCCAGAGCGGTTGGGCCAGACTTCGAAACACACTTAGAAAAACTAGTCATGCCAACTTGGACATCCAATATTTTACAATAAAGCATTTTTTTTTATTTAATGTAACTTTCAAGAATTTAAACACACAAAAAATGCAAGGGGAATGTTCACAATGCTGATAACCACAGTTGTAAATAGAAACATTCATTTCTCATAGGATTATAAATATTTGATGCTGGAACTGTAAAATGCACATGTTTTATAAACTAAAATAAAAAAAATAAAAACCAAAAAACTTTGCTTCCTGCTAAAAAGGCATATCATTTCATTGAGTTTCCTAAGCAGCAGATGGTTATTCACAGAATTTTAAATTACAACTTTTTTTTTATAGTTTCCTTTTTAAAAAGGTTTGCACTAGTATGTACAAAGTGAAACTATTATCGCAGTGAAATAAAGAGGTTTAAGGCAAAGAGAGACGTTCACCCTCAGTCCTGGGAGGGGGGCGTTCGGCTGTGGGTCTGGTTCAGCCACCGACACACGCCGCCCCCACTCCCGGGCTGTCCCGGCTGCAGATGGACATTTGGACACAATTCTTTTCCCATACACTAAACAGAAGACAGTGCAGAGTTATATATATAGATAATGTGTTTGTTTATATATATGTACTTGGCGGGGATATATTGAATATATTTAATTTACACTGTACCACACCTTCAAAAAATAAAATGTATATTAAAAAAAAACAAGAAAAGACAAAAAGTGATAAGAAATGATTATTTACACATTTTCCTCCTTCCTCTCGATCCTGGAGGATTCTGAGTTCCTCTAAAAGTCAAGGGAGCCACATGCTGGGGAACTGTGGACTCGTACACTTCTGTGCCTGTGTGCACCCGGTACACAGATACGTACACACACACACATATGTACCTTGAAAGAATGCTCTCCAAAGCAGAAGCAGCCACTTAAAAAAAGAAAAAAAAAGGAAAAGAAAAAAAGGAAGAAAAACAAGAAAGGAAGAAAACACCAGCTCCGTCTGGAAAGCCTTTTGCCTGCCCGGAGGCAGCAGACCTCCACCATTTCTGGGGCCCACGGAGCGCCTGGGGGAGCTGATGGGAGGCAGGAGAGTCCTGGGGCCTGGAGGGACAGGACGAGGGGCAGCTCCGCCACACCGGCCACATGCTGGGCCTATGGGCCTGGGATCCCTGAAGTGGTGCCCAGAGGCGAGAGAGCCGGCTGTGGCAGTGGGGCGGCTGGATAGGGGACAGCAAGACAGACGCAGACTGAAGCACAGGGAGGTGCTGGCCAGGCCTTGGTGAGGAGGAGGGGGGAGGAGGGGGGAGGAGGAGCAAGAGGGGGAAGAGGAGGAGGAAGAGGAGAGAAGGAAGGAGGAGAGGAGCCCGGTGAGCCTGGGGGCCTGGAAGGCCCGGCAGCCGCGGAGCCCAGAGCACTCCTGCCCACTGCCAAGAAGCAGCGGCACTCCTCCCAGGACCCCAGTGTCCCTCCGGCCGCCAGGCGGGGGTGCAGACCCTCCTGCCTTCCTCACCAGGCCCACACAGACAAAGGGGCAGAACTCAGAGACCAAGTAGGAGCTATTTATTCAGTTCACAGTCCCGTGAAATGCAGCAATAAAAATCTTTGGACTTCAGCAAGTTGTTTTAATTTTTTTCTTCTTTTGAAATTAAAAAATAAAAGTGTCCCAAGTCCCACAACGGAGCCTAGGGGATTAGAAAAGATGAAACCCTAAGCAGCCCCCTCCGCAAAAAAAAAAAAAAATCATAAAATTAGCATAATCTCATAAACACCGGAAAACTCAAAAATATTTTATAGTCAGATATTTTGGATTTTTACGCCACCTGCAAATTATATATACATACAGTATTGCAGAACCAGAGCTAATACACGATATCTTCACTATTAATGCTGGTATAATCTTTATACACTGGCCCTTTATGATTTTACATTATTGCATTGCTTAGCGCCGACGGAGGCTGGCCCCAGCGCCCGCCCACCCTACTCGCTGTCCGACTTGCCCTCCTTGGCGGTCGTCGAGTGGTTGTACAGGCCCTGGGCCATGAGGTGCACAGCCAGCGTGTTCTTGCTGCCCGTGGCCTTCTTGATCTTGGCCCGCTTGTTCTGGAACCAGATCTTGATCTGCGACTCGTTGAGGCTGAGCTCCTGCGCCAAGCTCTGGCGCCGCTGCTCGGTCAGGTACCTGTTGGTCTGGAACTCGGCCTTGAGCCGCTGCAGCTGCTCCGCCGTGAAGGCTGTGCGGGGCCGCTTGTCCTCTTTGTTGGGGTTCTTCTTCTTTGGTTTGCGGGACCTGGGACCTGGGCGGGCACGGTGCACAGAGAACTGGGTTAGGAGGGCTCCAGGCCTGTCTGCCGACTCAGGTCCCCGTCGGCCACCTCCAGGACCCACCCCTGGAAAGCCAGGCTCCGGACATCATGGGGTGTAAGGGGGTGTAGGGGTAGGGGCAGGCTCAGTGGAAAGGTCTCCAGGGCACCTGGCTGGCTGGGGGTTGGGGTGGAGCATGCGAGCCTTGATCTTGGGGGTCTGAGTTCCAGCCACACATGGCACACAGAGTTTACTTAAGATTTAAAAAGAAGAAGAAGAAAGAAAGGTCTCCAGATAAAAGGAAAACTCCTGCAGGAAAGAAAAGCCCCCAAACTTCCTAGCAAGGCCTTTGCTATCCCTCTCTGTCCTGGAGTAAGGGGAGGGAGGCCCAGGGGAGGCCAGAGGAAAGGTTGGGGGAGGGGAGAGGCAGCCAGAGCAGCGGCAGGAGCCCAGAGAATGGTGACAGGATGCCCACTGGCTGCCCACAGGGGATACCCTCAGGTGCCAGGGGTGGCGGGAGTCAGGGGGCAGGTGCATCCAGAGAGTGGGAGAGGCCCTGGCTCTGCCTCCCCTAAACAGCATTGTGGGCCCAAGTTCATTGTTTCCTTCCTGGAGAGGAGGGAGCACACGGATCCTTTCCGGGATGGGGAAGGATCACTGAGCCACTCAGAGCTCCCCCTTCACCTCCCACCAAGTCTCCCAGGCAGGAGAGGGGACCGGGTTCCCCCAGACTGGAGCCGCCTCCCCGGAGGCCGCAGAGGAACCCAGCTGACCTGTGCAGAGGATTCTGATCCCCTACCCGGGTCTCCTCCCGCTGGGACACCCCCTGCACCACTCGAGATTGCTGTGGGACAATGGTGGCAAGGCTTCTAGGACCCCACCACCTGAAAAGGCCTGAGTGAGGGGAGCAGAGAGGAGGGCCAAGCGCTTTCTTTTTGTTGGTATCAAGAAATTCAGCCCCACAAAGGTGTCTTTGAGGGAAGAGACGGCAAAAGCCGTTAGGGGAGGGAGGCTGGGCTGCACGTGTGTTTCTTACTCTGGGAAGTGAACCAACTTTGGGGGAGCTCCGGCCCCAGCTCCTTCCCAGACGGCCCGCAGCAGGGAGGCTGGACCCCTGCCGGCTCCCTCAAGCTGCCAGAACCCCCATGGTCTCAGCCGAGGGCCCGAGCCCACCCTGCAGGGCCAGGGGACAGCCCCGCCACCCTGCGCAGCAGCGGCGGAGGGATCTCGCCGGACGCCGCGGGCTGCACCAGACCCGAACCCGGAGAGTGAAGAAAGCAGGGGGCGCGGGGCTGGCTGGTCCCGAGACCCAGCGGACGCAGAGAACTCCCTGTCCGCGGACCCAGCCGTGCGCTCTCGGGGAGGCAAACTCAGGAAGAGGGGCTGTGGGCGCCGGCGAGGGGTCTCCAAGGGCCGTTCGGCTTAAACTCCCGGCCTTTTGGATTTGGGGCAGACCCACACTCACAGCCGCGGCGCCGCGCACATAGCCACCCCCGCGCGCGCACACCCACCGCTACCGCCGCGCACACGCCTGGGGCGCGGGTTCCGCGCCAGCGGGCGGGCTTTGAACGAGAGGCCGCCGGGGCGCGCTCAAAGGGTTAGCGGTGGCTCCGGGAGGCCTCGAGAGGCCCCGCACCCGCGCGGACCCGACCGTGGCCTCGTGCTCCGGGAGCCGGTTCTGCGCCTCCACTGTCCCGGGGAAGCACGCGCCCTACCCTCCAGACTCCTCCTGCACACACGAACCAGCCCGTAAAACGATACACACCATTTTGCGGAAAGGAAATCTCCCTAAGATCAGAATTTTTAGTTCTCTTTCCTTTTCTTTCAAAACGTACACACTTGAGAAACAGAAGCAAACATCGGCAAAGAAAACTCTTTGCCTTTCTTCTTTCTAAAAGGCCAAGAAACACAAACGTTACCTTATGGGTTTCTTTTTTGTTGTTGTTGCTTGTTTTTGTTGTTGCTGTTGTTTTGTTTTGTTTGGTGTTTTTTTGTTTTGTTTTTATGTCCGGGAAGAGCAGCGACTGTGGCCCGGCCAGGCTGCGGGGCTCCCTCGGGCCACCCGGGCCTGGCGCGGCCGGGACTCTGCCACCGCACAAAGCCCGGCCGAGGCTCCTCGCTGGCCGCATTGTGAGTCTATATGTTAATTAAATATTAACAAAGGAGGGAGGCGAGAACAATGGAGCAAATTTCAGATCTAGCTGGAGAAATGTGGATTTCATCAGAAATATACACACACATTTCTGAGGGAAGGCGGCCAAGGGGAGACTCAGTTGTGCTGGGATTTGGGTAAACAAACCCCACAAAACAGTTGAGGGTTGGGGGGGGGAGCGGGGTCGGGTCTGGATTACCAGCTCCGGGACAAATGGAGTCCGTTCCTAATGGCGGTTTGCAGCCGCGGACCCCCATTTCATGTAACCGATGATTTCTACATGGATGTGCATTTAGCTTTTAAAAATCCAGATCTATGAAAAATATACCCGGAACCCCTGCACCCACCCGCGGGCCCCTCCACCCACCCTCCCGGAGAAATCGGCTTCTTTCTGCCCTGGGAGCCGCTCCAGGAAACCTCCAGGAGAAGGTCCTTTCTTTGGGGGGACTGCAGGCCTCCCTCCTCCCAGCAGTGTGCAAGATGGGGGCTGAGCTCCCCTACCCTGCAATCAGGCAATGTAATCTAATCGGCGCGAAGGGCCCCTCTATTGCCATCCCTTCCCTATCTCTATCCCCTGCTCCTCCCTCCTCAGCCCTGGCCCAGGGAGTCTAAGGAAGAGCCTGGAACCTAGCTCTTTTTTCCCTGACTTCATCTGGGATAACTGGGTCGTAGGAGGAGTCTAGGTCTGCGGGACCCCGACATGGGTCCTGGGTTTGGACTGACTTGGAAGAACGGAGAAAGGGTTAAGAGTGCTAGCTTCTAGGCCAGTCTTCCAGCCACCGGCGGTGTCACCAAATAAACTCCAGCCAGGAGAGTGGCAGATTAGGGACTTCGGGTAGTGGCCCCAAAAGCAAGACACAGAGGGAAGGTCCTGTCGCTTCAGTTTTTCGAAGCAATCTGTACCCCCCTGCGAATCAGTCCTGCCCCCTCTCCTCCTCAGCCGCTCCCCTGGCCAGCGTCAGCCGCACACAAAGTCCCTGTTTGTGCGTCTTTGTGTGTGCTGGGGGGGGGGGGGGGTGTCCTGGTGTCTTCTTCCTCCCGGCAAGTTTTCGAGCCAGTGCCGCCCCGCAACCCCGCGGGCCTCCCCACGACCGGCTCACCTGAAGAAGGCCGGTCCGAGTAGCGCGTGCAGTAGACCCAGGCCGGCCAAAGCATGGGCTGCGCGCCCAGGTTGGCGCTGGCCTGCGAGCTGTCCGAGTCCGAGCTCACCGACAGGTCGCCGCTGCCCAAGGCGCGGGCCTTGAGCGTCCCGTCCAGGGAGGCTCCGGCGTCGCCGCCTTTCTTGGCGCCGCCGTGGAGGGAGAGCGCCTTGGAGCCGCCTTCCCCGTCGCCCGGAGAGTCGCCGCCGCCGCCGCCGCCGCCACCGCCCGGCAGCGGTGCGGGCGCACTGGGCGCGTTCTGCCGGGCCTCTCGGCCAGACCCCAGGAGGGGCTCGGCGCCGCCCGCGCCGCCGCCTCCTTCCGCGCCGCCCGCGCCACCTTCCCCGCCGGCTCCACTGCCTCGTCCTCCTCCCGCGCCGGCACAGCACGTCCCCGTGTCCTTCCTCCGGCCGAACTCGGGCCGCAGGATGTTGTCGATGAAGAAGTTGGTGATGCGGTGCGGGTGCTGGTGGTTGCCCGGCGCCTGCAGGACCGCGGGCAGCATCAGAGCCCGCCGGCGGCCAGTGTCCGCGTCGCCCGGGCTGCCGCCGCCGCCCGAGACGCCGCTGGGGCTGGATTCCGGCTGCCGCTGCCCCTCCGCCGCCGCCGCTTCGCTGGGCTTCGGGTCATTCTCCTCCATGCTGTTCACGACAAATCCCAAACTGGTTCTCCGGGGACCCTCCCCCCGCCAATCAGCCCTCGGCCCGCCCGTGGCGCGCACGGAGACACTCGCGGCCGGCTCGCGCTCCTACCCAGCCGAGGCTTCCGAGGGCGTGCGCGGCGGCCGAGGCCAGGGCTGGGGTCCTACAAGTCACCGGCCGCGTTTGGAGGGGAGCCACGTTCCGATCCACGAGTTGAGTTAGAAAATACCAAGAGTCTCCCCGCGCCCAGACGCCGGGAGGTTCAAAAGAGTCGGGTCCTCGTCTTCGCCGCGCGCCCTCCCCGGGCGCTACACAGTCACAAAGGTCCGGCGGGGACCCGGGGTTCCTCCAGGGCTCCGCGCTCCGCTCCGCGTCCGGCTGCCTCCGGCTCCGGCGCTGCCGCCGCGGCCGCCCGGGGCTGGAGCTGCGCGCATGCAGGCAGCGCGCTCCCCCGCGCTCACGCCCGCCCGGGCCCCCTCGGGCCGCCGCCGCCGCCGCCGCCCGGCAGCCCCTGCCCGCGCGCCCCGGCCGGCCCTCGAGGGTGCGGGGCGCGAGCGGTCAGCGCGCCCGCCGCCGCCGCCAGCACGCACATGGAGGCCCGCGGGCCCGCGCTGCGCTCGGCCGCCGCCCCGCTGCGGGCCCGGGCGCCCCACCGGCGTGCGGCCGCGCCCCCGCCGAGCCCCGCCGAGCCCCGCGGCCCGAGGCGCATGGGTGAGCGGCGGGAGGCGCGGGCCGGGCCGGGCGGTCTGCGCGCCCTCGCCGCCTCGCCCTCCGCGCGGGCTCGGGCGCTTTCCAGGCCACTTGGCGCGACCTGAGACACTTTCACTCTGGATTTTTGTTCTTATTTTTAACAGAGCCCCCTCGAGTGACGTCGCGGGCCGGGCTCCTGGACACGTGCCTCGGGCCAATGGCCGCGGCGCGGCGCGCCCACGTGACGCGCCGGCGGCCGCTCGGTGACAGGAGCCGCTCGCCGCCCCTCCCCCGCGCCGCCGCCCCTCCCCCCCTTAAAGCGGCCGCGTCCTCGGGCTCCGCGTGCGGGAGCCCCGGCCCCAGCGAGCCCGCGACCGTGTTTCCTGCGCTCGCTCGCGCTCTCGCCGCCGCCTGTCGGTTCGGGGACCCGAGGAGCCGCCGCCACAGCCCCGTCAGGTCACCCTGGTGTGCGTCCGTGGACGCGCGCTGGAAGACTGCGATTTTTGACATTTCCATATTGTTTACCGTGGGGAAAAATCCCACAATTCCTTGCACAAAAATGCATAAATAATATTAAATGAGCTGCCGAGGTACAAAGGGACTTTTGTAGTCTCCTTTCCTTGCTGGTGGAGAGGGAAATTGTCACTTACTCTTGACTTTGCTGGCCTGGCAGATTCCTGTCTTAAACGCAGAGCTGGCGCGCGGGACCCTCCTCCTGTAGACGCTCATTGTAAGTGTGCATGTGTGCGCGTGTGCGTGAGCAGGGAGGCGCGTGCATACGGCGGCATTCCACCCGGGAACACAGATCCTCATGCAACATGCGTGTAGATCCCACGGAGCGCGGGAGTAGGACGGGAGGCTCCGTGCGGGGAAAGAGAAATAAAGGAGCATGGCGGGTGATAACGCATCTTCTGTCTGGGAAAGGAGAGGCAGGCTGACGGTTCGGCCAAACCTTCAAAACCATCCGGAGAGAAAACACCCCAGAGCGCGACCCCCTCCCCCACCCCCCACCCTGTTTCTCAGATAACGCTCCAACCACCGCCCCCCCACCTCTACCCCCGCTGAGCGGCCACTGAGGGCCTTTCACCACATTTTCTTTGTCCTAGAATCCTTTAAACTAGTTCCCCGGGAGAGCAGGGGCCATGTAGAAGGGGGTGGAAGGGTGATGGCCCCAGTTTGTTTCTCCCCACTCCTCCCCTTTCCCCCCATCTCCTCCTAAACTTCCTTTCCAGTGGCTGTCAGATGTCCAACTTGAACTTCTGTTTCCTCTTCTCTTCTCCCTCCTCCCTTAGGCTCCTTCCTATTTGCTCTTCTCTCCTTCCCCTAGCTGCAGACACCCACCCAATACCCTTGTTCCCCTAAGCTTGCCTATCATTTAAAATGCATTTTTATGGAAATTTGCAAACTTCCGGAAGCCTCCAAAGGGACAGCTCCAAGGGTTTGAGAGCACTGACACAATAAAACTACCTCAGTGGAAAGAGGGATGGGGAGGAGGAGAAGAGGGAGAGCGGGGGCACCCTAGCTCTGGCCAGCCCAGGCAGCTCCGGGGTGCTCAGCAGCTGAGGCCCACCGCAGAGCGGCTCGAGGCCCAGGAGTGTCAGCGGGACACAGCCAGGCAAGGCAGGATAAGGTCTGGGCAAGCAGCCCTCCCGGCAGTGTGAGGGCCAAGCCACCCTGAGGGTTGAAGCCTTCCCCCTGGCCTGGCTCAGCTCTCCAGCCATCGTGCCAGTGTCCTATCCTCTCCCCAGCCCAGCTCTGTCTGCTCACTACAGGTTCCAGGGTTCAGGCCGGCGCTGGGGGGGGGGGGGGTGGCGCGATGCAACAAACATCAATTACAAGGTTCTGCTCCCAGGGAAATTAAGAGGGGGGCCCAGATGGGGGAGAGGAGGAGGTGCTGGGCTGGGTCACCTGGCCACTAAAAGGGGACTGAAGGTGGGTGGACTCAGCAGGCAGTTGGGGAAGTTGAAAGCAATTCTCACTTGGGGAGACTCATATCTACTGCCCGCCGACAGGTTTTCTCCTATTGGAGGGGTCCTTGCCAAATTACCTTGCCAGGTTCATACCGGCCAGGGATCCTCCCTGGGTCTCAAAAAATCAAACCTCACAGTTGGCCGTCCCTAGGAAAATGGAGCTGGTGAGGTTTTGGGGAACGCCCTATTGACTTGTGTTTGTGGTTTTCTGGGACATCTTCCTGCAACTCTGAGAACCCAAATCATCACCAGCCAGGGAATGTCCAAATGACTTTGGGTCTCCACAACTCAGAGGGAGCAGTGGGAAGGCCCAGGGCTGGTTCGCTTCCTGTAAAGCCACCCCAGGTTAATTTCTCCACCTGTCCCATAAAAAATCAATTAGACCATCTCCTGGAAAATATTTTCTAATTTCTTGGGAAACTTTGCCTCTGATTGCCTTAGCCTTAAGTAAGCCCACAGTGGGCGGTGGGCTTCTGCTGTGCTCTTTCCTGCAACCCAGACCCATATTCGCGGCTGCAACAGCAGCCCCGCCAAGCAGCACATTATCTCCAGGCAAACCAAGCCTGTCTGTTGGCAGCAGCCTGGGGTCACCAGGTCTCCAGCCTACAGAGTCAGGCGGGTCCGAGGGAGAAGGCGATTTCCAAGTTACTGGAGTGGCGGGGGTGGGGGCGGGCAGGAGGAAGACGTGGGCAAAAAGAAAAGAATATGGAGAGAAAGAATTAAAGTATTAGGCCACCCAAAGCCAACCCAAACATGACATTAATTCCCCCAAAGGGTGCCCCTTGAGAGTGAGCGCCATACAAAGGGCCAGCCGGGAGGGCAGGAGAATCCGGGCGGAAGCTGCCCATGTTGAGGGAATTCTAAATCTCACAACACAGGCAAGAAGCTGTTTCAGGAAGCTCGGGAAACAGGCTTGAGGCCCAGCCCCCGCCCCTGCAGATGCGGACACCTCCCGGCTGTGCTTTTTGGGGGGTGCAGGGGAGTGGGCATTCGCAGCTCTCTCCTGCGGTCCTCGAGATGCTAGCCAGCCCTGCAGCCGCTCAGCCCCGAGGCCCTGCACCAGGCCAGCCGCGCTCCCCGTCCCGCCCGACCCTAAGGGCCGCTGCCGTCGCCGCCCGAACTCAAGGTCGGCTTCTCTGTGCGCGAGCCGGTGAGCCACCGCTGGACGTTTGCTTCCCCTTAGCGTCAAGTGAGGCCCAGACCCGGGAACCTGGAATATCCCAGCCTGGCAGGTGCTGGAGAGCCGCCGCAAACCACCCGCGTTTGGGAACCAGCTCCAGACTTCCCGGGCTCTCTGCACAAAGAGGGACCTGGAAGAGTATCAGAAGGAAGGACGGCTTCCAGACGCGGATTTATAATAGCGACGCAAGTATTGCAAATAAAACCCCGCGCAGGGCTGCGGAGGGCAGGAGCGCTCCTGCGCAAGGTCGTGCCTGCCTGCTGATTCGGCCTCCCTTTTATTTCTTTTTCTTTAAGACAAAGCTGGAGGAGGGTGACTTTTCCAGCAGCTCCATTGTCCCCTCACTTCCCACACTTGTCTAGGTGGGTGTGGGGACACCCAGGGAGAAAAAGAACACAGTGAGAGCGGCGTTTGCTCGTGGGGGTCAGGGACCCTCGGCTGGTAGAGACACCCAACAATTCCAGAAAGTGACACCTCCACCCCAACAAAATCAGGCCGGGGAGCCGTGAGCCCCCAGCCCGGAGCTGCTCCGCAGGGCCCAGCTCTGGGCGCCAACAGAGGAAGTGTGGCCAAGCAGGGAGCGCCGCCTCCAGCCCGAAGGAGAGCCACCAGGGTGCTGCCGCTGCTCCCTGGGCCTGCAGACAAAGGCTGCAGAGATGGGGGACGGGGAGCAGGGGGTGGGGGGTGTTGGGAGCACATCTGTGCTCACTTCCAAGGAAAGCCTGGGCCTACAAACCCAGCCAGGGAACTTGGGGCCCAGGATGGTGGAAGCCAGGCCTGAGGTCAGGGGCCTCAGCCCATTAACCCCAGGAAGGAAGGAGTTAAACACAGTAGTGGCAAGCCTGGGAGAGCCTGAAGCTGGTGGCTAGCGTAGGGGCCGGAGCATAGGGACCCGAGCTCCTGGCTCCCTCCTGCCCTCCAGGCCACACCCCTCTCCCTGTCCCAGGCCTGCAAGGGTCACCCAGGTCCCCAGAGGCACTGTCAGGTGCCATGGAGAGCCTGGTGGTCGGGTGGGTGCCCAGGGAGGCTCAGCTGGGGAGAGTGACAGGCCAGCAAGCAGCACTGTCTGTCTGGGGTCTTGGGGAGAGCTGAGGAAGCAGCAGCTTGTGCACAGCAGAAACTCCCTGTGACTCTGCGTCAGGGGGCACCAAGTGGAAGAGACAGCCACCGGAGATCTCTCCTCTCTCCTGTCCAGACCACAGGAAGAGGTCCTCATTTTGACCCTTAGCTCGAGAGCTAGCCTGGGAGAGCTGGGGAGATGTGTGGGGGGCGGAAGATCTCCAAAACTAGAGGCCTGGAAGCATCCTTAGGAAGCAGGAAGCTTCCTTAACCTGGTTTCTCTGGAAAACAGAAGCTTCTCAAGGGGGACCTGTAGGCTGGCCACACCTGTGCTCCAGGACTCACACCCAGACTCGGTCTTGGCCCCATGCCCACCCTCCCTTGACTTTCTCCCAGCCCAGGTGACTCTTGGTTTAAGTGACCTGACTTGGGATTCTTCTTTCCCACTCTCTCACCCTATTTCACTGCTGTTCTTAATCCCAGCCAAATCCAGACCCTTCCAGAAGTTGGGCCCACTCCTCCAGATCAACCACAGGTCTGGGGTCTGGTGTGGACGTTTTTCTAGAACAGCCTGGGCAGAGTAGAGTTATGGTTGGGTGGTCAGACAGACTGTCCCACGACCTAGCGGCTCTACTGTAAAGAAAATGTCCCCGAGAATTGCAGCAACCCAGAAGAAAGTGACACATTCCCAAAAAAGTCCAGAGGAAGATGGGAAACATTGGTTTGGCAAAGGAGTTGGGGGCACGACACTCACTGAGCTAAGCACGCCCCCAAAACAAGAAACCCTGTGACGGGATCCTGGAGTTGTGGAGAAAACCAGCCACCATCCACGATGTTCTGATTACTTACAAACAGTGGAAGAACTTCAAGACAGACTGTCCACTGTCTTCCTTTTGACCTTGGGAAGGAAAACAAGAGCTTCGAAGGGACTCCTGGGACACCTGCTTCCCCTCACAGAGTGCGAGGGTTTTCTCCTTCTCTTTCTTTCCCTGAAAGCCACAGGTCATCTCCCAGAGGCTCGCGCAGCATCAGCTCACACTTGCTGACCCTATATTGTTTTTGGAAATATGATTTGAGTAGCTGGAGATTGTCGGAACTTTAGGCAAGTTCAGGCTTAACTTAGGGTGCTTGGATCCAGCCCAGCCGTTCTCCCTACAGCTCGAGAGACAAATAGCTCATTAGTCTGGGTTTCACGTCTGGAAGAACACATCTACATCATCGCTCTCAGATATCCAGACGGAACAGCGCCTGGCTTGGGGGTGGAGGGCTCACGTAGAGCTATGCACTGGTTCAGTCGGGGGAGGGGGAATTAAAAAAAAAAAAACCTGTGTTCAAGTTGATTTCTTTTTCCCTTTATCACATAGAACTCTATAGTTTGATATAAAAAGGTAAAACCACCTCGAGATTTAAATTCAAACATTCTCTCGACTTGACTAAATCATTGATCAATTTCAGAGACTTTAACAACGTGGGCCACCTCTCTAGCATCAGTATCTAATTGGTGAACATTCTTCAGCGTATGGTATTAGGGGGGTAGGTCCCACCCTGATAAATTCCTGGGCTCAGTACTGAAGAGCACTCGTGGGAGGAGTGGTGGCCCTTTACCAGCACGAAGGTTCCTGCTGACCCTGCAAGCTGGGGCGGCCCGGGTCACCCTGCACAGTGGGTGCTGTGCTTGCCTTTAGGAACTGTTCTCAGGGAGTGCTCCCCAAGGCACAGGCTGCCCTTTCCTGGGCTCCTGTGGGGCTGGGGGACCCTCTTCAAACCTTCCTCTCCCACTCTCTCGTCTGCCTCTCTTCCTCATCCCAGTACCTCTCCTCCGCTTAAGGAAAAGTCCACAAAGCAATGTTTGCAAGTGAGGGCACAGGGCAGAAGGGTTCTCTTTCTCCTCCAAAAGTCTTCCCTTTCTTCAGTTCCTCTAAAAAAATAAAATAAAATAAAAAATTCCTTTCCTCGGCAGGCAGGAAGCCTCTTTGTGTTGTGTTTTATGTTATGGAGTTTCAGGGTTTTGTGTGTCTCATATCAGTTAATCCCTTAAGACACAACAGCCCCTGTGATGCCGGCAAAGTCTAGAGACTGTGCCATTTGGAGTATTAGCACAGGCTGGGAGAGAGAAATGGGATATGTGTGAGGATTTCCCACATATGCAGCTAATGCCCTTAGATTCCTCGGGATTTACACCTCCCCCATGCTCCAGGAGCGGGAAATGAGAGCTGTTCTAATTAACTACCTGCTTTCGGCTCTCAGTGGGCACTGCCAGGGCTAACCCAGGCTACAGACGGGTGGGGCCCGGCGCCTGGGGGCCAGTGGTCTGGGGCGGCCTGCCAGGGCTAGATGGTCCGGTGCAACGGCCTTGGCACACGCGTTCGGAGGGCACAGCGCGTGTTCCCCCAAACAAACGACACACTTCGGGTGACAGGTTTTCTATCTTATTTGCAGATACAAGTCCAGCCGTGCAAAGCAGCCACGAAAAAAGCTCAGCCCCGAAAACACAACGTGAACCCAAGCGTGGACGGGTTGGGAACCTCACTCCGGAGGGGGCGGCCTCGGCAGCCCGCGACCAGAACGGATTTGGGATCAAGGAGACCCGCGGAGGCGAAGGTCTGCCTGGGGCTGGACGGGGCTGAAGGCAGGATTGCTGCCTTTCCGCCCGGGCGGGAATCTCCTTGCCGCGGCGGAAACAACTCCTGGAAAACAAAAACCGAGCGAGAAGGAAAGCGCGATGCCTGCCGGCGGCCCAGGCGCGAGGAGAGCTTCCTCTCCCGGAGTCAGGACGCCTCGCCCTCGCGGGCCTCAGGGCCGGGCGGGGGTGGGTGGGCCGCCTCGGGTCTGGGCGGGGGTCCCGCGCCTGGCACCCGCGCCCGCCGCGCTCCGGTGGGGGTGGGGGGGCGCGCACCCCAGCACCCCGGGAGGGCCTGGAGGGGTCTCGGGCGGCCGGCCAGCGCAGGCCTCCGCGACCGGGGGCCGTGGTCTCCGCGGCGGAGGCGGGGGTGGGACGCCCAGCGCCGCAGCCTCGGGTGGTGCGCGGGCCGGGCTCAGCGGGCACGCGGGGCGGGAGCTGGCCGTGCGCGCGCGGGGGAGGGCGGGGGCGCGGGCCTTTGGTCGCCGGAGTGTGACCCGGGCTCTCCTTCCAGAGGCGGCAGCCTAGGGCGGGGGCTCCTCTCCCTCCCCCCGGATCGCCCTCCGCACCCGCTGCAGCCTAAGGAAGGGTGAGGGCTCCTCCGCTGGAGCTTCGAGTGCGAGGCCCCCGGGAGGCCCCCGCGCAGTTTTCGCTCCAGGGTCCCCCCCCGCCCCCCGGCGCTGCAGAGTCGGCAGCGAAGCCCCGGGCAGGCGTGGTTTTAGGGGTGATTCCCTGTGAATGGCCAGATGCCCCGCGGCGCCCGGAGAAGGAGAGAGGGGGTTGCTACGGCTCGGACGCCGGCCAGGCCCCCGCGGCGGAGAGGGCTACCCTCGCGCCCCAGGCTCAGAGGAGGCCCTTGGGGATGCGCCCCAGCAGCGCTCCCGCCTTCGGACGAGGAGGGGACCCGGGCCCAGTTGAGACCCTTGACTCGACAGCGAGGGCTCGGGAGTCAGAGGCCGGATCCCCGGGGCGGACTTCTCAACTTCGGGCTTTTCCGTCGAGGCGAAAGCCGGTCCCCACAACGCCCCAGTTCGAGGCTGGCGAGGCGCGGGCGCCCGCGGGGAGGCGAGGGCGCGGCGGAGGCAGGAGCGCGGGGCCCCAGGCTCGGGCGCCGCGAGGGCGGCCCCGGGCGCGGATTTGCGAACGAGCGGCCGAGCTCTCCGCAGCTCACAGATCAGAGGGCTGCGATCGCCCCACCGACGTGGTCCAATGAGTCGCCGCAATGAGCGCTTAGCGACAAAGCGGGCACGGCCCGGACTCTGCGGTTCCGCGCGGCGCGGGGCGGGGACGCGGGGGGCGGGGGCGAGCCGCGGCAGCGACTTCAAAGCCGCTCAGCGGGTCTCGGTGAAAGGGTGGCGCTGGCGGCGGGGGCGCGGCTGGAGCTGCGGGTCCCCACCCCCACCCCCATCCCTACCTCCGAAACGCCCACAGGCGTCCTGCCCGCGGTGACCCCCAGCTGGCGGCCGCCTCTGACCCACCCCGCGCGCGTCCTTGGAGGACCCCGGGGGACCCTGGGCGCGCTCACCTAATCCTCGCCCCCTTAGGTCCGCGCGCGTCTCCTCGGACTGGCTTCCCTAAGCAGCTGTGTTTGCAAAAAGGCGCCCCCACTTCCACCCCACCCCCCCCAATCAAAGCCTGTCGTTGCCTCCACGGTGCTCCCGTTGTTATGGGTGGGCGCCCCGTGGAGGGTCACGGCCTCTCTGCTCCCGGTGCCCTAGAGAGCGCCCCGCCCCGGGGAGGGAGACCCGCCGCCCGGCTCCCCTCCTCCACCAGGAGGGTCTCCCTGCGTTTCTGCGGGGCGAGCCTTCAAGAAGGCCGCAGTCCTGGCCTCCCAAGTCGTCCCCCACCTACCTTTAAAGGAGGGAGCCGAGCAGAGGGGGGAGGGGAGGCAGGGGCGTGGGGGGTGGGTAGGGAAGGCGGGAGAGGTCAGAGGTGAGGAAGGATTACGGCTCGGCGACCCCTCATCCTCGGTGGCGCAGGGAGGGAACCAGCGAAGCAGAGGTCCTGCCGTCTTGTAAAAAGCCGAGTTTGGGGGCAGGGCGCTGGCCCAGGGAAGACCAGGAAAGGTCTAAAGCACTTGGGGGAAACAGAAGTTGATAGGACCCGGGGGTGAGAGCTCAGGGGCACAGGACCTAGGAGGAAAGAGGGCAGGGATTCCTACGAGTCTTTGTTTTTAAGTCAATAGATTTTTATTTAAGGAATTTTGCAAGTGATCCCTTACACTGCCCATCACCGTAGCTCCTCCAAAGTCCAAACCACCAGCCCTCTTTAAAAAGAACTTTTTTTTCAGTCCACACTCAAGTCAGGCCCCATTTCTTTCCTTGGGTTTCTGTGATCTCCATGGGAGTGTAGATGGACTTCAAGACGGCTCCACGCATAGCGTTTGGGGTCCCCTTTCTCCACTGTAGGGCCCTAGAAGTCAAGTCGTAGGAAGGACATCCATCTCTCTTTTGGCAAATAATCTAAAATTATGATTCCTTCATTGTTCCTACCATTGAAGTCTTGTGTTCCTTCCTGCCTACTCCATGAGCCTGGCAGAAAACACGACGGTGTTGCCGTGGTCAGCGCAGTAACGTGCAGAGATGGAAGCGCCACCTGCGTCTCCATGGGGCCACATTAACAAGGCCTGGACACCAGGAGCGAATCCGGTGATGCTCTGTCCCATGGTGACCCCTGACAGGGGCACGCCCCCAAGTGGTTCCAGCCGCCTGACTCTCCAGGGGCTGGGCTCAGCCTAGCCCCTCCCTCCGGGCCTGCTGGGAGGCCCCTTCAGGCTCTGGGCTCCCTAGATTCCCCAGGATAAACCCCCCAGGGGGATGAACTGCCCAGGCACTAGAGGGGCTCTGACTTTTGGAGACTTCCCAAAGCTGTGGCAGCCCGTAGAAAAAGGAAACATGAGTCTAATGGTCCTTCTCTAGGTAAAGTCTCCTCTACTACCATGCTGGCCACAATTGCCCCTCTTCCTCGTGCACACACACACCTTGTCGCTTCTCAAGGGAGGCACCTTAATCAGCGTTGCCGCCCAGATGATAATCCAGATTTCTGTCCAGCTTGAGCATGACACTCATGCGCCTGACTGCCTCCTGGCCGCCTCCACTCCGGGGTCTAGGAGGCTTTTCAAATCAGTCCAAATGGGTGGTTGAGTCCTGCTTCCCTTGTCGTGGTACCCTCCTCCCCCCCATCTGCTCCTCCTCGCCTTGGGTCCCTGACTTGGCCAGCTTCTCAGGCTAAGCCTCCAGGAGGCAGTGCCAGCTCCCCCATCTCTCAGGGATGGACCATGCTGCCTGGGGTCCATCCCACCAGCACCCACCCCCTTCTCCCTCTTCTGCTCCCTCTGCTGCAGCCTCCTGACCCGCTTTCTACCTCTGCTGGCCCCTGGCAGTCTGAAGAAGCCTCAGTAAGTGCCAGCCAGATGCTCTTCCATCCGTCGTCTCCACCAGTGGTTTCCAGGAATGCTGAGAATGAGACACAACCCAGTAACCGTCCTCCAGGGCCCCCTGTGATTGCCCAGCCTACCGCCCTCACCCCAAGTTAGGCCGCTGGCCTCCCTCTGCAAGCCCAGGCACCCTACTAATTCTGCTACCCATCGCCCCCAGGGGGTTCTCGCCCCTCCAGCTGGAACATCCTGCAGGTCCTTCCATACGGACAGCCCAGAGTGGGCCATGTGTCTACAACAGGGCCTGGCCCAGTCTTGCATCTTCCCTGGCACTTGTGGCTGCGTGAGGTTGTAAGTGTCCCCGTGTGGACTGTCGGGCTGTGCTAGGTGGGGCCCTGCCTCCTGCGGCTTCAGCCCCTGTGCAGCCAGAGCAGCTGGCCCACAGCAGCGCCCAGACGGTGCTCTCAGGGTTTGGTCTCGAAGCCCCTTTATCGTCTTAAAAATTATTGAGGGCCTGAAAGACCTTTCTTTGTTTGCATCATAGCTGTAGCTATTTATCGTATTAGAAATTGAAACAAAGGAGGCGCCTGGGCAGCTCAGTCAGTGAAGCCTCTGCCTTTGGCTCAGGTCAGTATCAGGGTCCTGGGATCGAGTCCTGCATCAGGCTCTCTGCTCCATGGGGAGTCTGCTTCTCCCTCTCCTCTCCCTCTCTGCGCTCTCTCTCTCTCTCTCTCTCTCAAATAAGTAGATATAATCTTTAATAAAAAATTTTAAGATTGTGGTTAAAACAAGAAATTGAAACAAAGGTTGTAAACATATTTGTTGATTCACTTGCAATGAAAATAAAAACCTTCTTGTTGTTTACTTAATGTATTTCAATAAACGTTTACTGTGTATCCCCAGATAAAACAAAATGAGTCAGCAGAGCGGTGTTTTACATTTGTACACACTTTAATGTCTGGCTTAATAGAAGGTAGCTGGGTTCTCATTTCTGCTGTGCAGTCCAGGACTTTGGTTCAAGTCTATGAAGAAAGTCCAGCCTTTCACAGATAGGTTGTTAGAAGAGGGAGGAGTGTTTTACTACGGTTTTTTTTTTTTTTTTTGTCAGATAATTGTGGACATGTTTCCTTAATACTACACCAAAATTCAACGAGTGGTATTTTCTGGAAGGTTCATTGCAGCATGGAATCTGAAACCACATTGAAGAGCATTTCATACTCCAATACATCCAAATCCCTGGGGCCATTTTGAATTTGAAAGGATCTTTTACCCATGAAAGATTTTGTGCCATCATTCACCGGTCGTTTGGAAAACAGTGGTTCTCTGGGTTAGGCACTTCTTCCAAACGGTGACACTTTCATTACACATACCGCAAAATCACATTTGTCATCAGAGAAGTCTGTAAGTACTGGGCAGTTGTCTGGGTCATGGCATTGGATACAAGTTTTCCAAAATTTTTTTTTCCCCTTGAAAACTCAAATTTGATCATTGGCAACCACTCCTGTTTCCTGGCCACTCAGTTCACTTATTTTTGAAAAAATATCTGTCAGATACCCAAGTCTGAATAACCACGGTCTGTCCATCACATGCTGTTTCCCGTACAGTGGAGTTCCACGAAGGAGGCTCGCGTGGCTCACAGCTCGGTCGACAAGTGCTTCTCGCCTGGATAGCTACCACGCTTCTGAGTGCCCATTGTCCCTGTCTTCACCCAGAGTGGTGAAAAACGCTTACTCAAGGGCCAAGGTTTAATAAAACCACTTTTCCGTATTTCTTCACGGACATCCTTCAGTGAAACTGGCTTGTTTTTTTCTTTTACAAAACTGAGAGTGTGAGACCGTGAAAGGCACGGTGCCCATGGGCACAGCTGGGGCCGGGTGGGGGTCCTGGGGAGGACCAGCCCTTGGCCGTGCCTGGATGCTTACACGTCCGAGCCTGTGTCTCCTGGGGCTGGGGTAGATAGTGGCTCAGTATCAATGCACAAAGCCGTGTGTGGACCCCCCAAAAAGGGCCGGGGACCCCCAGGGATCCGCAGACCACATCTTGAGACCTGCTGTGCTAAATGCATATTTGAAGAATGAATTAATTTTACTACAGTTTTCTGAGGTGGACACTTAGAGGCGTTTCAGATCAGAATTTCTTTGATTTTGGAAAGGTAACACAGTGCACGTCCTCTGTGTGACCTGTGTGTGGCCTGGTGGGTGCCCACAGCGCCCTGTAAGGAAACACGTTGCTATTTCTGCAATGAGTGTAGGAAAGTCACGCAACTCAACAGAGCCAGCAGAAGAAGGCTCACATCCATTCAGATCAGGTTTTGCCACGAAATGAGTTTGAGAAGTGACTTTCAGTTTTGGATCCCTGAGCCCACCAGGCACTTTCCAGCTTCCCGACATGTCCCTTTCCGTATCACTCATGAGAATCCAAGGTCCCCTGGGGCCCAGGCTGCGCTGAAAATGGTAAAATCTCTGACTGAAAAGGACATTTTTGCCTTTGGGCAAACTTAAGTCCTGGGTGGCTAATATTGTTGGGAAAATGGCTATTCTTTTCAAAATGTTAAGGAGTGTATATTCTCTCGAACAAGGCTACAAGGGAAAATATTAGGTGGTGAGATTGGCTGTCTCATCTCAACTTTGATTTCACATGTTATTCGAACGTGGTCTTTTTTTAAACTGTGAAACAAATAATGAGATTTACGATCCCAACCATCGTGAAAGGAAGTTTAGGAAAGGAGCCTGTTCAGACCGTCAGCACTGTCATCTCCGGGCTCACATCTCCCCAGACTGAGAGTCTGTCCCCACGAAGCACCTGTCGCAGCGCCCCCCCATCTGTGAATCCGAGCCCTCTGGGTGCCTCGTGCCGGCGGCGGTGGGCGGGGGGGGGGGTGTCCTAGAACATTTCTGTTCCGTGACTGGCTTAGCTCACCGAGCATCATGTCCTCCAGGCCCGTCATGTCCTCCATGGCAAGACGGCCTCCTCGGGAGGCTGGGAACAGCGCACTGTAGGAACAGTGCACGCAGTGCACTTGCAGTCACCCAGCGAGGGGGAGGCTCGCCGCCCCCGCTGGGCTGCTGTCAGGGATGCTGTGTGGACACGGAGAGTCCCTGGGACTTCGATTTCCGTTCTCTTGGCTGTGCGCCCAGACGTGGCGTTGCTGGGTCATGGGGTGGTTCTGTCTGGAACGTTTCTGAGCCATCGCCCTACCGCCTTCCACAGCAGGTGTGCCTGGTGCGTTCCCACCAGCGGCACACGGTGTTCTGGTGCCTCCTTGCCAGCGCCAGCACTTGGGATTTCCCGGGGAGGGAGATCTGTGGCCCCAGCCGAGCTGTGTGGCAGGTGGGCTGTGCCTCGTGCTTCCGTCCAGTTTCCTTTATGGGCGGAGGGCTGTGAGAGCATGGGGTGAGGGCAGCTTTGGGGACGGTCCCATCTTAAGTGGACCTAGAGCTGCCCTCTGCGGTGGCAGTGGCTGGGACCCGGGGCAGGGATAAGAGGACAGAGAGCCACAGTGCCCTGGGAAATTCGTGGAGCTGAGCCGACGGGAGGACAAATGGCCAGAGCAGTGGTAGCCCAGGTCTGGATGAGGTGGGGATACAGGGGTGTGGGAGGCAGGAGGAGGGCTGGGGGGCAGTCTGGTGGTCAGACCCTGTCCTCACCCTCTCCGTGGACCTCCTGGCCCTGTGCCCCAGACTGCTGGGGTCTCCCATTCCTCCCCTACACCTCTGTTTCCTGATCTCCCCCATCCCTGTCCCACATTCACGTTCACTCACCTTCCTGGAGCCTCTGGAGAGAGTATAGGGCACATGGGGAGAGTCCCCAAGGACAGAGAGCATGATGTCTTGTCCCTGGCATATAGCAGTAACATGGTCACATCTATGGAATGACTGCTGTGTCTCGGGCACTGTTCTAGAAAGTTCATGTGGAATGACCCCTCCAAAGGCACAGCAACCCCATGGGCTCTTGGACCAGCCAGAGCTCACCAGCGGATCAACAGGAGACTGGCTTTATAGAGTGGGCTCTCGAGACTGTAGGGGGCAAACCTAAAGTCCTCCTGGCGGGCTGGCTGGGGCAAGCTCCCACAGGATTCCTTCTTCTCCAGAAACTTCCATTTTTGCTCCTAAGTCCTTCATTGATTGAATGTGGCCCCCTCTAATTGTGGAGGGTGGTCTCCTTAGAGCGAACTGCTTATAGATAGCGACCACTCACCTCAGCAAAATGCCTCCTCAGGGGCCCCTCGAGCAGGTTTCCAGACTGGGGCAGGAGCCTCATCAGGTGACCCAGAAACCCCAGCTCTCCGGCTCAAGCTGTGATCGGATCCAAAGGAAGGGAACTGAAGTGCTCGCACCTGGGTCGTTCCCCAGATCTGCTGAGCAAGAGACCTGGAAACCCTCATTGGAACGAGTAGCCCCAGTGATGGAAGCACCCCGGGGTACGAAGCCTCCAGCACAGGGACAAGCCTTCGGAATATCCCCTCTGCCCAATGCACCTGCTGGTGTCAGCCACGGACACTTCTCAGGTAGTGGCACGGGGGCTGCATAGGTGTGGACCCTGGGTCCAAGAGACGATAAGGTCCATGCATTGCTACACTGTCATCCTCCGGGGGTGGGGAGGAGGCTGATCCCAGGCTCCTTGTGGGATTAAGAAAGCTTGACCAGGTCTTTACGTGGAAGCAGGACCAGACCAGGCAGCCGGGGTCTGCCACTGTCGCCTCCCAGCAAGCCGTGGCTGGCGGTCCGTAGCCAAGAGCTTGTCCCTGCAGGGCCCTGCTGAGGTCTCCCTGGGGAAGGGCCATAACACCCAGCAGTCTCCAGCAGAGGCCCAAACTCTAGATTTCTCTCCAGAGTGGCTCTCACTCTGACGCTGGCCCTCACTGGGGAGCCTCATGGGGGCTGACGAGGAAGGACACGGTCTCTGGGCTCCCAACCTGCTGGGCGGGCGCTTTGCTGAGCCCATGTCGGGAGACGCGGGGCCCCAGCTTCTGGTGCTGGCTTAGCTGTTTCACTGCACCCCCGGGGGGTGTTCGTTATCTGCCCTTAAACAGTCAGTTAGAGGCTCTGGAGTCATTTTTAATGCCAGGAGGTTGATTTACAGAAATGATGATGATGTATTTTCCAGAAACTTCCCAGGGACCTGGTCACCGGCCACGTGGGCCCTCAGCTGTGGTTTCCACACCGTGACACCAGCCTTGGGACCCAGATGAGAAACAGATAAAACTGTCCCTGAGGGTAAATGACGTGCTGCGGGCACTCGCTGTGGGAATCCAGAGCCCGCGTGTATGTGGCGTCCGTCCCTCTCCGGCGGGTGGCCGTCTGCGTCGGAACAGCGGAGGCCTCATGTCTGCGTCCCTCGTGCACAGGCTTGGCCCTGGGGCCTCCTCCCATCTTCTCCTAGCTTCCTTCATGGGACCTCCGGAGGTCACCGAACCGCCTGGCAGGTGGGGACAGCGCCCCTCTGCGGCCACGTCCGTGGAGGAGGGCGGGTGGGTTTAGGGACCCCGCGCCCGAGAAGGCCGGTCCACTGCCCACCAGTGCCTCCACCTGGCCGGCCCTCGAGGCTCGGCTTGTCGTAGCATGAGCCAGGAAGCACTGTGACCCTGTGTTCCGTCCTCAAGGAGCAGACCCGCTGTAAGGGGCTCTCGAAGTCATTGATTCCACTCTGGCCGTGACTCTCAGATGGGGGCTTCAGCGTCGTTGGAAGTGCACCTGTCCTGCTTGGAGACTGGTCCGCCTGCAGGGAATGGTGCGACACTGCGTGCACGGCAGCCCTCTCTTCTGTGCTGTGCAAGGAGGCGGTGCGGGGCCAGCGAGGCGGGTGTGTCCTCGTGGAAGCCAGACAGCTTCTCAGGGACAGGTGGAGCAGGGTGAGCTCAGGCTGGAGTCAGCAGGCTCAGCACGTTCCCGGATAGAACCGTATCGACCCGTTGGGATTCACTCACTGGGAAGCTGAGGCCCCCCTCGCTGCCCAGAGCTAGCACTTACCCTCTGCTTCTATCTGATCGCTCCTTCCCGCTCTGCCCGTCTTGCCCGTCCTTCTTATAAAGATCCTCATGGGCACAATGGACCACGCAGGGAATCCAGGATCATCTCTCTATCTCAAGTCTGTTGTCACATCTGCTGCATCCCTTCTGCCGTGTAAGCTCGGGCTGCCATGGCGGGACACCCCAGGCCATGGAGCAGAAACCACACAGTCTCGTCTTCGCCGCTCGGGAGGCTGGAAGTCCAAGACCAAGGTGCGGCAGAGCTGGTATCTGGAGGGGACTGGCATCCTGGTTCATGGATGGCAGCCCCTCTCTGTGTCCTCCCGTGGGGGAAAGGGAGAGGGAGCTCTGTGGGGTCACTGAGCTCATCCTGGGGGTCCCACCCTCATGAGCTGGTCAGCTCCCAAAGGCCCCACCTCCTAACACCATCATACTGTGGGTGGGGTCTCAGTGTGTGATGTGGGGGTACGAAACACTCAGACTATACCAGTAACACATGCCCCGGTTCTGGGGACTGGAGCGTGGACACCCCTGGGGGACTGTTATTCTGTCTAGCACAGCCAGTCTGCGGGGATCTGGCAGGCACGTTCTGAGACCTCCACACCATCCCACCGTTTCAGCGACAAGTTTGTACCCAGGAGCCAGGGTCTGGACAGCAGGCGGAATTCTCTCCATTCACGTTGCAAGGCAGGAGGTCAGCCTCATTGCCATCTCCAGAGTCAGAAGCTCCTCTCCGAGTCCCGGGCGTGAGTCAGGAATCTGTGTTTTTCATAAAGCCCTGGAATCGTTTCCATGCACGCCGAGATTCCATCATCTCTTCTCGACAGAATGAGCCGCTGGCAAACAAAACAGGAACAGGCAAAGGCGAGACCTCCCCTTGCCCCCTGCGTGTGCCCTCCAGGCCTGTGAGCTCGCCCCACTTCCTGGCCCCATCCCCTGTGTGTGCGTGTCTCCCCTCCCCCGCTGGCATTCCAGAAGCGGAAGTGCCTTCCCTCTGTGGTACCCGGCAAGTGCCCCATGAAGGAGCCCCCCGCCCCCAGGCGCCCCCCATAACCCGGCCTTCCTGGGGCAGTCGCAACACCCGCCCTTGCCGACCTAAGGGGATTCAGGAAATAGAACCTGGCCGGGATTTGTGTTCAGAACCAACTCAAAACTGGGCTTCACGGTCAAACACCTGCTCATTCTTGTTCCTGCCACACTTGCAGATGTTAAATGTTCTGCGTAGAAGCCCTTCAGATCTGCCTCCTGGGGGACAGAGGCACAGTGAGCAGGACTCAGGGCTGGGGCCGGGAGGGGGTTCTAGTTCTGACCATCATTGAACGGCTGAGCAGCTCTGGGCAAATCCCCACACCCCTGCCGGCTTCTAAGACGAAGGTTTGGGCAGAGTCCCCTCCGGTTCCCGGATGCCACCTGGGGCTGCTCCCTTCCACAGGTGGCCAGGCACAGGGATATTTTCTAGGCTAATTGAGCATCGCCCCCAATTCCGCCCTATCCAAAAAAAAAAAAAAAAAAAGAAAAGAAAAGAAAAAGAAAAAAGGCCCTTGATTATTCAAGTATAAGAAGAAGGCTTTAAATAGCACGTCACTGCTTCCTCGCCCAGCGAGCCGGGGTCTCTATGGGGAAGCAGGTGCCCACGGGAGCCTTCCTGGTCTACATCCGAGAAGAGTCTGGCAGGTGGGAGCCGTCTCCCCCACCAGGGAGGGGACCTGCTTTCATCCCATTTCCATGTGGTGGTGATTCTCAGGCTATGACAATTAAAAAGATGGAGAAGCCATTTGCATTTTTCCTGGGTGTTAATGACCTTCCAAACCAGTGTTCAATTGTCTGGTTTAAAACAGTGGAGTGCACGTTGCATGAATAATTCAACCGGCACTGAGTTCTCCCACGCACAGGGTAAAAACCTCATTTGTGACCTAGTTCCTAAAGTTGAATCCGTTGGTGTAATCTCTGCATATGCTCGGTCTCCGTTTTGTAAGATATATGTTATTTTACTGGGAGATATCACATCCTAAGTAAACTTACTGTCAAGGTTTGGGGACTTAAATTGATGAAACAGAGACCTAATTTATTTTACATCACCTGGAGCCTTAAATTTAATTAATTTTCCGTCTTGGGCACAGACGCACCTACCGGCTCCCTGTGATCGGGCCCGAGTAGGCAGGTAAACACACACACAGGAGGAGACGCAGAGACCCGGGCACTCGGGATGACCTCCGGGAGCCGAGGGCGCCGCGGCGGGGTGTCCGAGCTGAGAGGACCGTAGGCTGACGGTGCAGGTCCGGCGGTGACTGCTGTCGGGGGCATGCGCCCCGGAGCCTCCAGGCTGTGCGCAGAGGCTGATCGTACCGAGCACGTGGCTGGGAAGCTTCTAGTCCGTAACTCGGGGCTCTCCGGCTGCGGAATCACAGAGACACAGGCCCCAGCCCGGAGGTACTGGAGCTGAATTTCTGGGCTGAGCATCAGGCGTCCTATGGTAAGGTGGTCCCTGCGCGTTCTCTGTCAGTACTGCTGGCCCGCGGCTGGGAGGCAAAGGACCACAAACTCGGAGACTTAACACAATGGAAATGACTTGTCTCGCTGCTCTGGAGGCCGGGGTCTGAAACCCAGGTGCCGGCGGGCATGTGCTTCCTCTGGACCCTCCAGGGGAGGGTCCTTCCTCTCTTCTTCCAGCTTCCAGCCGAGGCAGGTGGTCCTTGGTGCTCCTGGGCTGGCAGCCGCCTCCAGCCTCTGCCTCCATCCCCGCACAGCCGTCTCCCTGGTCTGCGCCTTCCCGTGGCCATTCTCCTTAAAGCACCAGGCACATTGGATTAGGGCCCTCCACACTCCAGTGTGACCTCAACTTACCTAACTGCCTCGGCCGTGACCTTATCTCCCGATGGGGTGAGGGTCGCAGGCCCCAGGGGTGAGCGCTCGGATGTGTCTGTTGGAGGCTGAGGCTCAGGCGGTGACAGCACTGGGTAGGGCCTCTGTCAGACTGAGAGATACTCACTCACCCATCCCTAAGATGAGCTTAGAGCGTTTCTGCCACTGGGTCCGCTAACCACACACGGTAACTGCTCAGCTGGGTCCCGTGTTCACTAGCGTCAGGTTTCCCGAGCAGAAAGACCGTGTGATACGGAGCAGTCCCAGGTGGGACGGGCGACGGACAGGACGATGGACAGGGCGACTGCAATGCATGCTGTGGCCAGTGTCCTGAGCTTTGGGGGTGCTTTTTTTTTTAAGATTTTTTTTAAATTTCTGTAGTAGCAGTATTTTTTTTTTTTAAGATTTTGTTTATTCATTTGACAGAGATCACAAGTAGGCAGAGAGGCAGGCAGAGAGAGAGGAGGAAGCAGGCTCCCTGCTGAGCAGAGAGCCCGATGTGGGGCTCGATCCCAGGACCCTGAGACCATGACCTGAGCCGAAGGCAGCGGCTTAACCCACTGAGCCACCCAGGCACCCCTCGGGTGCTTTTGATAAACATCTGGCCCAGCGTAGGGGCTGGCGAGCGAGGGAGGGAGGGAGGCATCTTCCCAAGAAAACCCCATGCACGTTTGTTTGCATCTCCCTTGGAGTAGCTGGTGGTACCACACAGAAGCTGCATGTGGCGGACCCGGACCCAATGCCCTCCTGGGTGTGGACGGCTCCTTACTGCAGGTGTGATCCCGGCCCGTGAGAGCCTGGTGCCCTCAACCATCCGTGACGGCACTTGCAGTCCTCACAGTTGGAACGTTTTGATCAGATGAGAAGGCGTTTGTCCGCAAGTAACAGGACACTGAACTACAATGGCGGAAACCACCCCTCTCCCCCCTGCCAAGACATAGCATGGCTTTGGAGCCCGACCCCGTCCGGGCCGTGTCCTGTGCTTCTCTTGGCCTTTCTGTCATTTTCCGCCCACGATCTCGGGCAGAGAAAGGAGGGACAGGAGGGTGCTGCTGGGGGCATCTATCCCTTCTTATGGGAAATCCACAGCTCTCCCAGAACCCCGGGGTTTCTGCTACATCCCCGTGGACACCCTGAGCTCCAAGGGAAGCTGAGAAAGTGAATGGTTGGGTTTTTTGGGCTTCATAATAAAAGCAAGCAAAGGAGAAAGGGGTTAGGTCACCCAACCTATCATGTGTGCCACGAACAATACCCCAACATTCTATTAGTAGTTTCAAAGTTGAATTTTACAATGAACATCTGTACCCCCACCATCTCGAATCTACCGTTGACATTTTACTAAACTTGCTTAGTCACAACTGTCTTCCTCCAAGATGGCTCTTCAGGGAAATAGCTGTTAACTGTCACGTAAGCTGCATCTCCGGTTTCCCTGCCCCTCTGAAGACCCCAAGAGTCCTGGTGACCCCAGGTACGGTACATGTCCCAGCCTCCCAGGGCTGCTGGGACAAGGCAGCACAAAGGACGGCTCTGCTGGCACACCGCTCTGGAGGCCCCAGAATCAAAGGGCTGGTTCTTCGCGGCCCCTGAGGGAGAATCGGGTCCAGGCCTCACTACCAGCTTGTGGCGATCACTGGCGATGCTCGGCGCCCCTGGGCTTGGCCACGTCCTTCTGGTGGGTGTCTCTGATTGTTGAGAACGTTCCAGGGAGGGAGGTCCTTTCACCGTGCCCCCAGGAACTTCTCATCTGCTCTTCACCCTGGAGACCACGGGAAGCCAGGGGTCGGCTGAGGCGGCTCTGCTGGGCCATCCCTCCCCCTTGGCTGCCCTACCGCCATGTTGTACATGAATGTCCACAGGATTCCTGGAGCCTGGAAGCTTCCACTCAATGCCAGAGCCCCCGGGGCCAGGTTCTCAGGCTCCCCCACACCTACCTGCCCGTTTCCGCAGGTGCCTTCCTGTAGTGGGCCCTGAGGCTCACGACCTTCCCTCACTTCCGGGGCCCAGAGAGGCCATGTTCCCTTCCTCTGGAAGGGACATGGCGAGACTCCTCTTGTAGTCAGATGTTTTCTCTACCCAGTGGGAGAAACACCCGGATCCCAGACATGGCTTGTGACCCGAGAATCAGGAGGGGCTGAGGGTCAGGGGCACCTGAGGGGGACGGTGATCACATGTGGTTTCACTGTCCCAAAGTGTCACTGCTGTCCTCATAATGTGTTGTGAACAATCCCTGCCTGACTTCATCTGTCTGACCCGCATTCCCTTATTCAGCTTAGATCTGGGTACGACCTGCAATTATTGTCATTTTAAGCAAGGGGAACCCGACGTGCTGATAGGCCAAGTGATTCATTCAGGCACACACCGTTAGTGATGCTGATGTTACCCCACGTGGTTTCTCACCCCCGGGCCATGGGGCTAGATCACTGACAATATCGCCAGGCGTGTGGCGATGCAGGTGAGAGGGCACAGCAGGTGCATCAACATGGATACGTGGTTGTCTCAGCCTTCGGGAGCGGGGCAGACAGGCTCCAAAGCAAGTTGTGTGTTGAAGAGACACATTCGCTCTCTCTCCCACCTGCACCCGTGGAGGGCGTGGTGGTCAGGAGCCCAGGCGGCTCGTCACCCGACAGGCCAGGTCCCTCATCTGGACTCGGAGACACGGGACAAGCCACCATCGGGTCTCGTGCGGAGTGGCAAGCCCTTCCACCTTACAGCCTCGTCGTTTTGGACTTTCTGCTCGGTTTAACGTCGTCTGTGGGATAACACCATCCCAGGTCTGAATCGACCACCGATGGCAGACAGAGCCAGAGCCAGCAAACAGCAGGGCTCTGAGGGTGTTGGAGGCGACTGGGTCTAACCTGTCCCCTTTACCAGTGAGGACGCAGGACCCAGAGTGGTGAACTGTCTGCTTCTCTTGGCCTTTCCCTTGTTTTCCACTCGCGATCAGAGGATTTGGGGAAGTTGGAACTAGACCCCCAGCGTCCCGTGTAAGCTGCACACCCAGCAACCCCGCATGAGGCTGTCCAGGGGCTGATGGCCGTCTCAGACACACTGTGCCCACGCTGAACCCCAGCTCTGAGGCCCACCTCCCCGTTGGGAGTTTAACGGAGGCCAGTCCTGTAACTGGCCCTCCAGTAAGCCAGCGGTCTGCAAGTGTTTTGTGGCTTTTCCAGCAGCCTGGGTTGAGGGGCTGCCCAGCTCCAGGTCCAGGTGGAATTGGACAGCCACAGTAATCCCCAGGCCAAGCAGCGCACCGTCAGACCATGTGGACCTCAGTCCTGCTTCCCGGCGCACACAGATGGGCACAGAAGAGGGCGAGCTGGAGAGGATGGAGGTGCCGGGAGTAGGGCAAGCAGGGACCCCAGCCTGGCCCTGGGTGCACGCCCTGCCCCGGGTGCACGGGCCTGGCCTCGCCCCCCATCAGTCTTCGATGGCGAGCACGGTCCCCCACGCAGCAAGCTATGTCCATGCTCCCCCCGACCCCCTCAGCGGCCTTCCAGCTGTCTGGCGGGCCCCCCGCCTCCTTCCTTTCTAATCTCCAGTACATGGACAGCCCTTTGGAATCACTGACCTGCAGGCACCAAAAAGGGTTCCCCTGGGAGCTGAATTCCCTCCTCCACACGCAGCCGCCCTCCACCACTGACCGTCTGGAGTGAAAGTGCATCCCCTTTGCTCCGAGGCGGCAGCCCTGCGGTGTCCGCCGGAGGCTCCTGGGGGTTCCCCTGCCTGGCTCCCTCCCTCCCTGTTGTTTCCCCCTCCCTCTGGCTTATCACGTCTGCAGTCATTTCTTCCCTTTTTTTCTTTCAGATTTTATTTATTTTTATTTTTTAAACATTTATTTATTTATTTGAGAGAGAGAGCACGAGTGAGCATGAGCCGGGGGAGGGGCAGAAGGGGAAGGAGAGGCAGATTCTCTGCTGAGCAGGGAGCCCGATGCGGGACTAGATCCAAGGACCCCGGAATCATGACCCGAGCCGAAGACAGACGCTTAACGACTGAGCCACCCGGGTGCCCTAAATATTTTAGTTTTTAAGTAATTTCTATCTCCAGCACGGGGCTTGGATACACAACTCCAAGATCAAGAGCAGCATGCTCCGACTGAGCCAGCCGGCGTCCCTCGGGGTCGTCCTTGAGCACATCACCTGCTTCTGCAGGCTCCAGGAGACTCCTGCTCCAGGTAAGGCAGGCACGGAGTGAAGAAGGGGGCGGTGCAGGCTCATGGAGCTCAGAGGCAGCCCGGCCCAGAGCCGAGCTCGGGTCTGCACCAGACTTCCCTCCATCCCTGGCCTCTACGCCGTGAGTGGCCCAGGGCAGCGGGTCCCTAATGTGACCGCCTTCCTGAAGACTCACAGCAAAGTTTCCTCCTGTGGGTAACCAGGCCCTTCCGTGTTCTCTGGACCCCACGGGGTGGGGGTCTCGGGACAGCGGTACGAAAACCACGCTGCTGTCGGGTCGGAGTGCTTGGGGCTGGCGGAGGTGGGCCGGGCTGGTGGGCCGTCTAGACCGGACACCTTCGGGGCCGCTGATCCAGGTGGTGCGGGGCCAGCCTTGAGCCTTTGTCCACTGGGCGGGATCGTAGATCACCATGGATGTTGACATGTACCAGGCTTGACCCCTTAGTTTCCTAACACGGTGCCTGCGTCACAGTGGACAGGGGGCCGGGTTGGACTGGGAGCGACCGCCATACCATGCAGGCAAACAGCAGTATCTATCCGCTGGACCCCATGGACAGGGAGCACAGCCGACATCCCAGACTCGCCGTGACCCAGGAGCCTGGAGTGGACAGAGGTGCTCCGTGAGCCCAGCATGGCGCGCCCCGTAGACCCCAGGCCTCCCCACTGCGGGCAGAACCCGGGCTTCAGCACGGTCTTCTCACCTCCGCCTCCCTGGGTTGCTCTCCCTCCTCCCGAGCCTGGAACCCAGAATCCGGCACACTGTGTCCCAGGATGGTGAACACGCACTCCTCAGAGAAGAGAATCCTGCTTGGGAGGGGCTCTGGGGGCTCTGGGGGGCCCAGCGGTTCCGCAGATGGCCCTGCCACTTTCTGAGGGCTCGGGGAGCTCCGTGTTTGAAATCTTTTTTTTTTTATTTTTTTATTTTTTTAATATTTTATTTATTTATTTAACAGAGATCACAAGTAGGCAGAGAGGCAGGCAGAGAGAGAGAGAGAGAGGAGGGAAGCAGGCTCCCCGCCGAGCAGAGAGCCCGATGTGGGGCTCGATCCCAAGACCCTGGGATCATGACCTGAGCCAAAGGCAGAGGCTTAACCCACTGAGCCACCCAGGCGCCCCTTTTTTTTTTTTTTAAAGATTTTATTTATTTATTTGAGAGAGAGACAGTGAGAGAGAGCATGAGCGAGGAGAAGGTCAGAGAGAGAAGCAGACTCCCGCGGAGCCAGGAGCCCGATGTGGGACTCAATCCCGGGACTCCAGGACCATGACCTGAGCCGAAGGCAGTCGTCCAACCAACTGAGCCACCCAGGCATCCCCCGTGTTTGAAATCTTGAAGGCTTTGCATGACGCAGGTCCCTGCTCCTCCCACGGGGGGGGGGCCCAGAGCGTGACGGGGGGAGCAAGCGATACCAAGAATGCCACGGTTTCACCCCAAGAGAACGGATTTCCGGGGGTGCTGGCAGTAGGGCGAGGTGCTAGGTGGCCATGGAGGACACCCTCGGTCACAGAGCCACGGAGGCTGGGCGCCACGTCATTACGCCTAGTGGTCTCGCTGTGGAATGCCCACACCCCCAGGAAAGGAAACACAGCCCTTGGTTCATGGGGACGAGGGTCCGTGTGGCCGGCCCCTTGCAGTGTGAACAACCCACCGGAGGCGCCGCTCTGTCCACCCGGCTCAGGGCCCTTGGGGGGACCCTTTCGTGAGTGATTCTGGAGCCAGAATTCACAAGGCTCTTCCCTGAGGCCAGTGTGAGGCCTTGGGCCGGGGGCCCCATCCACATCCACGCGCCTGTGAGTCTCTGGGCAGCCCGGCCTGTGGAGGCAGAGCCCCGGCTTTGTGCATCTCTCCGGAACTCGACGTACTTTCATTCCGGAGATTTCGCCTCTAAACCCGTGCACGGCCCATTTTCAGGCAAGGTGGTTATGGTCTCTGCCGCTAATTCTCCCCGAAACCTCTCCCGTCTCTTCTCCCGGCTCCTTGGCATTCCCCTCCCGCCCAGGGAGTCCACGAGAGCAGCTTTGATAAATCTATCAGCTCTCACAGCCGGGACTCAGGCCACTTCTCAGACGAGTGGCAAATCTGTCATAAAGTCCTTAGCGCTGAGCCCCGGTGAATTTAAGGGTAAGCCCTGGATACTTATTAAACTGGAGGCCTTGCAGGAAAAGGTATCTCTTTTTTTTTAAAATGCAATAAAATGTCTTTAAAAATATCTCCCGTCCCGGTTTGCTGAGTTCCTAGAGACCCAGCTAAGGCACCCTGAGACGGTAAGTCTCCCGTCTGCCTTCTGGCTCCGTGCCGGGGCAGGGGCTTAGCGGGTGCGGGCATTCTGGCCTCTCGGAAACGTGACTCGCACTTTTTGTTGAGTTGCTTTGCTCGTGTGGAGCCTGGAGCTCTCTGCGTGTGCGTGCATGGGTGCACACGCTCGGGCGTGTGTGTGCGCACGCTTTTGCCTGCGGGCGTGTGCGTGTGCTCTGAGCGTGCACCCACGGGCGCGGGAGCACGGGCTGCGCAGTCGCCGGTGTGTCCCAGGTGTGATGAGCGCTCACGGTATCCAGAGGGACATGTCCATGTGGCCCCGTGGGAGACGACATAGCACCCTGCTTCCGCCGTGATGGGGACGGGGCTGGGCAATGGCAGGAGGGGCTTCACGCCTGGAAGCTGGAGCCCCGTCTCAGTCTGGGTTCTGCCTGCTGTGCCCCAGAGCAGGCCTCGGTGCTGGGGGAGGGGCAGTCACTCGTCAGATAACCCGGGGCTTTGTGTCTGACCCTCTGCAGACCGCCCCCCCTGCCGCCCCACCAGACAGGTGCAGCGCGAGAGAGGTGATCCACGCGGGAGCTCCAGGCTTTGGAGGATAAGGGTTTCCTTCTCTTCTGTGGACGGAGGGGTGCAAATGACTCTTGGGGCAACTGAAGTGCCCCCCAACCCCCTCCACCCCTCCACCCCCGTTGGAGGGAAATCCAAACCAAGATAAGTCAAAGGACTTGCCCAGGCCTGAGACCCAGCGGCAGAGTTTGGAGAGGAACAAAGCCTTGAGCCGCTAGTTAGTGTCAGCCTAGTCCGAGCTCAACATGGAGCTGAGGGCCCGGTCAGGCCTCCTGGGTCTGTGGGGCAACGAGGCGTCCTGTCCAGATCCCCCTCCAGGCAGGGCTGCTGTGAGGGCTGCGGGCAGGCCCCCCCCGACCCCGTCCTCCAGGGTTGGCTTCTGCGGCATGCCCGTCCCCAGGTGACTGGCTGTGGCCCCCCCGCAGGGCGCAGCAGCCCAGACACTCCTGCACCGGCCAGTCTGTCCTCCGCCTGGACCCTGCAGCACAGGGTTTCCGCAGCACAGCCAGGGGCCAGGGCTCGGGCTGTAGACAGGAGGCTGCACTGATAAGGTCAAGTACTCAAGGGGGGGTGCGTGGCACAGAGCAGAGACAGATGGGAAAATGCCCAGGGGTGCAGGGGGGAGGCAAGGAGCAGGGTGGGTCAGTGCCTGGGGACCCTGGGGCAGACCGCGGGTGGATTCCCGAGCAGGATGAGGACATGCAGGGAGGGACCCGAGGCAGCGGGAGCCGTCACCACCTTGCTCCCGGGCAGCACGGGGTGGACCCAGTGCTGGGTGCCGAGGAACTTAGGATGGGACTTTCCGGCCATGGAAAAGCAACCTTGCAATAGGCCGGACAAGCAGGCGGTAAGGAGAGTATCCTTCCGCCCACCGGGGCTCCAGTCCCCAACGTCGAAGGACGGACGCCCCCGTAAAGCCCCCAGCATGGAAAGATGGACACCCCCGTGAAGCCCCACACTCGTTTCTGGGAGGAGAACCCCCAGGAGCCGACCTTCCCTGAGCATGACCGCGAGCATCTTGGCGAAGCTTTGTTACAAGGGGAGCCTCGGTGTTGGTAAGAGGAAAACAAAGAACCCCCAGAAAATCCAGGGAAAGGATATGCAAGGTGATGTCACGGAGAGGAAGGGAGGCCGAAGCTGGCACAGGGAAGCTGGCCCTGGACGGACCGTGCCCGGCCTGCGTCTGCCAGAAGGAAGGAGGCTGTGCTGGCTTAAGAGGCCTGGTGACACGGTGGGAGTCACGTTCCTAGAATGCCGCTGTCTACTAGAAATGCATGTGGTCACGGACAGGTAAAAGGCCTCCCCGTCTGGGACTTGTTCCCAGCTAGACGGCAGAGCTCGACGGGAGACGAGCCGTAAAAAGTCGACGATCGTGAGCGTATTTTGGTTTATTGTTCTCTCCCCTGGACTTTGATGTATGTTTGAGATTTTTCTTAATATGAGTTTAAAAATGAAAAAAGAGCAGCTCATGCATGTCTGGAGAGGATGTGGGGACCGGGTTCCCTCGGACGGTGTGGGACACGGACTCAGGGTTTTGGGAGAGAGATCTAGCACACGGGTGAAAACGCAAGGATGCTTCAGGACAGAATCCCACTACAGGTAACTTGTCCTGTAGAGACAGAGGACCTCAGGACGTGCGCACGAGGAAGGTTAGAGGGGAGGGTGGCCCAGGCAGAGACGGGCAATGCGAGGGACGGACGAGGCTTGTGTGGCATGCGGCTCTGTCCGATGGCAAGCTGTGGTGCTAATACTCAACCATTGTGGGCTGGATTGTCCCCCCGGGGTCTCTATGTTAGAGCCCTAACCCTCGGCACCTGAGAATGTGGTAATACCTGGAAGTAGGGCCTTTAAGGCACAATTAAGTTACAATACGTTCTTTAAGGCGGGCTCTGATCTATGATATGTGCTTTATGCAAAAAGATCAGGACACAGACCCACACAGAGGGAAGACCCGGTGAGGACACACAGAGAAGGTGGCCATCCCCGAGGCAAGGAGCGCGGCCTCGGGAGGAAACAGCCCTCCCCACACTGGGGTCTCAGACACCCAGCCTCTGGGACATGAGCAAACACAGTCTGTTCACGCCTCCGGAGTGGTGGTAACTTGTTATGTCTGCTGCAGCAAACAGACACGCTAACCCATCTGTTAAAAGCTTTTGTTTATTTATTGGAGAGAGAGAGAGCACAAGCAGGGGGAGCGGCAGGCAGAGGCAGAGGGAGAAGCAGGCTCCCCGCTGAGCAGGGAGCCCGATGCGGGGCTCGATCCCAGGACCCTGAGATCATGACCTGAACCGAAGGCAGACGTTGCACCAACGGGGCCACCCGGGCGCCCCTACCCCCATTTTTATAAAAGTAAGTAACAGCAAAAATCCCCCCCCTCCTGTGTGCAGACACACGCGTGTGCTGGTGGAGAGCGAGTGGCCGGCTCGGATCTGGCGCCTACCATGGTCACCCGGCCACAGTTGGAGGGTCACAGGTAGAATGTCCACTTACCTTCCTGTTTTGTGCCCGGCCTCACACTGAGCACAAAAGACAGGCAGCCGTCGCCCGAGACTCTCAAAGAAAAGAGAGACAGACATGAAAGAAAAAGATTCTGGACCATGTATCAGGAGACGGGGTTCAACGGAGATTGTAAACTTCCAGGCAGTTCCAGAAATCCTGTATCAAAACTGGTTTCGTAACTATAGAAAGTGGGGATCCGGGGAAGAAGCCGAGACCTTCTGCTGAGGTGTCTTTCAGACATAGAGTGAGTCCGTGTTCATTGTCTGGGACCACGACACTGTGTTATTTGCAAGTAGTTTCCCCACAGAATTGTCGTATTTTTCTCTTTCAATAGAAAAGGACATTTTCTGGTAGTTCCACAGAGAATCCAAGGTCACAGACCTGAGGGGGATGGAGCTCTAGCCTTGGACGCAGGGACAGATCTCAGTCACCCTGAAGCCCCGCACACCCTCCAAGCCTAGAAATCTCCAGTTCCCTCTCCTGACGGAATGAATCCTCAAGCCACGTTGCAGCCTCGTCCAGAAGCGGCCCCCAGGCCAAGGAGGGCTGAGCACGCTCCCTTCCCTGGGAGGAGTGACAGGGCCCAGGGGCAGACCGGAGCATGTCCTGCTCTGTGACACCCGCCACCTGGCTTCCCTCTTTGTTCACGCGCTATAATGAGACACCATGAACTTCATTCTAGCATCCTCCCGGTGCGTAATTTTTTGAAATCACTTTATAAGAATAAAGACCCAGACATAGTCTAGAGCCACCACGTGCTTAACAATGAAATCAAAATTTTATAATTCAAAACATTTCAGTGTCTTTAGAAACACAAACATTTTAGGTGGGCGGGGGGGACGATGCTGTATTTTCATTTATTTCTAAGCATTTACATCCAGTTTTACACTCAGCTTCACCCGTGGCTGGTTGGTTATTCTCCAGGAGTAATTAGGCAATGAATTTGGTCTCGGTGTCTGCATTTCGAAATCAGGCATGGATTACTACCTGCGGTTGCCATGAAAAAGAGATGCCAGGAGAATTCCCCTTATTCTTACTCACTGTAATCAAGGGACTGGAACCCTAGGGCAGATGTTCCTGTGTCTCCTCCACTGCTGTATTCACCATGCCCAGAACAGCGGTCCCAGGAAACACCTGTTGTACGAATGGATGAATGAATGAATGTGCAAATAAGTACATCAACAAGATTGCGTTCTTTAAAGGTCTACAACACCCTGCTGTTTGTCCATGCACTCATTCAGCCAGTGAGGGGGAAAACGGCACCCCCGGCACCCCCACAGGGCTGACACGGGGGCGGGGAGCTCTCGCGAACACCGGCCGGATGGGCAAACATCGTGAGTCCAAGTTGGGATTCTTTTTTTTTTTTTTTTTTCGATTTTCGCAACAGGTTTTATTTCACCCAGCACATCCAAAATGTTATCTCAACACATAACCAGTATAAAAATTATTGGTGAGATAGTTCACACTCTTCTTCTAAGTCTTCTGAATCTGGGGTACATTTTATGTTTCCAGCACATCGCAATATAGCACAAGATTTTCATCAGAAGTCCGCGATCTGTAGTTCGATGACCTTTTAAAATGTACTCGGTTGAAAAGGTGCGTTCCAAGTTGGGATTCTTGACCTTAATTGGCTCCTACCCTGGTGGGCGTCCCTAACATCCAGAAGAAGACACAGAGGTACACGCCCTCCGCGGCCACACCTGGGACTACTGCTGCTGCTGCTTTTTAAAAATTAGGTTTTTTGGTTATTTGTTAGTTTATTTATTACGTAATTGCTTTTACTGAAGAGTAATTTGTACACGATGTTACACTGATTTCAGGTGTGCAGCACAGTGACTCCCAAGTCTATCCAGGGTTCTGTGCTCACCACAGGCGTAGCTCCCATCTGTCCCCACATGACACTGTCACACCAGCACTGACCGTACTCCCTCTGCTGTGCCTTTCATCCCCGCGACACGTCCGTCCGTAACTAGAAGCCAGTCTCTCCCACAACCATTCACCCACTGTGCCCATCCCTCCAACCCCCTTTCCCTTGAGCAGCTGCCAGTGTGTTTTCTGTACTTACGGGTCTGTGTCTGCTTTTGGTTTGTGCGTTTGATTTCTTTTAGAATCTGCATATAAATAAAATTATGTGGACTCTGTCTTTCTCTGTCTGATTTCACTTCGTACACTAGCCTCTGGGTCCACCCGTGTGGTTGAAAACGACGAGCTCTCGTTCTTCTTGACGGCTGAGTAATATTCCATTCTGTACATCCAGCATGTGTCTTCTTTACCCATTCAACTCTCGACGGACGCTTGGCGGCTCCCATATCCTGGCTCTTTGAGGTGATGCCGCAGTGAACACAGGGGCTTTTTCCTACAACCCAGCCCAGAGAAGAGGCTCCTCCGGGAGATAGATCAGGTCCTGAGCACTCATGTCCTCTCACCCTCTGGGACTTCACATGAGGACCACCGTTTGCCCCAAATGCCCTGTCTCACTTCCTCCAACATGACTCCAATGCCCCTCCCCTGACGGCTTCCTGCACATGGAGGTGTGGGGCTCAGGGACAGGGACTGAGCCAGCTGGGGCCCCAGCCCTCACACCCACCACCTTCATGCCTGCGGTGGAGACTTCCTCTTCTGAGCCGGTCCTCTATGCAGCCTGAGGACCTCTTCCCAGGACAAGGTGGGGTGAGTAAGGACTGAATCAGGCGCAGAGACCTGGGGCATGCACTCTGCCGTGCCATGCCTCAGTATCCCCAGGGCCACATGATGAGCGACTCCAAGCGTCCATAGCGAGGTTGCCCAGAGGGCTTTCAGTGAGGACCCGGGAGGGGTGAACTCCATCGGCCTTTGCCCTAACCTGAGCCAGAAGTGCTCTTGTTGGGGGTCTCCGCACGTCTGCTTCTTGCTCGACTCCTGACACACTGGCAAGGACTAACACCCTGCTTGGTGAGCAAGGACAGTCCAGAAGGGACAAGTGGCTCGGTGGAGCTCCAACACTTGTTGGTGGCAGAATCGGATCTGTCCGTCCTCACTGGGTGCCTCTGGTCTCTGCAAGTTTCCCTCGTGGGGTCGACCACATTCTTGCAGCCATGCTGATGACAGGGACGACGATGACGGCAGCTAACTTGTACTGGGCACTTGTATCGTAGCTAGACCTGACACTCCTTTGACTTCATTTCATCCTGACAGCAGCCTGATGGGCTTGATACTGTTATGACCCGCCCGAACACAGACAGGCAAACTGAACTTAGTGGGACCCAGTAGCTCCTGCCGTCACACTGTCCTCACGTCCTCAGCTGCTGCCTGGTTGTGGCGTCTGGTTTGATAGGTGGTCCTGGGGACTGACAGTTGGGTTTTAGGACACGTGTTGAATACCATCCCATACAGGGAAGGGACCAAAGCCTCGCGCCTGTGGTGCACACTGAGGGCTCTCAACAGCAGACGTGGGCCCCCTTTGGGGCCGAATGCTGTGTGGGGTCCCTGAAGTCCTCCTTCACTACCCTCCTTGGGGAAGGTCGTCCGAGTTTCTGAGAGAGGGGCTGTGGGGAGTAAGGGTCACTGCGGAGCCCAGATGGGGCGGTGACCCAGGGAGACACAGAGCAGTGGGGGGCACAGAGCAGTGGGCACCCGAGACAGCTCTGGTGGGGAGCAGGTGCAGATTTAGGACCCGGGACCAACCACGTCCTCATGGTTGACGGGACAAAGAGCTAACGAGGACTCCTGGCTGGTCACATGGGAGGTGACTGGGGTGGGGGGGGGCATCTCTGGGCTCTCCGTGATTTGGAGGAGTGCCCTCCAAGATGTCCGTGGTCAGAGCCCCCAAACCTGTGGATAGGGTCGCATCTGTGGCAGAGGGAACTTGGCAGATGTGGGTAGGACCCTGGATGGGAGAGTGCCACCGGCCATTCAAGGGGCCATCTGGTCCCCAGTGTCCTTGAAAGTGCAGAGGCTTCCCCAGCTGCCGTCAGAAGGTGGAAGAAGGTCTGCTGCATGCAACATCACTTGGAAGAAGGAGGAAGGGCCACCAGCCGGAGTGTGGGCACCTCTAGGAGCTGGAAAAAGTAAGGAAAAGTTTTCCCCTGGAGTCTCCAGGAGAAGCCAGTCTTACAGGCACTTGACTTTACCCAGCGAGACCCATGTCAGCCTCTGACCTGAGAACTACGAGACAATAAACCTGAGCTGTTTGCAGCCAGCACAAGGCACTAGGGGAATAGAGAACAGAACCGAAAGCCCAGAATGGCTCCGCTGTCTCCCCGCAGGGTGCCAGAGCTCGGAGAAGGCTTGCGTTACGATTCACTGTGATGACAGAGGAGGGAATCGGGTGAGAAAGTTGGTCTCTCCTAAGGCAACATAACGTGGAACAATTACTAGCCTTCCTCCGAACTGGGGAGCCAGGTGCGCGGACGACCCGCTCAGGTCTCTGCAGACCCTCGTTCCCGGAGTCTACCGCGGACGTGGTGTCTGACAGCTTCCTCAGCACGCGTAGCACTGGGACGCCGGCCGGTGAGGGGGAGCGAACCTCGGTGCTCTGTGCCTCCTGGCAGGTTGTGCATTCTGTCTGGGCCTCCAGAACGGGACCCTGCACCCTGACCTCACATGGAGGGAGGCACAAGGGCAGGCCAAGCGACGGGAGTCCCTGGGGTGTCTACAGGGTGGGTGGGTGTCGTCTGGATGCAGCAGCCCTGTCTCTGGGTCTAGACAAGGCCGGCGAGGCGCAGGGGAGGGCATCTGAAAGTGGGGCCAAGCCACACGAGCCCGATATGCCCTCAAGCAGTTCTGAGATGCAGCGAGACCTGGGGCCCGGGAGACCAGCAGAGCGGAGCAAATCTCGGGGGCCGCCAGGATCCTCCCAGCACCCACGTAGCTCCCAGTTTCTCCAGAAGACCAGCTCCAGCAGCACCGGCTTGTCAGAGTCTCCAGGGGGGGCAGGAAATCCTTGTGCAAGGTGGATGTTTTGAGACAAAGACTCACCCACACGGCCGTGAGCACACGCTTCCGCACACAGACACGCTCACACGCTCCGCCACCGGACACCAGCTCAGACCCCAAGTCACCAGGACATCTGAGCAGGAGCTCCGGCCCCGCGGCCGTGAGCATCCGGGAAGGCCTGGGGGTCTTTCTCCATCTTCTCAGATGAAGCCCCTGTGCTCTCAGGCGTCCGATTCCTGCTCGGCACTGGGTGCCCTGGTTAGGTGCTGAGTGCCCCGCAGTCCGGTCAGGCCCGCTGAGAGGGTTGACAGGGCATAGTCCCCTGAGCAAACTCTGAGCCCATAGGGGATGGGCTCGGGCAGGGCGGCCATGGAACAGCCACACACGAAGATGTGGTTGTTCCCAGAAGCCCCCTCTGCCCACCACGGTCCACACCAACCCAGAGCGACCATGAGCCGACCACAGGCCGTTTCTGGGTGGGCCTGTCCTCAGACACAGCAATTACCCCGCTCGTCCTCCAGCGGTTCGAGTGTGGGGACAGGGAGAAATCCTTCCCCCAACCCAAATAACTTCCTGTCATCGTGCCTCTGGACCTAGGTTTTCACAATTAGACGCTCATTCCTTTGGATGAGCCTTCCTTTACTCCACGGAGGCTTACTGGATTAACAACACCCACGCAAGGTGCTAACGACTATGGGATCCTGAGGGGAGCAGGGTCTAGGTGGTGGGGGGTG